>NC_056725.1:256040284-256135284 GCF_019279795.1 Protopterus annectens
TCAGTAGTAGAAACTGTACTCCCCCTATTTACTAGAATAGTTGAATTACATGTACTTACATTATAATCATGACTATTTTCATCAAGAATGAGGGAATAGAACTCAGATCTTCCATTGTCCATTACTTCTCCACAAAGCACATTGGGTAGTCCCACTTAATAAACATACTCTCTAAAAGGTCATGCTAAGATGAAAATAAATCAAAATCCAACACCATCCTTCAGCCCTGACAAATTGTCCCTTAACAACTGCTTTCTTTTGGGACAATGGGTGACTACTATCAAAATGAAGGAAGGCATTAGAATAGGTAGGCTTCCTATATATGGTAGAAACAAATCTCCCTTTTATCACATCCTTCTCAAGTTTGACATCATGATAGCCAATACTCTCCTCACCAATGTTATGAGAGAAATGTAGAAAGTCGGTTGTATTATTGATATAGTCTAAGAAAATGCTAATACTCTCTCTGTTCCCAATTCCAAATAGAAAACAGGTCATCCTGGGATCTCAAATATAGAATACAATTTTGGAATCCTGAGTGTTCAAAGAGGCATCTCAGCTCCCACTCGCACATAACCATGTTGAAATAAAGAGGTCCACAAGCTGCTCCCATTGCAACCCTGGTCTGCTGACAAAAAAAATGCTCATCAAAATAAATATAATTATTCCTTAAGACCATTTCCATTATTTTAACATATGTGTTGATAGAATTTTTTCAATCCCTTTTCTAAATAAAAATTCACCAAACCAGTCTAAGTTGACCTCATGAGGTATTACACTAAATAAATCTTTTACATCCACAGTAAAAAAGAAAAACTGATTGTTGAACTGTACCTCATTACATTTAGCAAGAAAGTCCCAAGAGTCGACACAGAGATGTTTCTCAGTTCTTAATAACAATTTAAGTTTGGTATCTAGGAATTGAGCAATAGGGGAGGTAATAGAATTACGGATGTCTACAATGGGTCGGAATGGTGGATCTATAATTTTTGCAGTTTAGGGAGCCCAAATATAGTTGGAATAACTGGGGCATTCATTTTTAAATATTTAAATTCAATAAGTGAGATGCGATCTTCCATAACCATGTCACTTAATTGTGTGTTATTCCTGTGATAGGCAATGTTAACCTCATTCCTAGACACTTGGCAGTAAGTGGTACTGAAAAGAATGCTATACATACATTGCATATAGTTCTGCATGTCCATCAATTCAACCTCCCCCCACCTTTGTCAAGTTGAACAATTCTAACCTTTTGTTATCATTGACAAAGAGAAGATGAGAAGTCTTTACACTTTGTTGTTTTCTAGGAGACAAATTATAGCCATGGCCTAAGCTGTTAAGTAGATAGCTTAATAGGTTAAAGGCAAGACAGAATAGCAGCAGTGAGAGAGAGTAACCCTGGAAAATTCCCCTTTGAATTTTTATCCCTGGGATAATAATTTGTCCTTTATCCTGGGTTAATTGCAGAGTGGTCTGCCACTGTTTCATGGTCACTGTAATGTAGTCGATCAGTGCAGGATGTATCTTATACATTTTTAATCAATTAATTAATTTTAAGGGATACTATCAAATACTTTTTTATAGTCAATCCATGCCATACTTAGATTCTTCCTCTTTTTACAGTTCTCCACCATGACTTTATTTAGCAACAAATGATCATTTGTTCCATATCACTTTCTTTTATTGCCCTTCTATTCAACTGCCATAATTGAGTTTTCTTCTAAATGACTATAAACTCTATCAGCATAAATTCCCATGTATAGTTTATATGTCATCAGATGGCAAGTTATTGGTCTATAATTTTTAGGTTAGCTTGCAGGTTCACCCTTAAGTAAGAGCATTGTTTTTCCTGTTGTTAGCCAGGCTGGTGTCTGGGATGCACATATAAATAGTTCTTACTCATGGCTAAATCTATGTGCAAAGATGTTAATACTTTTAGCCAAAAGTTAGATACTGCATCTGGGCCTGGGGTTTTCCAGTTAGAGGCATTTCTTTATTTCAATCTCTTTGTTAGTTCATCACATTTCATACCCTGTACCTTTAAACTTCTTATTCTTTCTTTAACTTCTTCTATCCATTTAACATCTTTGTCATGTTCCACAGGATCTTCATAGATATTTCTCAAAAATTCATCTATTTCTTCTATTTATTTGGCAGTCTTTCAATTCCTTTTACCTTGTTTCCCAATTCTCAATAGAACTTTTTTAGGTCACCAATAAATTGTTTATTTTGTACTTTTCCTTTATATTTATCTTCGTATCTCTTAAGTTTTTCCGCCTGTGCTGACATTTTTAGTTTATTTGCAATAGTGCATGATACAAGTCTGTTCTAATACTCTGCATTGCTTTTATCACATCTATCTTTCTTGGTATTTTTGTTGATCTGTTCTCTCTTCTATAGTCTTCTAACAGTGACACTTCTTGTCTTAACTGCTTTATAGTTTTCTGTCTTCAATATTTCCATGATGGTATACAGTTTTTCCCCTTCCTTTCCCTCACTACCCTGTGTTCTTGTGGTAGAAGTTTATCAGTTATTAATTTAGCTGCACAGTAATATATCCTGTTTACTTCTGTTATATTGCATAGATCTATATGAACATTCCTAATTACTGTGTTCATTTGTTTTTATTTATTTTATTTATTTATTTCCAGTTTGATTACCAGGGAAGTCCACTGGGCCCAGATGATCCGTTTTTAGTGGAGGCCCGAGGAGAAAAGCTCCAAGATGCATAATACAGTAAAGATACAAAAGCTACAGAATTATAAAAGATACATTATATAGAACAGTTTAAAATATGTACATTTAATGTCATGCATAATCAGCAAAATTCAATGTGGTTGTTCTTTATGGGTTATACTATACAGATTCATTTGAGCAAACACTCATGTTGTCAGTGTGGAAACACTTTACATACACACATTTAAAGTAAATGTGGAAACACTTACATGTACTCATTTAAAGTGAGCTGCTATTTACAATATTTACAAAGTTGGATCGTGTGAATAGTAGGTATAGGAGATGCAGAGAGCTTAGATGCACTCATATGAACATAGCTATGGGAGTTATAGAGAGCTTAGGAACCTGGGAGAAAACCTCCTGGGGGCATATACTTAGATAGAATTAGCTAGGGTGAAGGCAGGTACATTTCCATTTAGTGGACAGGTGTTTGAAAAGCTGGGTTTTGAAGATTTCTGCATTAGATATAGTTCTTAGAGTGGAAGGGAGAGAATTCCATTTCTTGCCTAGTGAAAAAGAGTGGAGAAGTTGGCCAGCAGGACGTTTGGGTTTATGGATAGAAATTAAGTTTTGATGTTCAGATCTGAGAGTTCTGTTTGGGGTGTAAGGGGGAAGGATGTTTGTTTGAGCCGGACATTTTGTTGGGTGAAATACAAGTCTGTGTGCAGTGGTGAGTTGGAGGTAGTCTAGGTAGTTTGTGAGTTCTAGCCAATTCAGAGATTGTAGGGTAAGGCAATGATGGGTGTAATTTTTGGATTTTGTGGCAAATTTAGAGATTTTATTGTAGCAGTTTTCTAGTTTGGAGGTGATGGAGGAGGACAGGTTAGTTAGAAGAGGGGCTCAGTATAATAAGGAAGGAAGTAGATAAGTAGTGGTCAGAGTATGACTAGTAGAGTTGGAGAGAAAGAGATTGTTCCTGTACAGCATATCTAGCTTTTGGTGGGTTTTCTTTATATTTTGTTGAATATGGATATCAAACTTGAGGTGTTCGTCAATAGTAATACCAAGTAGTTTAGCAGAAGGAACCAATTCTATAGGTGAGTTGGTTTGACTAAGGACTTTGAAAGCATTTTTGTCGTAGGAGTAAGTCTTTTTGGGGGGAATAGTAGAATTTTTTATTTATTTGCATTGAGAGAGAGGTGGTTTTGGTGCATCCAATTTTCAATAGTTGAAAAGGCAGTTTGGGTTTTAGTCAGCAATTCAGAGAGGTTTGAGGCAGAGCAAACTAGGGTTGAGTCATCTGCGTATTGAATGATTTTGGCATCAGGAATGGCAATGTGAAAGTTATTGATGAAGATGTTAAAAAGTGTAGGCCCAAGGATGGATCCCTGTGGTATGCCAGTTAGGGTAGGTAAGAAGGAAGTGGTGGAGTTCTTCCATTTGACTGCCTGCAATCTGTCTGATAGATAACTAAAGAACTAGGATAAAGTGTTTGGTGAGAGATGGAGGTTTGAGAGATGATAGAGAAGGTGTTTGTGGAAAACATTATCGAAGGCTTTAGACAGATCGAGCAAAACAGTAGAAACTAAGTGTCCTGAATCTCAGGCTTGATTGACAGTTTCTAGGAAAGAAAGTAGAGCAGTTATAGTGCTATGGCCTTGGTGGAAGCAATGCTGGGTAGGTGTAAGAAGATGGTTTTGGGTCAGGAAAGGCATAAGTTGGAGATGGATGCATTTTTTCTAGGATTTTGGGGATTTGTGAGAGCAGAGCAATTGGGCAGAAGTTTGAGATGCTGGTGTTTTTGCCTCCTTTGTGAAGAGGAAGAATATAAGCTGAGTGCCAGAGTTTGGGGTCATATGACTCCTTTATAGATCTGTTAATAATGATGCTGATTGGGAGAGCTATACCATCAGCAGCAGATTTTAGGAAGGCGGAGGGAATATTGTCTGGAGCATTACAGCAAGGTTTAAGTTTGGACTGAAGTCTTTTTATAAAGTTAGTGGAGACAGGTTTGAGCTTGAACATAAGGGAAGGGTTATTAGGGGAGTTAGATGGAGAAGAGTGAGGGACTGGCGGGTTGTTGTTGGGGAAAGTCTTGGTCAGGTCAGAAATAGTTTCTATGAAAAATTAGTTGAATTCAGAGCCTAGTTCAAGGTCCGATTTACTTGGGTCAGGACAAGGGTTATTCTTGGAGCCTCGATTGAGAAGTGAGTTTATTGATTGCCAGAATTGTTTGGGTTTTTTATTGCTATTATTTATTGTTTTATCAGACTTCTGACTTTTTGGGTTTTATTAACCTTCTGCAGTCTATTTCTTTCATTGATCTTGATATCTCTGTCTTTGTCTATTGAATCAAGCAACTCTTCTCTTAGCTCATTTTCTTCCAAACTGAGGGCACATATTCTCCCTCTGGGCCTGGCCTGGCTCCATTGTAGGAATGTTTCCAAATTTTGAGGATTCTACACTGTCATTTTTTCCAGTCCTGGCACCAGTGCACCTACCAGGATTGGGCACTTTTTTATCTGGGGTCTTGTGCACCCGGCTCTGTTTTTTAATTTTTAACCTACTTCTGTCCATTATATGTGCTATATTAATACAGTCTATATATCAGTGTCGCCTTGGTGAGATTTTGTAGAAAACAGGGTCCATTTCATGAAGGTACTCAGCAAGACTTGAGGATGAATTCAGTTTCAGCACTGATAATCTCCTTTGCTTACTGACTTTTCATCCTTCCATTCAGACAACTTCTCTCCATTCAGACTGGAACATATATTTTCTGTCATATGCATGTCAAGATTATGTTTAAAAACAGTAATGGCTGATTGCCACTAACAGTAAGGATAAAATGTATGCGATAATCTTAGAAAGTATTGTATGATGTGAGTTTCACTTTTTTGGTTACTGATATTTATTTTTAATATTAGGCCTCTAGTTTGGATGTTAGTTCCCTACTGTTTTTTGTCAACTCCACTATTTTTTATTTGTATTGCTTGCATAAGGTTATCAAAAATCTGGATTATTGACCAGGCAAACCTACTGTTAGAAGTATAAATGCTTTGCATTTGTACTTAGGTAAAACTTTGGATAAGAATTTACAGTCTTTTGTTTCCAGTTCTCAGTATTTTCCTTAAGATGCTGAATATATACTTGACCCATTTTGTGATGTTAGTTGGCAGTTTTCATCTCATTGAGTGACGTTAGATGCAGATGATTCATATGGTATTATGTCAGACAAATTAGCACTGCTGACTGATCAAAAACAATTAGCATAGTCTCCTGTGAAAAAGTTGTATTAGAACTGTTGGCCTGAAGACCCTTTTCAGCCATGACCTGGCACAGACATGTAAGAAGACTAATAAATTATGTTGAGGCTATAAAGAAAAAATTGCACATATTCCTTCTATACTCATACATACTGCAAATCAACATGGTTCACTAAAGTATCACTAAGAAAGCAGGCCTATGGACATAAGGCCTAGTAAGTCTACTTTCAGAGAATGAAATGTTTTATTCATAGGTTACTCTATAGTTAGGCCTACATATTCCATACTCCCTAGCCTAGAATAGAAAAATATGACTGTATACTGATTGCTTGATGTCAGTTGCCAGAATCCATGATGCCATAGGGCTTCCTCAGGTTCCATAAACCTAACAAACATGACTATGACTTAGTGGTAGCCCAAGTAGCAGTCTGTCCTGATGTACTCCATCAGGACGGTCATACAGAGAAAGTGACAAGAAAGAACTTACTCTATATATTTAAAAGGCAGAAAATACTATGGTCTTGAGTGGCATCTTACCTTCAACAAGAATGATGTCTGAGTGCCAAGACAAGGTAACTGGATTTAACAAGTGCATACACAGTTGTTATTCTAATGAGATCCTGTTTTTTCTGGTCTAGGATGAGATGGTAGATAAAAAATTTCTTACCTTCAACAAGAATGATGCCTGAGTGCCAAGACAAGGTAACTGGATTTAACAAGTGCATACACAGTTGTTATTCTAATGAGATCCTGTTTTTTCTGGTCTAGGATGAGATGGTAGATAAAAAATTTCTCTTTAGCAAGGGTTGGCTTAGACCACTCATACAGGGCTTCAGCATATTAGCTAAAGCCTTTGCTGTCCTCATGGTCCTTTTGTAGGCACAGTTCTCCTACTGGACATTTATATGTAGCAAAGTCATATTCAAATTCAGCCATTATGGTAGCACTAGTCAGCACTAGAAGTTTAAATAAAAAATACCTGACCTTGAAGACCTTCTGCAACTCAAACACAGCTATATTTATACTTATTTAGTTACTGAGGTGACCAGGAGATGAGAAGAGCCTTGGAACCCCTAGAGGATGATTCTAACAAAATCTGTCCTAGGCCTGAAGAATAAATCTACTTTATAGTGCTTTAAGTGTACAGAGAGGACCAGGTTCCTCCTTCCAGAATGCTTATAGCATCAAACCCTTTCCAAAATGCTGCAGATGAAGTCAAGGCCATGGTAGTGTTAACCTTGACCTTGCCTGGAATTGTTTAGTTGTGGTGGGTATAACAAAAAGTAGTACCAGAGACAACCATTTTGAAATAGTTTGTTTCGACACAGGCTGTCCTTTTTTCTTATCTACACAATAAATAAATTACTAATCAGAATATCAGAAAGATATTATTCTGTCAAGATGGTACATGATCTGTCTGTGGATATCCAAGGTAAGAAATATTCCTCTCATTTTTTGATTCCGAAAATAAGACAGGAAGATGGATAGCTTGGATTATAGTAAATTCAGATACCACTTTGGGCATAAATGAAGGATAAGTCTTCAGGAAACACTATCTTTATGAAAAACAAAAAAAGGTTGACCCATCTTAAGAAGCTGCAACTCAAAACATCTTCTTACAGATGTCAGAGCAAATTAGTAACACTGTTTTCCATGTTAAGAACCTCTACCTAGTTGAAAGGGAGCAAGAGTTAGTTTTTCTAACACAAAATTAAGATCAAAAGGAGGAGCCACCAGTTTCTTATGTGGCTTCTTATACAACACCCTTTTCAAAAATATTTTCACATGAGGTTGCATTGAAAGAAGGGGATCCATGGGCAGGCATGCCGAAATAACTGACAAGTGAACCCTGACTGAGGGGTAAGGCAAGCCGTAGGATAGCAGCTCACACAAATACTATAGAACCAAAGAAACACTATCCTTGAATGAGTGCTGTTTACTTTGACCGCACCAGCTAGGAAACCTTTTCCATTTATTAATATATTATTTTCTAGTTGAGGCTTTCTTGTTTCCATTAATACCTGATGTGCATTCTCAGGAAAAGGTGCCTAAAAGGCATTAAATGATATTACATTTCTATTATCCAAGCAACCAGTTGTAGTTAGTTGTGGTTGGGATGTATTAAACACCTCTGATCTTGTGCAAGTAAATCCAGTCTGTGAGGAAGCTTGTGGTAATTGCCTCTGGCCATTTACAAAAGAAATGAGAACCACTGTTGCCTGGGCATGAAGAGAATCACCACAATTATCTTTGGGGAGTCCTGAATCTTCACAATGACCCTGGATATATTGCAAAGGGTGAGAAAGCATACAGGAACATTCCTGTCGAAAGAAAGAAAATGCATCTGTTTTCCAGGCCTTCTTCAATGGAGTCATGAAGTAGAAATCTGATAATTAATTGTTGTGAGCAGATTCAGACTCCTGACTCTGTTTCCATTCATGACAGTCTGCCCTTATCCTGCTCAGTCTGCCACAGTTTTGCTCTGACAATATATAGGATATGTGTAGAATTAGACTGTACTGATACCTCTTCTTGTTTGTTTTGTCCCACATTACTGTGGTGCTGTCTGTAATCACTTAAAGAGGTCCCGAGGACCACAGATGGTTGAGAGAACTGAGAGTATTTAAAAGATTTAACTTCTGCTTTATGTCTTGGTCTGCCTGTTTTGTTCCAAAGAACCTATACTTTGATCTCCATAAACACTGCTCCATAAGCAAAGCCTGACCAAGTGTGAAATGGGTTTGCATTTTGTTTTTCTGTTTTCAGGTCAAGTACACAGTATCACATGTTATGGTTGCTCTCTAATTGCTTTTTTGGCAAATGACAACATATCCTGCAGGTGTTCATCTGTGATAATGATTATATGTCATTTTAGTATGACTTCAGGATGCAGTGGTCTGTGGAATGTATATCTCATCTCATTTATAACCTTCACTTCAGATAATACTGATTAATTTAGGTAACCCATCATGTAGCAAAATTCGGAAGTACCGAACAAAATATTATTGCCATCATGTGATATACATTTTCTCATAAACTGTAGTGCCAAATCTGCCATGAAACATGCAAACAATCTGCTAAAGATGTGCATTCTTCCAATACCCCCATCTACAACAATAGTCTCACTGCCTTTGTTTGGTACTGTGCTTTAATTATTTTGTTTTTCCTGCTAACAAGTACTTTTGCACATGTTGCATATGTCAGTCCCCTTCACTTACGTATACCCACACTCGTATTTGTTTTATTTATTCATTTAACTACACATTTGAATAAGTACATCATAATGAGTCTATAGACGATTTGTTTCAACTGTGTCTTGTAACAAGGAATTTGATGCACGTATTATTGTTTTCATGGAGAAGATTATTTTAATGCTCCTTTGTTCTGGTACTCAAGGCTAACATTGTTCACTTTGTTGTCACATTTGTGCTACTCTGCATTGTGATAACACTCACATCACATTTGAACACTGAAGGTCCTCTCAAATGTTTTTGCCTTCTTTTATATTACTTTCTCCAGACATACTTATAACTTTATATATGCCCTGAAATGTAATCAAGTAAAAACACTGCATTATTCTCTTGCATTGCTTAGAGCCAGTTCAATGCTGTGAATGCCCATGCAAAGATAAAAACCTTCAGAATTATAAATAATGTTTGAAATGACATTTTAGTAACCCAGCTGGGAGGTTACAGGACAGATTGCCAGAGAGCACAACAATTGTAGGACATTCTCTCAGTGTATAATGGTGCCCAAAGTATTCCCAGTCATGGCAGAGATACTCTGCTTTTGCAATGTGTTCACTCTGGGCATGTATCTACAGACGAGATGTCAACCCCATCACAGTTTAACAGTCCATGCATACAGCAGTACAATAAACAAATAAACATACAGCAGCCTTTATGAAGGCAGGGTAACCATACCATTTCAATTATTTTGCACCTTGTCTTTGAAGAAATGCTAGCAAAAGTCAATAAAGTGGTACCCAGACAATGATATTACAAAAGAATCAAACCCTTACTTTGTGTTTGTGAGGTAAACACCTTAATTATGCCAGTCCTCAACCCCAATATAAAACAGCGGGGAGCCTTAACAGAGAAGCATTTGGAGTCACTCTATAAACATCTGCGCTTATTCTATCAAGTTATCACTAAGAATGCTACATATGCCTACGATACTGAAGAGTATTAAATTAAATTATTTTCTATGATCTTTGATATTCTTTGACTATCAGAAACTCATACCATCTGAAGATTCTCTGCCAGACTCCCAAATGAAAGACGTTTTATGCTTTTTCCGTAATTTCTAATAGTATTTTTCTTTTCTGTAATCTTTTCTATTTTCCAGCTGCATCTAGAACCCAAATTATGGTTTAAAATATGGATGTCCTTTGCAATCAGCCAAATTGTCCTTTTCAACCTCATAATGTCATTAATGAAACAGATAGGGAACAATGGACTAGAGGTATAGTGATTAGCTTATTATTTCTTCAGTAATAGTCTAGTGTCTGTTGTAAACTACTCTGTCTTACTCCTTCAGCCATTTCCAAACAAGGAACATTTGTAATTTACATTTGGCTTCCAATAGTAGTTATGTCTTCTGTTTTATCTGAACTGGATGATATCTAAGGGATCACATACTTCCTCTATGTTCATACTGACACAGCTATTACTTTGATCCAAACCACATGACTTTCCTTGAGTGAATCCATGACACATTCAGTCTATTAGACAACTTTGAGAAACAGTGTTTCATATTTTACGATTTTATTCTGAGTATTCTGAAATCTGCTCTTTGCACAGCATTTCAAAACAGTAGACTTTTAGTACACAACATTATCACATATGGTTTATGCTTACAAAATTTAATATTTAATATTGACATCAGCTACCTGCAGTATTTTCACAGGAGAACAAGCAACCAGTAACTGCACCCCATATATTCTTACATAGTAATAACTACTAAAAAGGCCCAGATGAAGACAGTGAAATACTTGAATATCCCTTCTTCTTGAAACATCTTCAAATTTTTATTTTTTTCATGTTAGCTCGTGGATGGAGTCTGCACTTTGTAAGCATCTGTGCATCCAGTGCTTCCTCAGTGATGAAGAAATTATGTGCCTCAGAAAAGAGCAAGCATCTCCAATACATCATTTAGATGATTTTCCAGCCATTTCCCCTGTACAATCCTTCCATAGCCTTCTATAGTACAGAGACAAGTCTGGCTTGCATAAATGTACCTGCTATCTGTCTATAATCTCAACTGAGTGCAAATGCATAAGCCAGGTTTATTACCTAAACGGTTTCTGACATTAGTGAATTATTCAATCAATATTCAGTGGAATGACCAGTACTGTCATTTTACACTTTTTTAGTACTTATATCTACTAATCCCTACTTAATACCTGATTTTATAATTCAGTTTTCTAATACTTATATTTATTGGTATGTAAAATGCAATGTTTCCTATGTATGAGCTATACAAGCTGCAAACCTCCTGCTCCTTCTTTTTTCTCTTTCCTTCTCACTTGTCTCCACATAAGTTAATTATGTGTACCCTATTGATATGTTCCTTATAAACCTTCCACACATCTTCATCCTTCTTTAGGTCTTGTCAATTTGTCTTACTTTAGAACAAACATGTACCCATCTCAGCTTTATTAATTTCTGTATGTCAGTTGTAATCATTTCATGGTGCACCACATTCTTTAATTAGCAGGAATAACTTTTCTTTCACGATATGAATCTAGAAAACCTACATTATCCAAAAATGGAAAATTATTTGTATCATACTGAAAAGCAAGCATGAAGCAGAATTCATAATGTCAGAAATTTTCCAACCTTCATGTAAAGCTAGCCATAACTGATACTGGCATAAATACAGGTTGTCAGTACTGTCAGCTTTATTTATAGTGCCAGGAAAGTTCTTCTTTCAGAGTATCTTATTTTTTTTGTTGTTCTTCTTTCGGCTTTCCTCGGTTAGGGGTCACCACAGCGAAACTCCAGTCGATTAATGATCGGCAGTAGATTTTTATGATGCCAAGGTGCCAGCCCGACGCCCAACCTTCAAGAAGGCACGCCCATTCACGCATGTTTCTTGAACACTACTAGACCGCAGGGAGGAGATGCAGACTCCACACAGAAGATGCTCCAGCTGAGAATCAAACAGGAGAACCTTTTCCTGTGAGGCGACAATGCTACAGCTGCACCACCGCAACTTTATTTAGTTTTTGTATTCCACATTTCCTGGAGTCCTACCATTAACATCTGAATATTAATCTGACACTGCTCTGAGTGGAGTATTTCTTATCTGCTTGCACATGTAATCATTTAATTGATTTTAATAACAACAGATGCAGATTTTTATATTTTAGAATCTCATGAGAAAAGCATACAAATTGTAATCCATGTTTACTGCTGGTCATAATAGATGGTGGAATAAGAAATATAAAAAAAATATTTAAAAATGTATATATCCACGACTCATCTTTTTTCTACTAAGGCTTTTACTTCCTTTGCTAAGTAGTGAAGATAGGTGATGCATAGCAAACCCAAAGAGAGAGCGGAACTGATCGTCAGACTATGGAATTATGGAATAGCAATTCAGCCACCACATTTGCCAGTATGCAGATTTTTAATTATATCTAGTAACAATCACATGATCCCCATATGTTTATGTCATTCACAAACTGCAGAGATATTTGTATTGACTAGATTTTACTGCATAACCAGTAGTATTTTGGACAAGAGCCTTCAGCCACTCAGTGTGAATAAAAAATCTGGACACTCATCAGAGATAAACGGTTTTAAGTGTGGGGAGGAATAGACAGTTCCCAGAAAACACAGTTAAATGTATACAAGGTAAATATTATTTCACTTTGATTAGCTTTGGTGTAGCAGAAATATGGGTCCTTCATATACCTGTAAGCAATCAAATATGCTCATAAAGTAACAAGTATTGGGCAAAATTGTAACTATATTTCAATGAACAGTGTGAAGGGCAAATTACATTCACCCCAGGTACAATGTGATTTTCTCAATTTTTGATGGGTCTGCTAATGTGTTTAGTCAGAGAAATGTCTCTGTTGCTAGCAGTATCTAAATAATTTGAACGTGTAAAATCAAAGATACTCATCAAGTTAATCATCCATCATGGTGTTTGTGGGTCTTGCTACATCTTTATGTGTGTGTACAATTCTTAAGTATAGTCAGTGGAGTGTACTTTCTAAATAGTCTGATAACAATAGTAAAAACATTTAAGTGCTGTGAGGATGACATTTTCTAATAACCATATGAAAAAAAGGTTCCTCTGTAGTTTATTAACTATCATTCCCTCAAAAGGCCAAGAAAAGTCATTGCCATGATTTTCATAACTGTATTATGGTGTATGGATGACACCCCCCCCCCCATACACACACACACACACACACACACACACACACACACACACACACACACACACACACACACACACACACAAACACACACACACATACATACACACACACACACACACACACACACACACACACACACACACACACACACACACACACACACACACACACATTTCTTATAATGTGGTGATATTTGCTGTTTTACCTCTGAACTCAATATGTTCAGTTTGATAAAATTTTAACTTGGTGCTGTGAGAAACTGCAACATTAATGACATCTTTCTATGAATGTGTGTTTTAGTCTAGTGCATGTTATGAAGGAACTAGCATTAATTTAATGTGATATACCCAGACTGAAATTATGTCTGTTTTTGTTTCTGTCCGCATGCAAACAATGACTGTTAATGCATACGTGGTATAACTCTGAAAAATGTGCTGCTGTTTTTATGTCAGACGGAAACTGTAATTTTCTGAGTGTGTGTGTGTGTGTGTGTGTGTGTGTGTGTGTGTGTGTGTGTGTGTGTGTGTGTGTGTGTTAACAGAACTGATTGTACCCTTATAGCACTCCACTTCTATCTTTGCATGCATGAAAAAGTAAAGTATGTACGGTCTTGATATTTATGAAGCAGATGCCTGTGAGAAAAGATTTGCTGCACAGCAGCTTCAGTCTCCATGCATTTAGTCTGGATATATAAGCATTATCTGATTTGGACAAATGCACATCAAATATTGATTGGCACATGTGTAAAGAAGCTATCTTCTTTCAAAAATCAACAGTCATTAGTCAAGAAGGTGCAAGAAGGCCATTGTAGGCAGTAAGTGAGAATATTCGTCATGCTGATCAAAATAACAAAGGGACTGAATGAATAAAAAAAAAAAAAAAAGAACAAAAACATAATGACAGAATGCATTTAGTAAAAAGGACTTAACATATGTATTTGATGATATGGGGAGGTATTTTGAAAGTTTACACAACTGACTTTTATGAGCAGTGCAATGTTTCATTAAATAAATGTATAACATTTTTCAATGTAATAGTCACAAACCTGCAACTAAGGAACTGTATTGTCAACTGTAAGATGAATACACATAAAATATATGTAAATTATTAGACTGTGCTTACACATTAAAGAAGAAATTAATCAAAAGACACTGAACTTCTCTGTAATAATAATAAAAAATGTAGGGGAAAGTGTCAAACAATTGTTATAAAAAATATACGCAATCAGGTTAATGGCAGTATATAGCAACTATTATACTATAAAGGACTTTCAGTCTTTTATGTTAATCAATCTTTACTGGTTGCTTGAAAGGATTGGAGGCAATTTTCAAGCATGAAGTGAATCTGTCAATATGTGGAGACAATTCAGTGACTGCTTAAGCAATAAATAGTGAATAAATATTTCAAGGTAAAGACATTACAATAGTTCTCATTTGCTTATTCAGTGCTCAGCTCTTCATAGCTCATATGTTCACAGATGTAGTCAAAACTCTTTGCACACAATTCAATATTTTACTAAGGTATTTCAGGATGTCTGTCATATGCAATCAATGTGAAACGTGAATGTTTTTGGTTTCTATCTTGTTTGGCAACATTAATTAGAGGAAGTATGCCTGTTGCTAATCGAGTCTGGCTTGTTTCAGAAGTTCATAATAAGATGTTAATCTATAATAAAATAATGCATAATGTAATGTAATAAAATACATAACATATCTAACTACAATTCATTGGAAAAGAAAGGGTTGTAATGTGCAATCAATTTTGTTTATGCTTGTCATTTTTATTTTTACATTTAGGTTCTGTCATATATAAAGCCTGTAATTATTTTTGCACACAGTATGCAGAAGCTTGCAGGTTCAGTCTGTATCTACACAGATTTTTCTCAGGCTCCTCTGGGCTCTTGCTGCCACCATAAAATATGTAGGTTGACTGCTTACTGTATGCTCCATATTGGCTGTGTTAGATCTTATCCTTGCAATCCATGACATGGATCCAAAGGCTCCATACGCTAAGCCGCTGTCTTTAGCTCTAAAACCTGCTTGCTGACAGTGATGGTACAAGCAGTTATGCATTTCTTCTTTTTCATTTATTTAGATAGTTTCAGCTGCAGGATGCTATAATATTTTTATTGTTTTCTTCATCTTGAAAACTGTGCAAACCTGAGACATAAGCATACAGTGCTTCTGAGACATCACAGAAGATGTACACTTCTGCCAAGTGGGCTTACTTACCCAGTTATCAAGTCAGTAAATAAATAAATAAATGCTTTGTACAAAGTGCAATCTTTGTGAAAAGTGAGGCACCATCCCATTTGCCACATCTTGTGCATCTTGCTAATAACTTAGTTTACATTAATACGCCTGTAAGAAAAACTGTTGTACAGTATACTGCCATCACAAAATTATGAGAGCTGTCAGTGCCACTGCCTTGTTAGTTTTGCACAAGCAGCACACTAGCACCTCACCTATTAAAGTAACACTGTTATTGGCAGTGTTCTGTGTGCTGTCACGTGAAATTGCATGCATGACATACTTTCAATTTGTATTATAAAATGATCCATATTCAGAGGCCTTTGCCTGTATTTCTCTTCAAATATCTTTGTTGTTACTTTTTGTAATGATTAGTTTGTTTTCTCCTTTGCATAAATATTGCACTGCATTAAATTTATTTTTCTTTCCCATGTCCATATTTCATCTTCAGATGTCTCCTGCTCCACCTGTTTCTCCTTTCTTTGAGGACTTATTGCTCATAACCTGTGTTAGACTTTCTACACTAAATCCTTCACTTCACAGGTACTCCATAACTTCAGCTTCCATGTTTTTAACTTTTACTTTACTAATCTTCTGTTACCCTTTGTGATCTTTTTTGTGTTGTAAAATTTTCCATATCTTGGTACCTTTGCCTGTATTTCTCTTCAAATATCTTTGGAGCTGCTTTTTTTGTATTGATTAATTTGGCGTTCTTGTTTGCATAAATAGTGGACCATATCAGATCTCTCTTTCTTTCCCATGTCCGTGTTTCTGTTTTATACCTTTCACAAATCTCTAACGTTTGTTCTTTTTATTGTCATACTTCCTCTTTTGCTTCTTTTTCCAAGCAGGCCAGCGTTTCTTGGTTTATAAAATGTTTTTCATGAATATTTTGTATTAAAGAACACACACTTGCATTTCAAGCTTTTGACAGTGTTTCTTGTGTAAGTATTTTTCTTTCCTCTAATTCCTCTCTTAATCTTTCTGAATATCTTCAGTTCTGGACTTCTTGTTTAATAGTAACAATACATAGTTTCTTCCTTATCCTCGGTGCTCCATGCTATCATCTTTATGGCTCTTTTTTGCCCTGTCAGTTTTTGTGTTTTTTGTGGACCTACTTCCTTCTACAACAGGAAGGCCACCCCCCCCCCGAACCTGGCCTAACCCGATTGTAGGAAAACTTCCTTCTCTTGAGGATTTTTCGCTGTTATTTTTTCCAGTCCTGGCACCAGTGCACATAACAAGATTGGGCACTTTTTTTATACTGGAACTTGTGCTCCCAGCTGACTCTTTTATTTTTTAATCTACTTCTTTTTATGATATATGCTGTATGCTATATAAAACATCATCTTGGTGACATTTTGTAAAAACAGGGCCCACCTAGTGAAGGTACTCATCACTTCAGTTACATGTGTGCATGGTGGTGCTCAACGAGCAGCAGCTCAGAATGCAAATTCATACAGCACACTGCATGTTGCCAGCCAGGAAACCATGTAAGCAAACATGGACAACACTCCTAAATCAGAGCACTGACGTCTGTGGTTTTGCATAGAATACCACAATGATCACCAGGGCTTCACAGATAGCTCTCAATCTCATCTGGACAAAGGCCAACATAATGGGGGAACAATGACCCATAAATAGGGACATATTTGACATATTTACCCTATAGCAATGTACTAGAATAACCAGGGGATTGTGTTAAGATAAATGTTCACAAGGATTCAAAGTATGAAACTCAAACATATGTAATATTGAGACTCATCAGTCTTGAGACCATCCCAGTGATATGGCAGAATGCTACAAATTTGATAAGGAACACAGCTGAACAGTCTGTGAAAATCTGGACAGTTGAGAGATATCAATACTAAGTATGTGGTCCAAACACAGTACAGGACAGTGTACCTAAAGTGCAGAGAATTGTGATATCCCATTTCTGCCATCCTGTACTGAAGCTGTGTAAATGATCTGTAATGGTATATGGACTGCCATGTAAAATAAACACTCTGGGGAAGTATGTGCATTGAATAGGGACACACAGAAAAATTGTAGGAATGAACTCAGTGAATGAGTACAGGTGAAACAACCTAATGTACAGCAGATGAGGGCATGCCAATGGAAGACAGTGGTAGCAGCATCACCAATCACATATCTATATGGTACAGTAGGGACTGCACACTAAAACTATATATTATGTGACTGTTACACAAGGTGACATAACAATGGGGAGAATGCCTGTGTGAGATAAGCACCCTTACATGAATAATGCAGAAGACATCTATCAGAGATCTGACATACAATTGGGGTACAGTGCATATTGTGAAGCTGTGCAAACTGATTTACCAGAATATGAGTGTAATCCTGGAAGAGGTCTCCAGCAACTAGAATACAGATAAGGGCTCATGGATAACATTAAACGAAGCAACCATAATCATGGACAATATCAAAATAATACCACCAGTAATCCCATGCCTCTGACAGAATGTATGTGATTTAGAGTGATCAGAGATGATTCTGCACAAGTACACTTGTACAACTAATATGATACATACACACTGTATGAGGGTAATCGTGCACACTATCGTGGCATTCTAAAATCTGCTGGTGGTGTTAGGAGGGAGACTGCTATACCTATTTGCAACATTATAAGCAATACAGGCTAGTTGACTGGTGTGCATGGAGTAGATATATATATGTGTGTGTGTGTGTGTATGTGTGTGTGTGTGTGTGTGTGTGTGTGTGTGTGTGTGTGTGTGTGTGTGTGTGTGTGTGCGTGTGTGCGTGTGTGCGTGTGTGTGTGTGTGTGTGTGTGTGTGTGTGTGTGTGTGTGTGTGTGTGTGTGTGTGTGTGTGTGTGTGTGTGTGTGTGTATGGCACAGTCTACACAGTCACAAATTATATCCATGCCATTAATGTTGTCAAACACCTATGTATGTAGTGTGTGTGCCTAACCAGAACAGGTAGCACACATGTATCTGGCGTAACTTCATGGGTGTTCTGCACCATCACACAGTCATGTTTATGCCACAAAAGAATATCTAGATATGGACAATAAGCTGTGTAAAAGCCCACTGTGAAAAAAAATTTATACTTCAGTTACACAGCAGTGGAAGATGGGTAGGGAGGCACATGAAGAAGGGTTCACTGTACTCAGCTATTGGTGTGGTGAAGGCTGGGAACTATGGAGGTATTATGGCCTCTGATTTGGATGTCCTTCACATACTCAGTACTTTTGTTACATACAAGGGAGTAGTCAGCACTGTGACAACATGATGGTGGATGTCCCACTTACCTTCTAACCCAGGACATAGGTTACATACCTATTAGTCTGATTATATGGTGCGATTTCCACATTATACTTGGGTTGTGTGTTTGTTTTCCTGATGTAACAAATCCCCCATGTTTTCTTGTCATTGTAGGGGCTGTAGTGATGGTAGCAGTAATCTTTGGTATGTGTTGATACTGTCTGTATTATAATAATATCATAGCTGGAGTCAATAATTGCCCACAATATTTAGCCTTTCAGGCAGATGTTTGGACACAGGATGTGCATGTCATCTGTAATGTCCATCAATTAAATAATGGACAAGGAAGGGCCTATCAGAAAGCCCTGATGTATAGACCTGATCACTGGATCAGAGATATAGGTCACTTCACACATTTCAACATAGTGAGATGCCACGTATATTACCCACTTGGTGATATAGCTGTTTATGGCCCCATCTGATAGTGTGAGTTTGTGTCAAATGCCTTGGCCTGGTCAAGTTCATAAGATAGTAGTGTTATCATAATTCATGCCCTCAATGACCTCTTTGAGGACATCTATCAGATATAACAGACATGATGTAGCATTAACACCCTGCACAGTGCAGAGGTCTGTTGTACACATTCAGGATATTACTAGTGTCTATTTAGAAAAGGTTCATGATGACATGTTGGTCTACCTCACAGTTGGGGAGAGTCAGGATGTGTCTATACCTGTATGCATATCAGGTGCTGCCCCCCACCAACTCAGATGGATGCTTGTTGATGTAAACCCTTTTATGGGAAAATAGCCCATGTGGAGGGTGTGTTGAAGTGTGTGTATTCAACTGTAATCAAGAAGGTATATGTGCTGAGTCATGCCATAGGTGATCTGTGATGTTTTCACAGCCCATTGATTCTGTGTGATAGGCCTGGATGAAAGTAAGACAGTGCATAATGCCTGTCATGACCTGGCCTATGGTTTTGACACAATTCCCATGTGGGTAACATTAAGAAACTCTCCCAGCTGGGATTAACACTTATGTCACTAGATGGGTAACGTATTGGCTCACCAACAGAACACATACTATGAAAGCAGGTGAATCAACCTGTACCAGTAGAGCTGTCACCACTAGCATACCCATGGATCTGTGCTTCGCCCTTTACTGTTTGCAATCTATTTCTTGATAGTTCAAGGTAAAGTATATTGCCTTTGGCTTGACAAGTTTAATGACTCATGCATATTGTCCACCAATGATGATATACTACAGGAGAAGTAAACACAGACAAATGATTGGTGGCAAAGCCACACAATCTACAAATAAATGTAGAAATGTGTCTTTATGTTTTCCTTCTGAAAGATGGAATTCCCACCTAATTACAGCATTGGCAACAGTCATGTTATGCTGAAACCCAGTGATCCAAGCAGTGGGAACACATATAGATAGCAATTTGATCTTCAACCAAGTGTCCACAATGGTATTGAAAGGCTATGTTGTGCACATCATAAGTCATGCCATCATAGTCAGATCTTAGACACGTGCATCATAGTCAGATCTTAGACACGTACATACACACACACACACACACACACACACAGTTGACTGCAATGAGACTAGACCCCTAGATATCTAAATACACAAAATACAGAACTCAGTATTTTACACAAATGCCATGGCACAAGTCTGACTTTAAAAGCCTGCAGGTCAACTTAATAGTGACTGATATCAGCAGGCCATGTTGGAGAGAAGATGTTGGGAGGCCTCATGAAAGGGATGTGTAGGCATGTGCAAGTAGCAAAATGCTCTCAATCCATGGTATTGAAGCAGTAACTGTAGGATACACAGTTCTGCTCTTCTGTCTAGACACACGCACACACACACAGACACACACACACACACACACACACACACACACACACACACACACACACACACGCACACACACACACAGTTGACTGCAGTGAGAGCAGAATCCCTATCATAGACTACAGAACTCAGTACTTTACGCAAGCGCCGCAACACAAGTCTGACATTTAAAAGCCTGCAGGTCAAGTTATAATGGATGACAGCAGGTGATGTTGGAGAGAAGATGTTGAGAGGCCTGCTTGAAAGGGATGTGTAGGCATGTGCAAGTATGAAAATACTGTCAATAAGTGGCATTGAAATATTAGCTGTAGGATACACACTTTTGCTCTTCTGTCTAGACACACACACACACACACACACACACACACACACACACACACACACACACACACACACACACACACACGCACACACAAACACAGTTGACTGCAATGAGAGCAGAACCACTACCTGTCTAAGTACACAGACTACAGAACTCAGTACTTTATGCAAGTGCCATGGCACAAGTTTTACATTTACAAGACTGTAGGTCAAATTAGTGGATGACATCAGAAGACCATGTTGTAAAGAAGACTTTGGGTGGCCTGCATAGCTTCATAACTTCACAGGTTCATAGGAGGTTACTAGCCTAATGTCCTTATGGCATTTACAAGCCTAGCTGTGTAAAAACACAAGTACCATTATTTTGCATAGTCAGATCGTCATTTTTAGCAGAGTGATTTTGTGATCAGCATCCAATGGCCCTGTCCATCAGGGACATAGGTGCCACCCAGGGGTGAATTTACAATCAACCATCCAGTTGTTAAGGTTGCACTTGAATAGGATCATTGATGAGCACTGCTTCACATGCAGTGGGAGCCTATTACAGAGGAATGTCAATTGCTGGGAGATATATCTGTCTCCCCAGCATGTTCTAATTATGTCATTGGCTAGGTTGAGATCCCTGGAGCAAGTTATTTTTGAAGCATTTTGATTTGCAGATATCCAGCATTTCCAGTAGAGTAGGGTCTGAGACTGCTCTGTAAGCCAGGAATAGGTCACCTCTCAGCAGTCTGCATGATAATGAGTACAGTGAAAGGCCTTTCAGTCTTTCCATGTATGTCAAGTTTTGGAGGCCCTGGATTCTTCCGGACACAAACTTATGTGTTTTCTCCAGTTGCAGCAGGCATCTGGTGAGGTACATACAGAAGGGAGCATTGTACTCAATTAGTTGTCTGACAAGGATAGAGTAAGGCAGAGCTATGACCTCCCTGGTCTTGGATGTGATGGCCTTATTAATGAGGCTCACAATATAGAATGTGTGTCTCACCACCATGGACACATAGTGATTGAAGTGTATATTGCTATCAACATGTATTCCCATGTCTCATAGCACTGTATTTAAGCTTAGAGGGGAGCTATGTATATCATAATTAGCAGGAGTATTTCATTGCCAAAGGAGATAATGAGCCATTGTTTCCTTTAATGTTCAGTCCATGAGTTTGCCACCAATCATGTGTCTGTGTCAGCCCCTTCTGTAATATATTGCCAACATTGGGGGACTCTATATGACTGCATCCAGTTGACAGTCATCTGCAAACTTGGTAAACCACAGGCTATCTACCTTTGCCTGGGCTTCAGAGAAATAGTATCCAAACAGTTGAGGGCCCAGTACATATTCTTGTGGTATTCCACTGGTAAGTGATCCATTGGTGGAGGTCAGTCCTAAACTTTGACAGTGTGTGTTCTGTCAGTGAGACAGTTGATTGTCCATCTTTTAATGTATGGGTTAATTCCAAGATGGGAGATTTGCCCTATGAAACCTGAATGGGAGATAGCATCAAAGGCCTTTGATAACTCATCATAGTCAATATGTCCTGTTATCCCTCATCCAGGTCACTGGGGTCAGTATCAAAGAAGTCTACTAGATTTAATAAGCAAGATCTACTCTTGACAAAGCCAAAATGGGTCAGGTCAAGTGAGTTGAAGGTCGCCTGTATCCCTGTGGATAAGGTACATGCTGATTTCTTCCCTAGCCTTTCAGATAAAGCTTTTTAGGCTTATGGGTCAATAGTTCTAGTTCTGCATGTTACCAGATTGATTGCATTGCATATCACACCTCATTTGATATTAGGTTCTGTAATGTACGTGATATATGTGTTTAAAAAGTACAGAGGCACCAGGGTTGCAGTGCTGGGGATAGACAACACATGGCTATATAGTAAATATGGAACATGTTGTTAGATAGGGCTTTCAGTTTGTTATGGTTCCACATATAATTTCATGTCATAGACGCAAAATAGACAGTAAACAGCAGTAATGCATAATAATATTTACTTTTCCACAGTGCAGCAAGCAGCAAATTTGCACAATGGTTGACAAAGTGTTTGCACATATGAGATGCACATTTTCAGTACTATGTTTGCATATAACTAAGCAGTGCACAAATGTGAGCCACTTTTCTAACATCTGAGAGTTAGCATTGAGTCTATGAAACACATCTCCTGCTTAACTGACTCTGTGGCAGCAGGTGTAAATGGATTGACACATTTCTTTTTGAGCCCAGATGATACTGGGTTTGAATCCAGGTGTATCTAATACTTTTAAATATTTTTAAATAAACATTGATAATGCAATGACATTAATTCCTTATAGTACATGTGTTGCTGTGTCTTGGCATAGTGCAGTGGA
Organism: Protopterus annectens; assembly: GCF_019279795.1. NCBI lineage: Eukaryota > Metazoa > Chordata > Ceratodontiformes > Protopteridae > Protopterus > Protopterus annectens. The sequence goes on from NC_056725.1 coordinate 256,063,649, forward strand.
GTTAGGCTGCAATGCATGAAAGTAACAACAGAATTTTGTTGTAGCTTACCATTGCTGTGCATTGGTGAGCGATGAACATGTCTGTGCAAACATAGAGCCCAACAAGTGAAGGGATCCATTGCTTTTTCTGCTACTTATGTGTGTTGTGTGTGATTCTATTGCTTGACTAGATTAAAGGTGTTAAAATGGGGTAGATAGGAAAGTGGTGAAATAGGGAGTAAGCAGGGGGAAGAACAAAGGAAAAGCAGTAGAGGAGTGTGCAGGAGGGAAGTAGGAATGAACCATAGCTATCCATTTCTTTAACATTGTTATCTGAAAATATGTGCAGAATGTTAACTGAATTTGGACTCCCACCTACACAAAGAGTGGCGACCACAAAGAAATCATATTGTATAGCCAATTGGACTGAATAAAGTGTGTCAAGACAGGTGCCCATTTTTTTTTTTATTTCAGTAAGAGAGGAATGTTGGGGAAGGCACGTAGGTAAGTCTGGGGCAGGTAAGTTGGGTAGGTGTGGAAGCACTTGCAAACATACAAGATAAACAAGGTCAAGAGACAGGGACAGCGATGGACACAAAAGGTTGTTGGACACCATGACTGCGGTGAGGGAGAGACAAACACAGGCTCATGCCCATCAAGCTTGGAGACAGTGAGAACTGAATCCTCATCCACTGGTCTGTCATCACTGTCACCTTACTCCACTTGTGGCTGTAATGCTTTACATCTCCTCCTCCTCATGCAGACCATGAGGGATAGCAACCTCTGCATCCAGCATAGGCATACATCAATGGTGTAGAGCACAACCCTATGCACCATCCCTGGAAACTCACTGCAGCTTATGAAATCACCGCCTCTGCCACTGATCTCGGAGGTTACCACTGCACCAGTCTCAGGAGTAAGACTACTTGAGGGCACAGGTAATGCAGAGCCAGCAGAGGCAGTGCTGCCAGGTTGGCTCCAAGACATGCTAGGCAGTGGTGCTGGAGCCAGTGAAGCAGGGACAGACCAAGCCACTAGGGCTGGCATACCTCACTGTGTTGTGGAACATTTAGTGATATGGCACTCATGGATGACATGGAGGCATTTGGACAACACATATAGAAATTTATTATTTATTTATTTTATTTTACATTTGTTGACGGGGATTGTCCCACTGCACTGAAGAGCCATTTTTCAGTGGAGGCCTGGGGAGAAAAGTTCCAACATATTGTACAAATTTCATTATAAATTAGCATTAAACAGCAATGTTACAGGATTATTATAAGGCATTAAGTAGCAATACAATGTTATACAGTGTCAATAATCAGGAGTATAGCATAACTATTTCAAGATGTATAAAAAGAAATATGTCATCAAGATGAGTATAGTTTTTGGGGTAAGTGGTTACAAAAACCCAGTTGTATCATAATGTAGTTACATGAAGGCAAGACAATTACAATAGAATGTTTCTCTGAGGCAATTTGCTTAATAGATTTTAGAAGACAGTAGAAAGAGTAGTCAAGTTAGATTAGAGAGAGCTAGTTAGAAGAGTGAGTTAAGGGCAGAAAGTCGATTAAGATATGAGAAGTGGGGGATGTTTAAGGAGGGAGAGTGCAGTGACAGGACCAGTGACTTTTAAAGTGCTCTTTGGTGGCTGTCTTAAATTATTTAGGATGTGTAAGGGTCCTGATTTCTAGTGGGAGCTTATTCTAGGCAACAGTGGGGTGATAGCTGTACATGTCGCATCCAAATTTAGACTTGGGTTTGTAGATTTGTAGTAGGTCTTGGTTAGAGAAAATTCTTGGTTAGAAAATAAAAAAGAGACAAGGGTTGGGGTGAGATAAAAAAAAAGATAAAATTAGTACCATCATATGTGACATACAATGGATTAATACAATTATACAACTCTTTTATCTTAAGTATTACATTTAAGTATACCTCCTAACAGATACACACTATACTACAGATTGCTGAAAGTAATCCTGCAAATGTGCATATATTGCACATATGCATGTTCCAATTATACAGATTTCAGTTTACAGCAGGGCATTTGTTCCACTGGTATAGAGTTTTTAATTTAATGTAAATATTATTGAAGAACTAACAGTATTGTATAGTTGTGAATTGTGGCATTTGAACCCACATCCTCTGACTACAGTCTAATATTGGACTCTTGCAATTGGTTTCTGCTACAAACTAATGTGTCCATGCTTACTTTTACAGTTGGGATATGCATGCTCAATTTGATGCATATCTTTAAAATACCAAAACAGCTGTATTTTACCTTTAATGTTACAATAACACTTTTCCTCTGTTGCATACATACCACATGCTTCCCTCAGTCTATCCAATCGAACAACAGAGGCATGCACATTGGACTTACTCTCCCTGGCAGCTGAAGAAAGAACAGAAAAACCAGCAGAGCATTATGCATACCAGTCTTGCCTATATTAAGCTTTCTAAGTCTTACAAGTACTCTCTTAATTTCATACTAACACAGCTGTGGGATGTCCGCAGTCTCAAATTCCTCCAACCAGCAGTTGAGAGTATCCCTTTTTCTCCACTGTAGGTCATTAAAATGATGCCTACATTGCTCTCCAGTGCACAGGATACCAGTGGCACTGGATACAGCTTGGGTCAAGCTATTCCACATCTCAGACTTGGACTGGGAGCTAGAATACTCCCCCTGCAGAAGTCGTTAGCTGTGGTGCTTTACCAATAATCCAATAAATATCCTGGACTTCTGGACACCCGACTTCTGTGCCTTAAACCTGGCACCTTCCCCATTAATGCCAGCCATGTCTGCCAACAGAAGTAGAGCAATGGAGACTAATGCTTTCCTATGAATTCCAGTTATCACATTTACTGGTAATGTGCAAACCTGATCAATGCATTTGCATGATGTTAAGCAGAGATCAGCAGTGCGAAGCAGTGAGGAAATAAATAATTGTAATTTGAAGGTTAATCTGACACTTGGCATATAGTTGTAGGGTGTCTACTGATGTATCCTGGAAATATATATTGGAAATTGGAAGGTAACTGTAAGGTGAGTTAAGTTCACAGACATGCACTGGGTGCATAAATGTAATGATCTGGCACATTTGTTTTTATCTTTATACACTGAGAAAATTGATTTTTACACAGTGAGATTCAAACCTAGTTACAAAGCCCAAAACATTTTCTTCCACATCATTGATTTTCCACCTTTGCCACAGAAGAAGTGCTGCTCAGATATCATCAGGAATTATACATAAATTCAAGTGACAGTATGAGCTGTTACACATGCATGTGTGAGAACTGATAAGGTTATTGGATAAAGATTCGGTTGTGTATGTGTCTTAGGCAAATGTGAAGGCCATGCAAGTTCAGATAGCAGAATTATAGTTACTAAACTATAGTACATAGTCATACATCTGAAAACAAAATAATGGTGTCTCATCCCTCATACATATAATTCATATTTGTTCCAGTATCTGAAGTGTTATAACTGAGAGTGAATGTATTTGAAAGTGGAACAACAGTAAAAGTGCATGGAATATCTGGTATTAGAACTCAGGACCATCTGTATGGAAGTCCTACACTTACTCCTGTTGCCACAAAACTGTTGAAATAAAACTTGTCTATTTTTCAGTTTATTGCTATAAAATGCGCTGCCACAGCAGTAACAAAAAAGGTTGCACACACTGTACTAGAACCCAAGACCATCTGTACTCCAGCCCTACACTTACACCTCTTGCAACAGAGCTAGTTACATGAACTTTCCTAATTTACTAAACATTCTTAAAGTCTCTGTGTTAACAGAATTAATTGAATGTATCCAGTTTCAATTATTAGCTATCTGGGTCCAGTCTGCTGGTGTTCTATCTGCTTCCTGGGTTGCCCAGTTTGCGAATTGCCATGCTTTGTGCAAATGAGAGAAGCACAGCCAAACTTGCCATTCACTTTCCTTCATTTCCCATGATTGTGCTAAGTGGCACATCACGCAAACACTGCCCCCCCCCCAAAAAAAAATAAAATAAAACAAGAAAGAAAAGGCAAAGAAGAACAAATAGTTGAAATGTGGAAAAGCAATCTATGGCATACATACTAGAAAATGATGGTTCACATGAAATATTTCTACATAGATCTGGATTTCAACTCTCACTCCAATGAACCTTCAGAACAAAGGAAAGATCCCTCTTTGCCACACAAACAGCTTTGCAGCAAGGAACTGAGATCATTCTGCATACAACCAACTGCATCATCATCTACAGTAATATGAAACCATACAACTGTTATTTGTGCATTTATTATTTTTGGATGTAGTATACTAAGTGATCACACAACCATTTATGACTACTGCTTGCAAATACACAGCTCTGTCTTACCTTTCTGTGTTTGTTGGTTATTCTTCTCTTATCTGACCAATAATGTGAGACATACAGTGTATTAGCCATTCTATATCATAGGCCTTAAAATGTGTGAGGGTATTAAATGGAAATAATATAATATGCAGTTGACAACAAATAAAGGAGAGGTTGGATGTTAATGAACAGAACCTGTGAATTGTGTGTTGCTTACTTTCATTTCCAACTTTACATCTAACACTTTGTCACTTTGTAAGCCTAACCAGACACACTCACTGGATGTAGGTAAGCCTGCAGTGCTGTTGTGTTTTTCTTCTCCCAACCAGTAATCATTCACATTTGCAATCCATTAAAAACAAACACTGAGGGAGTGCCTGCACTATGATTACATCAGTGTCATGGAGCCAAGTATTTGAGATTCAGCACTTCTAATCAGTTCACACCTCATTTGTATCTACACCATGCTAACACCCTGACTCTACATCACATAAAAAGCAACCATGTAGCTAGGACAACTGAAGGTGAGGAGACTTGTTTATGTGAAGAACACAGAACACAGGTTATTACTTCAGGATATATCTGCACAGATGATTACTCAACTTGAGAAGGTATACTGGCATTTTGTCAGCTATATACTGCATGTGCAGGAATGTAATTAAAAAAAATCTGAAGCAAAGGCTTTTGCATTTTTATCTGTATGCGTTAGTTAGAAGTGTACTGATGCCATGGGGGTGAATATTACGTTTGTGAAAATCCCTTTCAGTGAATGCCTCTTCGCCAAATGATAACCAGTAAAATCTAACTCCCACAAAAGGCCAATACTGTGAATTTTTTCCTAGAGGAAAAAAACACTTGGCCATCATTGGGAATTTGCCCTTTTCTCCACTGTAGTGTGATCTCAGAGTTGATATATTTAGTTAGAGGGGTGTGGGGGGTGAAGCCCCCCACTTTGAAGAGCTTTAAATTTTGTCTGGTTTTAGGTTGGCCAAGCATTTTTTCCCCTAGGAAAAAAGTCACTGGAATGGCTATTTGGGGGAGTTGGATTTTGCTAGTTATCGTTCAGCAAACAGTCATTCACTGAAAGGGGTTGTCATGGATGTGATATAGACCCTGCCATGGGCATGTTTGTCAAGGCATTTCACAGGTATACATGATTGGCATTACCTTAAAATGGAATGTTCTGTGATAAATTTGTAGACATGTTTTGGGGACATTTCATTTGATAGCACTTTTAGCATTTTAAAGATGGCTTATTTGCCTGTTCTTTTTTTTTTTGGGGGGGGGGCAAACTGCATTTCTGTTGTTCATATCGCAATTGTTTTATGTTTCTCCAGTGGGTAATACTGAGATGCTACCTTTTCTGTTTTATCTGGGAACAGTTATTTTGTAGTTATGTGATACTTATGTGTATTATCCATCTGTTGTCTTTTAGGACACCTAGTTGTATGCCGCCCATGCATCTCAGTCCTAGAAGACCACCCTTCACTGATGCTGAAAACCAGGTTATCCTCGACACTTTTAGGCAACATGGTGCCTTCCTGCTTGAAAAAGGATAGGGAGATGTGTCACACAGAATGCAGATTTGGTGGCAGATTGTCAATGATGTTAATACCGTGGGTGGCCACAGCAGGACATATGAGCAGGTGTGCCACTGACATGATTACATCTGCATGGAGGAAAGCAGCTGCAGTGGGTTGTGATCAGATGGGTACTGGGAGGCCTACTACAGAGCCACCACTAACACCAAACGAAGATTTCCTGTCCACTGTCAGGGATCCAAATAGCTCCCAGGACAGTGTAGAACAGCATGTCCTCAACATAGGTGCAACAAGTTCAGGGACAGCAAGTATGTCCCAGGAACAGCTTCCAGGTCAGGTTTTGTATCTCAGTTGTTGAACACTGTTAACAGTAAAAAAATTTAAATCAATACATTACTTTGTTTCTCAAATGTTTATTTCTTTTTGTGGGATTAAAGATTGCTACAGATAATGCATTCTGATTGACTGGCTTAGGTTGGAGTTGTCATCCACATTCTTGTTGAAAGTATAGTTACTCTGCATATAAAGGGGTACAAGTATTACCCCTGTGTTACTATTAATTGTAATGATGATGTTGTCCTTAGCTTTTGCTTAACTTCTTCCAGGACAATCTGGCTTGTAGAGGATACTCTCATCTGCAGATGGTAAGCCCAACATTTTTATGTCAGTACTGATCAACAATTTAAAGACATATTTGTGTGTGATGTTGATGTCAGGACTGTTGTGTGAATTGCTGTACTGTCTAATACTGGTAGCACTGTTGAATTGTAAGCATACATTGGAGTATAGTAGTTTAGTTATTAATTGTTCCTGTGTTTGTTGCTTATTATCACAGGTGATCCTGACAGTTGAAGTGTGGGACCTCTACTACCTGATGTCAGTGTTTCAGCAGACTCTGATGATGATGGAGGCTAAATAGAGGTATAGTCAGGGGGTGCAGATGTTGAATCTGACACTGAAGTTGACATACAGCCATCCCCTGAAATTCAATTGGGCACAGCCTGTAGACCTATGCCTACCCATTCCAGTGAGCCCTCAGATATCAGACAGGTAGAGAGTGAGGCAATTGATGAGGGAAGTGTGGTTCCTGTGGCTTTAGTACCTGTTGATGTTGGCTGTAGCCAAAGTGAAGGTGAAGTGTCACACAGGAGGGTTGTTAGAGGTGCTTGGAGGAGGCCTGCTGTCCATCTTCCACCTGATCCAGGTATCTCTTCCTGTGCTACTCAACAGATATTTATGGCCATCATGGAGGCACAGGCATGTTCCCATAGATGCTCCAGAGAAATGCTTAGGTTTGTATATGCGGCACAGGTTGACATGTGTGACTTGCCTCCACCATGTTGCCAATTCAATGCATCAGATTAATGACAGATTGGAATGAGGGGCATCTGTGATGGAATGAGCGATGTCTGTGATGGAACATCTGCTGGGAGGGGAATGGCATCCTCATGGGTGTACCTCAGCCACATCATCTGCTGTAGCCAATGTAGCTGTGCCCAATCACACTCCCATAGTGGCAGTACTTCCACTGCTCTATCATTGGGTGAGCTGTACACACCCAGATGTTACAGTTCATGGGGTTGTGGTCCTGGGCATCTTCAAGAAGGGAGCTCATCCAGCAAACATCAGTCATGTTCAGGTAGCAGCAGTGCATCTGACCATGGGCATGAACATGCCAGTGCAATTCCTGGCAGAGCCAGTTCTTGTGGTCAGGGATGACAGTGATGAACTGCCACCTCTATCATGCATGTCTCACACCTGTCCATTGTACCATGATGTAGAGCTAGCATAGGAATTGGCTGTACTCATGCAGACACTCATACACCAACTTCACCCGGAGGACCCCTACAGACACACACACACAACAGTTACATGGTTCAGCCATGCAAACTCATTTTGTCTCAGTGGCCATGTGTTGGTATATCCAAATGTCTGCCTGCTTCTCTTTCTTCTCTTTCTTACTCACACACACTCATTGACCTTTTGTGTCAGTCTAGCGTCGTGCTTCCCCAAACAACACCCTGTACAAGTGATTATAACTGTGCCATATCCCTGTTTTGTATCTTTTGGATTCAGGGATATGTAAGCTTTATGTCTGATGTTCAGGACGCATAGCTGACATAATGCTTAGTATATCGGCATTTGTGATGTTGAACTGGTAATTGTACCTTTGACTTATATAGGTCTTAAAAAAAGACAGTTGATAGCATCAAAATTTCACTACTTTATTGTGAATGATCTTGTGAGGGTTGTGAAGTTTGGAACAGCAATGTGCAATAAAACTTATGGTGCTAAACTCTGAAGGCATGCAGTGGCCATCATTACTTTTGAGAGGTATGACTGTGTGAATCTTTGATTCTTGAGGCCTACTACTTCATAATGGACACATATAAGTCAAATAAGTCAATGCTGTCACATATTAAAGTAATTTCTGTACAAATCTCACACCTTTTAGTTGGTTACAGTACCGTACCAAGTAGCAAAATGCAAGGATATGTTACTCATTCATATTATTACACAATACACTCCAGGCTCAATACTTACCTTGTAAATGCAGCAGCCACAACAGTTTTAGTTCAAGGCTGACTCTATCTGATGCAAGCAGTACACAGCCAATACATGGGGAGGTGAAGGTTGTGAGAGTTGCCTGACATCAATGTTACTATATGTATGTGCACAGGAGGAAGGTTTTAGGCCCTTAGGTGGTGAGTGAGTGTTCTATGCTTTGTCTCTGAGCCAATGCAAGGGTATATTGAGCATCCCTACATCTGCCTACACCCATAGTAGCTGATGGGTTCCCCTCTGACTCCTCATCTGCACGTGGTTGTGGTGACCTTGGCATTGGTGGTGGGATGTGTGCTCCTTCCCCTTGTTGATCCTGCTGAAGCTGTTTTCTCAAGATGATGTTGTGTAGCATGACACATACTGTGAATATTTCAGTATATGTCCATGAACTGTACTGTAGGGCTCTCCCAGATGTATCTAGACACCGGAAGTGTGACTTCATCAGCTCAAACACACGCTCTATGATATTTCTGTTTTGAGCATGTGCCTCATTTTGTGTTCTTCAGAAAGTGTATGTACATTTCTGATGGGTGTCATCAGCCATGGTGCCAGTGCATAACTTGCATCTCCCAGTAAATGTTTTATTTTATTTATTTTATTTTACATTTGTTGACTGGGCTAGTCTAGCTGGATATATGTCCATTTTCAGTAGAGGCCCGGGGAGATAAGCTCCAAACAGTTCAAAATAATTTCTCATCAAAAGTAATACATGTTTATAATGCAAATACATTCACAGTAAAGGAGATAAACAAACTTTAACTGGTCACATATTAATAATGTATAAAAAGCAGAGTATTAGACTTGACTTAGTACAAATACAGTTACAAATAAGCATTCAGAAAGAATAACAGCATAATGTACAGTAAGTGTAGATAAGGAGAAAGTTAAGAGAAGTAGCAGTTACGTAGTACATGTAGTACTAAAACATGTCCAATAATTTCTTTTTTTTTTTTTTTTTTTTTATGATACAGTAGTAAGTAATACTATGATAGAGAAGTGGATCAGTAGATGTTAAGATGAAGTAAAAGCAGGGTTGAGAAGGTAGGGTTGAATCAAGTATCAAGAGCTAGTTGGTCAGTCAGAGTTCATACATGGGCACATCCAATGTGTTTTGAGGAAGAACTTTAGGTTCTTTTTAAGAGTTATAGAGAGACATATAGAAAGTTCGGAGGGAAGCAGGTTCTAGGCTTTTCGGACAGTATTAGAGAAGAGAGAGTCTCTGGCCTTATTGTTTGCTTTGTTGATATTTATAAGAAGATTTTGTGAGGATCCAAGAGACTTCAGGTTATGGTAGGGGTGAATAAGAGTAGATAGTATGGGCAGCCAAGGTGGTGCAGCAATTAGAGTTGCCGCCTCACAGCAAGAAGTTCTCTGGTTCAATTCTCATCTGGGGTACCTTCTGTGCAGAGTCTGCATATCCTCCCTGTTGTCGCATGGGTTTCCTCCGGGTGCTCCGGTTTCCTCCCACATCCCAAAGACATGATGTAGGTGGATTGGACACTCTAAATTGGCCCTAGGTTTGAGTGTGTGCATGTATGTGCCTTCTGTGGAAGGTTGGGTGCCGGGCTGGTGACTCGACAACGTAAAACTCCACTGCCAATCATGAGCAGACAGGTGACCCGCTATGGCGACCCCTATCCGGGAAAAAGCCGAAAGAAGAAGAAGACGTATGGGTGTTTTGGCAGGTTGATAAAGTATCTTATGGGCGATGGCTAGTTGATTAAATTTCAGCTGCTGCTGTAATTCAAGCTGATCCTATGGGATATCCTATGGGATATCCCCCCTAGTAAACATCTGATACAGTTGGGAGGTATGCCAGATATGTGAGTCATGATAACTGCCAGGGCTACCAGCATACACATTCATGATTATTCCCTTGGCATTATCAACAACTTGGCAGTTAATAGAGTGGAAGCCCTTTCTATTAATGTAGAGCCTTCCTTGATCCCTGTGTGGTGCCTTAATTTCTATATGTGTGCAATCTATGTCACCCAGTACTTCAGAGTAGTGTGCTACAGGGTAGAACTCCTGTATATTTGTGGCCCTGTCCTCAGGAGTACAGGGGAAATATATGTGGTCACTGACATGTTAGAGCTTAGCATTCAAAAATTGATGGGAGATCCTGGATGCTGATGCCTCTGTCACCCCCAGCATGTCCCCTGTTGGTCTCTGAAAGGTAAATGTAGCTAAGATTCTAAGTGCTATGCATACCTTTGTCTACACTGGTATTGGATCCCCTCAGTTTGCCCTGTTTCTGAGCTGAGGATCACAGAGGTTGCAGAGTTCCTGTAGTGTGTCTCTATCCACTCTGTAGTGCCCTACAATTTCCACATCATGTAGCTTATGATAACTTAAACGGTCTGAAAACACTTCTCCTTCTTGCCCTTAGTTTATTAGCAGCAGCAGCAGCATAGACTTCATCCTGTTGCACATACACATGAATTACAGCAACAGTAGCCTCTAAAATTGTTTCTGTGTAAACTCCTTTCCGTGGCTGCATTCAAACAGGTTTTGGAATTTGCAGAGAAATCCAACACTGAGTCTACATGGTTATTTTATAGCTTGCTGAATAGCTCCTCCATCTTGGATTGCTTGATTAGCATACAATTCAGCTGTTTATGCTGTAATTAGCATGCCACAGTGTTTAACTTGTTTGTGTGGCAGTAAATGCCAGTTAATGAATCCAAAACATTGCGCTACCATGTGCTCATCAAAATGGACCATGTAGGCTTTATTGAATCTGGCCTGGGCAAACCATCCTATAAAATAGGAGGCAATTCTATTAGATTTGAGAATGATTTTCTTCAACTATTATAAGCAAAAAGAAAGTCCATGTTGCACTACTGAAAACTCTGTAAAAAGCTAATATTAAAGTTCATCTTGTTTTCCTTGGCAAAAATAAAATATTTTTACAAGATGGACAGAAAACATTTGAGTCTTGGGAAGATGCTATGCCATACATGAAAAAGAATAAAATACTTGACAGCCCTGAAATGATAGACTGGACCCCAACCTCCTTGAAGAGATATGCAACAATTAACGGCGGACAACTTTGGAAAAAACAAAAAATAACAGACAAATAACTCCCTGAGTAAGAAGACAAAGATGCATGTAAAAACTGTTACTGAAGAAAAGTAAAAGTAAAACACATTTCTGAATAACCTAAAATGAAGGAAATTGTATTTAAAAAACTATTACACTGACTTTCAGCAGCTGTATTTAATAATATAAATATTTCTTGTGTTTTTGGACTTTTAATGTGATCTGTTATAAGGTTAAACATTTCTCATTGCTATTTCCATTCATTTAACTAATTACTAATTTAACCACTGTATTAAACTTTACCTACTAGTTTTTATTGTTCTTGTATTAGTCTACCAATGACATTGAGCATATTATACAACTTCAATAAAATAATTTCTTCTCCTCTTTATTATAAAAACCACCTTACATATAAGTAATTGTCTTTATATCATTTGATTCAATTCTGCCTTTAATTTCTATAAAATAGCATTAGAAGTGGTTATAGAAGCTGTTATGTCATTCTCATTGTTGCATATGTTGCTAGGAATAGACTGATCTTCTTTCTTGACATTTTATTGAGACTGTGAATAATAACAGTGTAGTTAATAATGCCTCATTTCTCATTGTCATCCATAATCAGAGTGCTTGCTACATTGGTTATCCTATGTGGACTACGTGTAGAAGTTAGCAGTTTGTGGTTGGGGGTTTTGTATTTGGAATGCTGTTACTTTGTGTTGTTTTGTTTGGCAGGTTGACTGTGGATTGTATATATGTGGTGGTGGTTGAGACTGTCTCTTTTCTTTGTTGGGGAGTTATGGTTGCTGTGAGAGGGTTGCATTTTTTTCACACTTGTTAGTAGCTGAACAGATCCTATGTATCGATTTGCTCATAGAAGAGCATGAGCCAGATATTAAAAAAAGGTAAAGAGAAAACACTTACTTGAATTACAAGCTTTACTTGAATTACTAGCTTTTATTTTCTTTGGAGCTCGTGTGCTTTTCTGGATGCTGAATAATTACATCCAGTAAAAATGGAAGTCAAAGGTTATAGATATACAATGTCTTTTTCATTGGCGCACACAATTTTATGATGGTCTGTGTAATTTGTTCTGTGTCTGATCCAATTAAATTCTTGTCGAGGTCAATCTCCATTTCATGTTAGTGTTGGGTGGGATGTTTACCACAGCACTGAATTTATAATGTAATTTAAATCTGATGGACTCACTACACTGACAGCATATCCAAAGAAGTCAGTTGTGATTCTTTTATTTGTTATATAACTGACATTCCACATACATAGTTTTAGGATTAAATATGCAGATAACATATGATATGAGAGTATTGTAGACCCCTGTTTTGAGAGAGCGTCTTTATATTTTGCTATAGATAGGGTGGTAGTATATTGTTTATTATAAGACTCTGTTCACTTATTTCTGGTAGTGATTGTAGATATTAAATTATACTGTTTAGGGATATTTTTTCTGTTGAGAGACATATGTTTGCCTTTTCTTTTTTCTTTTTTCTTTTTTTTTTATGGAGCTTGAGCACTGTTATGGATAATTCAAATGAAGTGGTCACCAGACTTCTCTTTTGACAATGTTAAATGGTTTCATATAATGATGTAAAATCTAATCAAACATGGGTCAAAGGTCATGGATGTGCAACACCTCTGAAGACTGTATGCATGATCCTTCAAGAGTTTCTGAAATGTATTGCCTATACATGTTTCACTTAGTTAAACTATTGTAAGACATTTATTTTTATTTCAGACCTAAGTTAAGTGAAATATGTCCTATAATACTGAATTATTATTATAACTTAGACTTAAAATATTCTTTACATTTTTCAAACTAATTATTGTATAAAGACAGATGTAATGTATTTATTTATTAGATATCTATTATTGTACTTAATACTTAGTCTAAATATATAAATACTGTATTAGTGAATTATTATGGAATGTAACTATAAGAAGTTAACTCTCTATTTTGTTGTAAGCAAATTATATATCAATTATCAACTTAATTTAATAAAACATTTAATATGCTGCTATTTACTTATAACACTGAACATTCTAGTTGATATCCCAAGAAGCTAGAATGCTAGAACATCATAACTATTAGTTAAATCTATATTCAAGGTGGATATACGTACTTGCATGAATTTACTGATTCTAGTAGTTACATTTTTAGCACTGTTTTCTTATGTTTGAGCCTAAAATTCTACATTTTAATATACTGGTGATAATACTGAACCAATTTGAATAGATGTATATTGTATAAATATACAGTTAATTATCTATACTGAGTTAGTTTGTATAGGCATATAAATTGCTTATTTTTTAAATATCTAACATATTTATAATATTTATGGAATATGGTAACTTAAATTTATTTTATAAAATACTTTTTAAACCAAATAAAATGAGCAAAGTAGGGGTAAATGCTCTGATAACTATACCAATTAAGTTTAAAACAAAGAAACAGCACCAGAGCACTCCACAGTGATCGGACCATACACAGAGAAAACTAGTAGCACTATAAGTAATAGTTCAAGCATGTAGTATAAAATCCAAGGTTTATTGGAATTCCGATTGTCATGGAGTACTCTGGTGCTGTTTCTTTGTTTTATTTTATAAAATGATTAATTTCATGACTGAATTTCTAACATATTTGTCAGTGTTTTTACATATATCTCTTATTACTGAAATAACTCATTTACTGAATAAATAGGATAAATAAACTTTTCTATATTAAATAGTTTCATAAACATAAATATATAAATTATTTATTTATTTATTTATTTAACATTTGTTAACTGGGTTAGTCCAAGTGAGCTAGAGGTCTAGTTTCAGTGGAGACTCAAGGACAAAAGCTCCAGAAAGTTTGCAATATAATACAAGATAACAATCAATACACGGTGTTCAATATTAAAATATCATAACATGAAGTATATACAATATAATACAAGATAATATAAGATAACAATCAATACACTGTGTTCAATATTACAGTCACATAAGTTGAGGTATACAAGCTATTAGCCGCACTATGTTCTAAAGAAGAAGAGTATTATGTGAGTACACCATCAGCAGTTGAGTAAAAACAAATTATGTGAGTACACCAGTAGAAGCTGAGTAAAGCGACATAGTGAAATAACTAAAAATGCTGTTAGATACATGAAGACTAATGTAACACTGTATGACAGAGAGAAGAGGAGAAAGAAGAAAATACTGTAGGAAAGAGAAGTAGAAGATGAGTAAGAGTGTGACAGTGGTCATGTGGGGGGTTGGCATGGACAGGACCAGGTCTTTAGTAGATAGTGTTTAAGTTCACATTTAAACAGGTGCTTTTGGGAGATTTGTCGTATATTGAGGGGAAGTGTATTCCAGGCATTAGTTACAAAGTACATATAAAGGGATTTTTCAATAATCTTGTTAGGCTTATAGATATCAAGAAGAAGTGTTGATAGGATGAAGGTGGCAGCAGAGATTGTAGTAGGATACTAGATTTGAGATAGAGGGGCAGGAATAGGAGTCATTCAGAATTTAGTGGGTAAAATGTAATTGAGGAAGTAATAGTTTGTTTGGAGGTTCAGGCCATTGTAGTTTGTCCAGGGAAAGACAGTGGTAGGAATGTAGGGGAGATTGGAGGCAAATCTGGTTATTTTGTTATATGTTTGCTCAAGTTTGGTAAGTAGTGAAGATTGAATATTAATAAAGATAGGAGCAGTGTACTGTAGAGAGGGTAATAGGAGAGACTGAGCTAGAGACAGTTTAGAGGAAGGTATTAGGATTTTTTTATTACGTTAGAGTAGACCAAGTTTCTGATTTTTTTTTTGTACATTGATATATATGAATGTCATATTTCAGTTCATCATCGATGATGGTGCCAAGTAGTTTGGTATGAGATTCAGGTGTAATGGTGGTATTGTTGAGAGATATAATGGAAAAGGAAGAATTGTGATGTGATAGTGTTCTTGGGAGGAAGAAAAGGAGTGTAGTTTTTTTTAGGGTTAAGTACAAGTTGATTGTCTGAGAGCCAAGTTTCAACTGAGGAGAATGTGTCCTGGATTAGAGCTAAGAGATTGGGAATGCTATGGGCATTGGTGATAAGAGTGGAATCATTGGCATATTTTAGGAGTGTTGAGGGGTTACAGGCAGAATGAAGATTGCTAGTGAAGATACTGAACAAGAAGAAACCAAGGCTATACCCTTGTGGAACATCAGTATTGACTAGAAGGAAGGTAGAGAGGACAGTTTGCCAGCAAACAGATTGTTGCCTATTGGAGAGGTAGCTTGAGAACCAGTTTATATTGGAGGCTGACAATTGGAGGTTGAAAAGTTTAGTAAGAAGTTTAGAGTGGGAGACAGTATCAAAGACCTTAGAGAGATGAAGTAATAAACAGTAGTCTAGCGTGTTGTTGTCCCAGGCCTCTGCTACTGTTTGGGAAAAGGAGAGTAGTAAATATATAAAAATATTTAATTTATTATATTTTCAATTGTCTCACTTTTCATTCTGATAATGTATACACATAATAGTCTGTTATTTGATAAGTGGATATAAGTTTCAATGCTATATGGAAAAAGGATGGGTGAGTTGATCAAAGGATAAATTAAATGTAGGGACATGAAATATACATAAAGAAAGGGGTAGAAAAGGCTAGAAAGGATAATAGGACAATGCTAAAATTAGAATTAAATAAGGGAATGTAAATGTGAAATAAAATGAAAAGGGGAAAGGGAGGAAAGAGAAATGGTGAGAAGAAGGAGGAAATGAAAGAAAGTGATTTCTGAAAAATAAAGTTAAGATAATTAATATATGAAAATAAAGTATATTAAAAAGGAAAATTAGCAAATGGTAAGAATAAAGAAATATTAAGGAAGGATAAGAAAAAAGACTCACTCATATCATTTATAATTTTAACTATAAGTTCTTAAGTTCTAATAAGCAGTAACAGACATAATTACATCGTGTTAAAGCTGAATAGGGTGGTTAGTTTAAATGGTTTGTCCATCAAACTAGGAATATTATGTTATGGGTTAGGTTTGATTGTTTTAGTTTTATCATCTAGGTTAATATTTAATTGTTTGAAAATGTCCATAATGAGTTTATGTTTTATAGCTCCAAATACTAAGGGTGGTTTACATATAAAAGAAGCCAATAGTCACTGTCCTAACATATAATTCGTATTTATGAACATTTAGAAATATATACTGAACCTAAATATAGATGTTAGCTATAAAATGTCCATCACTTAATATAAATGGTTTGAACAGTAACATAAAAAGGGGTGGTCTTATAACATTTCTAAAATTTCATAATGCTCAAGTAGCTGTTTTACAGGAAACTCATCGTGTTGAAGAAGATATTAAAAGATTAAATACAAAAGAATATATGATTTTATGTTGCTCAGATTTCAAGAAAAAAAGAAGAGGCGTTGCTATTTTATGGAAAAATACCATTGGACTACCTACAATAATTGATTCCTTTACAGATGTTACTGGTATGCTATGTATTGTTAAAGCTGAATTCAATAATAGATTTTATACTCTGTGAACTCTTATTGGATTCTGGGAATTGGAGCTAAAATGGCAAATAAACATTTAGAAACTATAGTAACATACATCAAAGGAGACCTCATTTTAGCTGGTGACTGTAAATGCATCCTATCTAAAAAAAAGATGCTACTTCGAATTGTAAGTTCAGAATAAAATCTTATGCTAAAGCTCTAACTAGATATGTTGATTCCATGCACTTTAAAGAAGTTAATGATTTGAGACACTCTAACTCTTTAAACTTTACTCATTATTTTTACAGATTTCATACCCAGTGTAGTATAGATAAAGTTTTTATTTCAGATAGTCTATTATCTAATATTGACAAAGTTATTATCACATTCTGGCTTCTATCAGACCATAATGCAATTATGTTTACACTCTCATTTAAACCTAGAATCTTATCTCAATATAATAGATTTTCAGCATACTTAACAAAGAGTAAATGCTTTAAAGAATGGTTTTAAAATTAGTTTAAAACTTTATGGATATATATATATATATATATATATATATATATATATATATATATATATATAAAATGGAGAAGTAACTAATGCTATATTATTTGAATGGCAGAATTAATTAAAAGCCAGTATATTTACAAAAGGAAAGAATGGGATTGGGATCTAATATCCTTGCAAACCAAAATCGGTAGCTTAAAAATAGAAGAACAAAGAAATAAAAAGAATATGAATGAAGAAATAAAACTGCTAAATTCAAAATATATTAAAATCCTAAATCATAAAGTGCCTATCAGTTTGGAGAAATTCAAGCTTCATTCCTATTCACTGAATCCCACTAACTTACACAAGTTAGCAAACAGGACAAGCAGACTGAGTAAATTTAACCATATACAAGAAACCATCATACAAGAAGATAATAGTCAAAAGAGGTTTCAGACATAGTTGATATACTTAGCTTCAAAGTTATTATGAAAAAACAATTCTACAAACAATGATGGAATAAATGTTAATATTTTATCTATTCTTTTAAAAGAAAACATAACTGGTAAACTAACTAGGGATCATATTAATAGACTTGATAAAGCAATATCTATTATTGAAATAAAAGACCAAATAAAAAAAAAAAAAGAAATCCAATAAAGCTCCAGGGAATGATGGCATTATTCATGAATTTTGTAAAGCGATGCCTGGTTACATTGTTAATATTTTAGTAAAAGTATTTACAGAAACAAAAAATATATTTTAATTTCCCCATATTAAAATAAGATAAAAATCCAACTCAGTGTGCTTCATATTGGCCAATATCCCCTTTAATATGGGTTATAAAATATTTATGACTATTATTGTTAGCAGACTAAAATCAACTCTAGTAAATGCCATCAATGATGATCAAACTGAGTTTATTATTAATAGGCAGACAAGAGATAATTAATAGGCAGACAAGAGATAATTCTCTCAGAATTATTTCATTAATTGACTAAACAAAACTAAGAAAGAACTTTCAATTATTAGTTTAGATATAAGCAAAACATTTGATGCAGTCGATTGGCTCTATTTATCTGAAACTCTAAAAGAATACAGTTTCTCTAAAAATGTTATCGATTTGAATTTGAGTTTATACCATAATTCTTACACCTTCATTAGGTTAGGCTGTTTTCTGTCTAATTCATTTAAGCTTTGTAATGAAGCTAAATAAATAAGTCATTTATTGCAGTGTTATTTGCCCTTGTTATGGAACCTTTTGCCAATTACTTTCAGTAAAATAGAAAAATATTTGGTGTTGATGTATCAGGCAAACTTATAAGACTCAGCTATTTGCTGATGACATTTTATTGACCTTAGAATATATTGATACATGACTACTGTAGAATAATAGGTGTGCTGTACCTTTAAGAAGCATTTCCAAGATCTGTGTATGCATATAAATACCAAGCACTTGTTAGCTTCAGTGCCATTTTGAAGGTGCAGCCAGAGTGTTAACATCTATGTGCATGACAGCTTGTTTGTTTATAAGTTAAAGTTACTTAACTTCATTTATGATGTGTTTGTATATAATAAAGCAGATTGAACAAGAACCCACAATGCTTGTCTGTTTTATCTTGACCTGGCGAGTGACATGGTGTCAGAACAGGGATGGCAAAGACTATTCTTCAGAGCCACGAGGTGCAGAGGTAATAGCGAAGGCAAACTAAAAGAACTGAGAGCAAAAAAAGGGCCAGAAACAAAACAAAGGTAAAGAGAACACACACAAATGATTTATTTATTAAAAGAGGTAAAATGGAGCATTACAAGGGCACAAAGTATATTGTTAAGCCAACAAACAGAACAGAAATGTTTATTAAGCAAACGAGAAGCATAAAAGAGATAATTAATCAAACAAAATGTTTGAAACCGAGTTATTTGATAAAACAAACATCAGAAAAGTACATAAAGTGTTGTGTTCAGAATTATCTGAGAATTGTAAAACAAGCATGTTTAAAGTGAAACAAGCATGTGTAGAGTTAAAACAAGCACAAGAAAGTATAATGGGCATGAAAAGAAATTAAATGAGCAAAATGAATATAACAAAAGGGCACATTAACAGAATCAATGAGCAAAACTACTATAATAGAAAGGGCAGAAAAGGGCACATCGACTATAGGTAAAGCAAAGTCACTGCATGTATTTTGGCAAATTACTGTGTTATGGCACAAATTGCTATTTCACATTGATTGAAGCCTTGAATAGCATAACTAGAGTTGTTTGAAGTACTTCAAAGTTTGTAAAAGTGTTTACAATGTGTGCTTATTACAGTGCATTTATTCCAAAGAGTTTGTTGTGTACGAAAGCGCAACTATTTCATGAAGTGCAATCAAGTGCAGCGATTTCTAAAGTTTCTTGTGCTTAGGTGTGTCTGTTTGCAGAGTGCCATCGTTACAGACTGTTGCTTGCACAGTACAGAGTTTTTTGGCAAAGTGCAGTAATTTTGGGGAGGTGATAGTGTGTTGTGTACTGTTTATTTGCAAAGTGCAGTTATTTTGAGGTGTTTCTCACTCTGACCTTCTTCTGCTGAATATATTCACAAAGTACAATTACTTTGAAACAGTTATTCACAGAGTGCCATTACTCTGAGATAGCTTATTCACAATGTGCAATTACTTTGAGAAAGTTCATCCATAAAATGCTGTTACTTCAAGGTAGTGTATTCGCAAAGTATAGTTACTTTGAAATGTTTGTTGCCATCATTTTCTGTTGCCCAGTTTCTTCACATTGTGCAGTTTGAAATGTTTCTTAAAATGATGATAAATTACTTTGGCAGTAAAATGATGATAAATGGCTTTGGCATTAAAGCAATTACAAAATAAAGGTTTGTACAGTAAAATAATGATGATAAATGACTTTAGCATTAAAGCCATTACAAAATAAACAGCTTGTAAACCAAAGTAATTTCAAGGCAAGTGGTCTTTACAGTAAAGAGATTTCAAAGTGTTACAGTGCCCAGAAAACTTATTTTGTGAAATTCAATTACACAAAGGCTTGTTGTGTTGTTACAAGTATTGGCATAAATGTCAAGTGCATGTACACCTGTATGTACAAGTGTGTGTGTTTGTGCATATTTGAAAGAGTCTTCACTGAGATATGTTAATATGACAGATGAATTTCGCAAGTCACAACCACTTGTGTTTGATCAGAATAATGTAGAGAACTGGAGAATATTTGAACAAGAATACAATATATTTATACAAGCAGCTTATTCTGATAATGATGCACGTACCAGGGCATTCATTTTGCTGAACCTAGCAGGGTCACAAGCCATTGAAAGGGAGCATTCATTTGTCTATGCACCAGCAGTGTATGAAGGTGAAGGAAAAACTCGTTGTGTTGTTGTGCAGGCTGAATCAAGGGAAGACACTGAGTGTTTGAAGTGCAAATTCGGAGAAATGTGTAACCCCCAGACTAATATTACACTACAAAGGCATTTGTTTTACACAAGAGATCAAATGCAAGGGGAGACTTTTGCAGCTTATAATACTGACCTGAGAAACAAAGCTAAAACATGTAGGTTTGATGAGTTAAAGGAATAAAGGACAGACTCAAGTGTGGTATTAATAATGTTGCTGTGAGAAAGATTTTGCTTTGTGACAGTGATTTAATGCTGAGTAAAGCCATTGAGATTTGTCAGATTCATGAAGTTACAGAAAGGCACACAAATATGCTTGCTAGTGATGAGTATGGTTTCAGTAGGCTCCAGAGCTAATGTAGACGGCATGCAACATGTGACAGGCAAAAATAGGCCTAAGAATGTGGCAGCAGCAACCCCTGCAGGACTTCTAGGTAAAACCTGTAGTCTTCTAGCACATTCCAAGACCAATTCAGTTAAAGGAGCATGCGCAGTGCCAAACCAAGGGTACCTAGTGCAAAACAAACATCGCTCAGTACAGCATAAGAGTGAATCAGCAAAACCCAACTCAAGCTTTATTGTAAACTGTCACAATTATGGCGACAACCATTAATCCAGAAGAGAAAAGTGCATAGCATTTGGCCAGCAATGTCACAAGTGTAAGAAATGGAACCAATTTCAAAGATTTTGTAAATCAAGTAAACCTCACAGTTACAAAAAAGGGTCACTTCAAAAATCAAGCTAATCAAATAGACCTGCAACAGTCTGCTTTCTATATAGATGGTGTGTCAGTAACTGGTGAAAAGATTGATGCAGTAGATTTATTGGCAAGAAATGAAGTGTTTTGTACTGTCCGGATCAATGGTAAATTCACCGATCTTAAAGTAGTAGCTGGTTCAAAGTGTAATGTCATGTCTGCAGATACTTTTGCAAGGGGCAGAGCTGGTGAACAACTAAATGTGACTAGTTGCTTATGGAGGTGAAGAAATTCAAACCAAAGGCTCAGTAGTCCTTTCATGTTATGTGGCCAAGAACTGTTATAGCCTATTGTTCTATGTGGTTCGAAGATCTGTGCAGTCATTACTTGGTCTCAGAGACAGTTTGGAAATTAATCTGCTTTCTTTTACCAAAAGAGTTCATCAGATAAGCACATGTCCTAGTTCCAGCTTCACTAACACTATTTTTCAGAGTATGCTGATGTTTTCAATGACAAGTTGGGCAAACATCCAGTTGTGTAGTCCATGAAATTAGACCCAGAAATCAGTCCAGTGGTCAGACCAACAAGAAGAGTTCTGATTGCTATGCAGCATAAAGTCAAAGCTCAGTTGGGCAAAATGGTGCAACAAGGTGCAATTTGTCCAATTACAAAACCTACTGAATGGGGATCATCCATGGAGGAAGGTTATAAGAAAGGCACAGATGAAATCAGAATATGTATTGACCCAAGAGATTTGAATAAAGTATTGAAGAGACCACATCATCCCATACATACAGTCAAAGAGGTTGCAGCCCTGATACTGAATGCTACTCTTTTTTTCTGTCTTAGATGCAAAGAGTTCATTTTGGCAAGTGATGCTTGATCGCAAATCTTCATTACTGACTGCATTCAGTACCCCATTTGGAAGATATAGATTCCTTAGGATGCCATTTGGAATAAATTCTGCAAGTGAAGTCTTTCAGCATGCAATGGAGCAATTATTTTTGGGGTATCCTTATGCCATAATAGTAGATGATGTATTGGTTGGAGGCAATGGTGAGGCAGAGCATGACAGAAATCTTAAGAGAGTTCTAAACAGAGCATATGAAGTGAACTTAAAGCTCAATCCTCTGAAGTGCAAGTTCAGACTACCAGAAGTTACATATGTAGGTCATTTGTTTACAAGTACTGACTTGAGACCAGACCTGTCCAATCATGCAGCCATTCTTGAAATGCCAGCACCAGATAATGTGCAAGCTCTACAACATGTTCTTGGTATAGTCAATTACTCAGGCAAGTTTATATGAGACTTCAGTGAGTTGACAGTGCCTTTGAGAGAGCTCACATGTAAAAATGCTGCTTGGACATGGCTAGACCAATATCAGAGAGCATTTGAAGTTCTTAAGCAGAAACTTGCTACCCAACCAATATTAAGATACTATGATGTCAAAAAACTAGTAACTCTTTCCTGTGATACTTCAGAATTTGGTAGGTGCAGTTATTCTTCAAGAAGACAGGTCAGTAGCCTATGCATCTAGAACACTTACCCAGACTGAGATGTAATATGGTCAAATTGAGAAAGGACTTTTGGCAATAGTGTGTGCATGTTCCAAGTTTCATGATTATATCTATGGTTGAGAAATCCAGATTGAAACTGATAATCAACCTTTGGTTACTGTTTTAAAGAAGCCTATGCATTCATCTCCAGCGAGATTACAAAGAATGATGCTTAAATTGCAAAAGTACAACTTCATAATGGTGTATACTAAATGCAAACTTCTTTATCTGGCTGATACCTTGTCCAAATTTCCCAGAAATACTATGGAACAGCTTGATATAGAGAATTTTGACTTTGATGTCATGAAGTGTGTAATTTTTCTGCCACAAGACTTGAAGAGCTAAGAGATCATACAATGACTGATCCAGTTTTGCAGAACCTCAATCACTATATCCATGTTGGCTGGCTGTCAAAGCAATCTAATGTACCACCAGAAGTGAAATCTTACTTATCTTACAGAGATGAGTTGTTGATGGAAGATGGCATTATTTTCAAAGGTCCTAAAATTGTTCCTGCTTCCTTACAATGAGAATATATTCAGATTTTGCATCATGGTCAACCAGGTTCCAAATCTACTAAAAGAAGGGTGACAGAACTAATATTTTGGACTTTTCTAGTGAAAGACATTGATAGAGTACTTTCTTCCTGTCCAGTGTGTAATAGTACTAAAGTGCATTTACAAAGAGACCCACTTCATCTAAATCAAATTCCTGATCTACCTTGGTCAATTGTAGCTAATGACATATTCAAGTGGAACAATCAACATTACTTAGTACGGGTAGATTCTTATTCAAATTGGTTCGGGATCGATCTACTACCTAATCTCACTTCTTCTACAGTCATTACTAAGTTGAAATGTCATTTCTCAGTCCATGGCAGTCCACAGAAATTAATCTCTGGCAATGGTACACAATTCACCAGTCAATTGTTTCAGAAATCTGCCAGAGAATGGGACTTTGTACATGTTACTAGTAGTTCAGAGTATATGGAATCAAATGGAATTGCTGAACGTGCAGTACAGAGTGCAAATCAATTACTTGAGAAGTCAAAGTGTAGTAATACCAATATTTTCTGAATTTACTCAGTCTCAGAAACATACCACATGATAATATACTTGGTTCACCTGCTCAGAGACTTCTATCTAGGCAAACCAGAACAACATTGCCTATCAGTTCTAGTTTATAAAGGCCTAAAGCTAAGAACAACCAAGCAATCAAAGCCCAGTTATCTAGAAAGCATTCTTTTCAAAAGTCCAGCTATGAGAAGTCGAGCAGATTTCTTTGTCCATTGGAAAAAGGAGAGAGAGTGAGGATACAAACTAAAAGGGCTTTTTTTGAGCAGGTACATGCCGGTGTGGCATAGTGGCACCTCTGCTGCCCTATTTCCCTTTAATTAAAAAAAAAATAATTTTTTAAGGGCATTCTTCTTTAAGAAGTCCCTTTGCATCGTGTCACACAGATGCAGAACACCTTCTGCATCTGTACGATGTGCGACTGGTCATTTACATTTTCCTGGTCCGCACGCGCAGAATTTGATTTCCTAAAGATGTTTGGACTGTGGACTGCGAATGGACAAGTGAGTGGTAGGTGTGCATGTGTGTTTATGTTTTTAAGAGGCGTGTGTGTGTGTGTGTGTGTGTGTGTGTGTGTGTGTGTGTGTGTGTGTGTGTATATGTACATGTCTGCAACACAATTATAGCAGCTAATCTTACAACAAAACAGATAACAGTAGGAAGATGTTGTTAGAAACTGCTTAAGTAATAGGCATGGAGTTCAAAACATCCTGTGTTGCTTTAAATAATGTTAATGTGATGGTACTATATCCCTGTTTCTGAAATTCCTTATTGATTACTTGACAGATCTAACAACTGGGTGAAGTTATTCATGCAGGTTACTGCTAAAACTGTGCCTTTTTCAAACCATGTAGAAGTTTAAAAAGTGGTTAGTTAAATAAGCTGAATTTAATGATTATACACACTTGACTATAGGCAGTTATAAGTTCAAAGCATTGCTAACATATTTTAATGAGCATATGAACCCTATGCAATTTGTTCAAATGCTTACTGTGTTGAGTGTGTTTTGCTGATCGTATATAGGTTCATAGCTTCATAGGTTCATACTAGGCTATCTGCCCTAGGGTATTTACAAGCCTAGCCAGAGTGTGTTTGGCTTTCGCCACCCATTTTAAAATGAATTTTGCTATGCCCTTTTTCGAGGTTAGTATACTGTGCCTCTGTCTAACAGTGACACAGAAGTGATACCCGGAGTAAATCTACGATCTCCCATCCACTCATCAAGATTCCTCTTGAAGAGAGTCAATGAGGGACTCTGCCTAACCTGTACTGGGATTTTATTCCAGAGTGAAGGGAGCCTCTGGGTTATGAATCTGTCCCTCCAGCATGTCCTATTTATTTCAGTGCTGAGGTTCAAGTCTCTCGAGCGCGTAGCTCAATGGGATTTGGATTTTCTGAGGTGCAGCATGTCCATTAATTTCGGGTTGGACAAGGCTTTATACGTCAGGAACAGATCGCCTCTGAGCAGGTGGTATGCCACTGAGTATAGCTGGAGTTTCTTTAACTGGGCAGCATATGGCATCTGTTTGAGCCCTTTGATCCCCTTGGTGAGATACTTTTGGGGTCTTTCCAGTTGCTGCAGGTGTCTGGTAAGGTACATCCCAAAAGGGGCATTGTACTCAATTATGGGCCTGATGAAGGATGAGTAAAGAGGCACGATGACCTCCCCTGATCTAGATGTGAATCCCTTCATGATTAGGTGGGCTATATAAAATGTTTTTCTAACCACTTTGGCCATGTGGTTGTCGAATGAGAGATTGCTATTAACTTGGGTCCCCAGGTCCCTAATTACTTCTTCCGTACTTAATGGATTACCATCTAAGTGGTAATTTGTGGGCACTTTGTTTTTGCCGAAGGGGATGACTATACACTTTTTGGCTTTTAGCTTGAGGCCATGGCTCTGGCACCAGTTATCTGTTTCTATGAGGCCCTTTTGTAGGATGCTTGTGTCGGCTGGAGAGTCAGTTATGGCGCCCAGTTTGCAGTCATCTGCGAACTTGGTCAGCCACAGTCCTTCCGCATTGGCCTGTACTTCCGAGAAATATATACCGAACAAGAGAGGTCCCAGGACTAAGCCTTGTGGGACACCACTTGTAACTGGTTTGGACTCTGACATGGCTCCAGCAATTCTAACCATGTGGGTTCTGTCCTTGAGCCAGTTTGCAACCCATCTAGTGACATAGGGTTTATATTTAAGCTGGTGAGCTTATCTATAATGTCCAAGTGGGGTATTGTATCAAAGGCTTTTGCGAGGTCCAGGTAGGCTGTGTGGTCCACCTTCACCTCATCAATGGCCTTGGTGACTGTTTCAAAGAAATCAACCAGGTTTAAGAGGCAGGATCTGCCCTTAACAAAGCCGAACTGGGTAGGATCCAGTGTCTGTAGGTCCCCAATATCTTTATTTATGAGGTCCATGATGATCCTTTCCATAGCTTTGTAGACCAAGCTAGTCAGGCTTATGGGGCGATAGTTTTCAGGATCTGTTGAGGCACAACCTTTGTGGAGAGGGACCACTGATGCTGTACGCCACTCTTTGGGTACATATCCTGTAGTAAGGCTGAGATTGAACAGTAGTTTTATGTTTGGGTTTAGTTCTTCTTGGAGTTCCATTGATGCTGCGTTTTTTGCTTTGGAGAGGGCGGCTCTTACCTGAGCATCTGAGATGTCACGGGGCAGCACTCTGCTGGGATAGATATTTGCCCTTTTGGTGGGGAAGGGAGGGAGAAGTTTGCGCTGAACCTGTCAGCTAGGATGTTGGCAATGTCTGTGGGTTCGGTGTATTTTTTGTCATTTTGGACTAATTCTGAGCATATCCGGGAATTCCCACCCAGGTACCTAACATAACTAAAAAAAGCCTTGTGATTATCCTTAGTGTCCTGTGCAATTTTTCTCTCGAAGCTGGCCTTAGACAATTTTATGAGTGCCCGTAATTTTTTGCTAATACTGATCAGAGATGCCTTCCCTTTTTGGGATTTTGCTCTATCATGTAGTAGCTTCCTCCTTCTATTGTATAGTTTGTTTATGGCTGGGGTCCACCAGACAGGACGCCTGCCTTTGGAGGATTGGGTCTTGGTTTTGTTTGGGATTGCATGATCCATGCATTCCTGAAGGTGTTCATAGAATACATTTATAAAAGATTCTGCAGTCTGGGCCATATTTTCCACAGGCCCGGGGGCTTTGAAGGATTCCACCTCGGTTTTGAGGAGTGTGAAATTTGCTTTAGAGAAGTTTTTCACTGTGGTTTTCTGGGCAGGAGCTGAGGTCGGGATGTGAATATCTAGTGAGATTCGTTTATGGTCTGATCTTACCAGTGAGGGATACACTTCTGGTCTGGAGCATAGAGTCCC
This sequence comes from Protopterus annectens, assembly GCF_019279795.1. Taxonomy (NCBI): domain Eukaryota; kingdom Metazoa; phylum Chordata; order Ceratodontiformes; family Protopteridae; genus Protopterus; species Protopterus annectens. The sequence continues at coordinate 256,091,177 of NC_056725.1, forward strand.
CATGTTGGTGATAATCAGGTCCAGTATGTTTTCACCTATTGTGGGAGTGGTAACAAGTTGTTCCATAACATTTGAGCTTATAAATTCTAGGAACCTTTGGTCTAGGGTGTTGGAGCTAGAGTAATGCTCCCAGTCTATGTTTGGGTAGTTGAAGTCGCCCAATATAATGGTGTTTGGAGAGACCTTCATATTTTCCAGTGTTCTCAGGAAGGCCGAGTGGGGTTCCTGGGTTTGCGAGGGTGGTCTGTAGCAGGCTATAAACTGGAAGGCAGTTTTACCCACTGTTAGTTGCACATGGATAGTCTCTGATGCTTCACGCTGTCCCACCAACCTGGAGGTGTCGGTATCTTTGACAAATATTGATACTCCCCCTCCTTTTGTGGTTCGGTCCAAGTTTTGGGGCAGAAAAACATGGTATGAGGTATAACCTGCTAGTGCTGGGGTGCTCTCAGGAGCCTTGAACCAGGTTTCTGTTACTGCACAGATATCAATGTTCTCCATGCTAAGGAAAGTTTCCAGTGCGTGCATCTTGAGGTTTAGACTTCTGGCATTGAGTAGCATTACTCTTAGTTTCTTATCCCTTGTGATACCTATGGAGGTGGGTTTGTCTTTAGAGTCTTGCCTAAAAAAGGCACTATGGGGGTGGCAAGAGCCTTTGCCAATATCCTAAATCCCAGGGGTGACAGGTGCAAGCCGTCCCTAGCGAAGCATCGTAGCTTGTCGAGCATGTCATCCCAGGCTGACAGGCATTGGATCCCCTTTGAATGACACCAATACTTAAGCCAATTGTTGAAATTGTTCATCTTGTCTTCATATTGTGGCATCATTCTTGGTGAGGGTAAGATGTTACAAGGTCAGGGTCATACCAGCCTGGGCTACATGCTCAGAGAGCTCCTCTATGTCTCTTTTCATGTAGTCCAGGGAGGTACATCTCAGGTCATTCACACCAGCATGGACAATGACTGAGTCATATTTGTACTTGCCTTGGAGTGACCTGAGTGCTTGTGTTATGTGGCAGATCCTAGTGCCCGACAGGCAGTTCACCATGACCTTCTCCTTGTTCAGCATGGTGAGCGGGACATCAGTGTGCCTGACGTTAGAGTCACCTATTACAAGTGTATCAGGTGTGTTGTTTAGCCTTAAGGGCTGTGACTGTTCGGCACACTGGCTTTGTGAGCTATGTGTTGCACGTGTTTTGTTTTGGGGTAGCGGTTGCTTGGGTGTCTGCTTTGGAGGTCTCTGTTGCTTAGGCAGATTTTTATTTAGAGCCTCCGAGTATGTTTTTGTGTGTTTATGTGTTTGGTTTGCTGTCGTGGTAGGTCTATGTGAGACTGGAGTTGTAATGAGTGTGGTTTCCTTCTCCTCCGGACTGGTTACGCCAGTACTAAGTTGAGAGAGCTTAGCCTCCAGTTTGGCTATATGGTTGCATCTCTCACATGTGTTGGAATTTGTTGGGAGGAGGAGAGGGTTGTCTGTGTACATGAGGCAGTTGTAACATTGCCTCAAGATTCCCAGATTCACCAGCTGGACCAGATAGGAGATTGACAACTGACCTTTGGACATGCTAGAATAGTATTGGGAATTCCTTTATAATTGAAAAAAGGGCCAATGGGGAACAAGGTACTCAAGGGGAGTTTGTGAGGGTGTAGTGCTTTTTTAGTGCTGACTTATATAATTGCTTTAGTGAGCAAGTGCCAGGCTTTAGAGTAGGAATAGGGTGTTTATTATGAGAACTAGATCAGTTCTAAGGGAAAAAGTGAAGAGCAGACTTTGTGGAGCCAAGAATGGTTTAAACCCAATTAAGCGGTGTTGCCCAATGCTGCGCTATGCGCAAAATCATGCAAAGCCGCGCTACAGCGGGTTTTATACAGGAGGAACTTGAAAGAGCTAGAAATTGGCCCAAAACGGCCAATAGACTACCAGATTCTTGTGCTGGGAACACTCCTCCAGGGATAGATAGGCTGCTCTAAGCTCCCCACTGCCACTGGTGAACAAAGAAGCTTCCCTTTATCCAAGAAAGGAAATGGGCAACACAGGAACTTTCCAAAAGTCCAGAATACAGCAAAGCCTGTATTTGGACTACTCTAGGTCAGGAAAGATGGGAAACAAGGATATTTTTTTTTCTTTTTTGCAACAAACAGCAGGAAAGTGCAATAAATATGTAACACAGGCTAGCACACTTGAGTGTGTAGCCTCAACAGATAAATGCAACAAACAGGGCAAACTTTAAAAGTGCAGGTGCAAAAACAACTTTAAACAGTTTAAAACAGTTCAAGAAGCAGAAATACTTGCAATTTAGCTAGATCAGACAGTCACCCAGGTAGTAGCAGCAACAAAAAACACTTTTATCAGGTTAGAAGTCACTCTTTTAGCCTCTCTGCTGCTAGCACCACTCTGCAGGACCACGAGGAGCTTGGCTGAGTAGTAACAAGTGCAAAAGCCGTGCCAAAGTGGGTTTTATACAGGGGGACTTGAAAGAGCTTGAATTTGGCCCAAAACGGCCAATAGACTACCAGATTCTTGTGCTGGGAACACTCCTCCAGGAATAGATAGGCTGCTCTAAGCTCCCCACTACCACTGGTGAACAAAGAAGCCTCCCTTTATCCAAGAAAGGAAATGGGCAACACAGGAACTTTCCAAAAGTCCAGAATACAGCAAAGCCTGTATTTGGACTACTCTAGGTCAGGAAAGACAGGAAACAAGGATAATTTTTTTTTTCTTTTTTGCAACAAACAGCAGGAAAATGCAATAAATATGTAACACAGGCTAGCGCACTTGAGTGTGTAGCCTCAACGGGTAAATGCAACAAACAGGACAAACTTTAAAAGTGCAGGTCCAAAAACAACTTTAAACAGTTTAAAACAGTTCAAGAATACAGAAATACTTGCAGTTTAGCTAGATCGGACAGTCGCCCAGGTAGTAGCAGGAAAAAAACACTTTTATCAGATTAGCAGTCGCTCTTTTAGCCACTCTGCTGTTAGCACCACTCTGCAAGACCATGAGGAGCTTGGCTGAGTAGTAACAAGTGCAAAAACTGTGCCAAATCGGGTTTTATACAGGGGGACTTGAAAGAGCTAGAAATTGGCCCAAAACAGCCAATAGACTATCAGATTCTTATGCTGGGAACACTCCTCCAGGGATAGATAGGCTGCTCTAAGCTCCTCACTGCCACTGGTGAACAAAGATGCCTCCCTTTACCCAAGAAAGGAAATGGGCAACACAGGAACTTTCCAAAAGTCCAGAATACAGCAAAGCCTGTATTTGGACTACTCTAGGTCAGGAAAGACGGGAAACAAGGATAATTTTTTTTTCTTTTTTGCAACAAACAGCAGGAAAATGCAATAAATATGTAACACAGGCTAGCGCACTTGAGTGTGTAGCCTCAACAGGTAAATGCGACAAACAGGATAAACTTTAATAGTGCAGGTGCAAAAACAACTTTAAACAGTTTAAAACAGTTCAAGAATGCAGAAATACTTGCAGTTTAGCTAGATCAGACAGTCGCCCAGGTAGTAGCAGGAAAGAAACACTTTTATCAGGTTAGCAGTCACTCTTTTAGCCACTCTGCTGCTAGCACCACTCTGCAGGACCACTAGGAGCTTGGCTGAGTAGTAACAAGCACAAAAACCGCGCCAAAGTGGGTTTTATACAGGGGGACTTGAAAGAGCTAGAAATTGGCCCAAAACGGCCAATAGACTACCAGATTCTTGTGCTGGGAACACTCCTCCTGGGATAGATAGGCTGCTCTAAGCTCCCCACTGCCACTGGTGAACAAAGAAGCCTCCCTTTATCCAAGAAAGGAAATGGGCAACACAGGAACTTTCCAAAATTCCAGAATACAGCAAAGCCTGTATTTGGACTAATCTAGGTCAGAAAAGACGGGAAACAAGGATAATTTTTCTGTTTTTTTTTTCTTTTTTGCAACAAACAGTAGGAAAATGCAATAAATATGTACCACAGGCTAACGCACTTGAGTGTGTAGCCTCAACAGGTAAATGCAACAAACAGGACAAACTTTAAAAGTGCAGGTGCAAAAACAACTTTAAACAGTTTAAAACAGTTCAAGAAGCAGAAATATTTGCAGTTTAGCTAGATCGAACAATCGCCCAGGTAGTAGCAGGGAAAAAACACTTTTATCAGGTTAGCAGTCACTCTTTTGGCCTCTCTGCTGCTAGCACTACTCTGCAGTACTACGAGGAGCTTGGCTGAGTAGTAACAAGCGCAAAAAACACACCAAAGTGGGTTTTATACAGGGGGACTTGAAAGAGCTAGAAACTGGCCCAAAATGGCCAATAGACTACCAGATTCTTGTGCTGGGAACACTCCTTCAGGGATAGATAGGCTGCTCTAAGCTCCCCACTGCCACTGGTGAACAAAGAAGCCCCCCTTTATCCAAGAAAGGAAATGGGCAACACAGGAACTTTCCAAAAGTCCAGAATACAGCATATGACTGATTAAACTGAGAGTTCTTTATTTAGAATGAGATTTTGCTTTAGGACAAAGTAAAAAATTCATGTAAAGGCAGGCATATGTTAAATCGTGATTCTTTTCTATGAGTGTGGCACTTCTGGTGCTTCTTTGGGATGCCTCATTATTTGCATATTTTAGTATATTAGATTGATAACAAATAACTGAATAAAAGAGTTGATTTGTCTTTTACAATGTTTTAGGCTTTAGCTTTATATTAGTTCCAAATGGCTGAGTGTCATAAAATAGATGTAGCTGAAGAGCACTGTGTGTGTGTGTGTCTGTGTGTGTGTGTGTGTGTGTGTGTGTGTGTGTGTGTGTGTGTGTGTGTGTGTGTGTGAAATGTCCAGATTTTTGCAGAATGTCAAGATTTTAATCTCACATCTGTGGTCTGTTTCTCATAAAACTGTTAAAAGGTAAAATGAGCCAAAAAAGTTTATAACCAGGAAAAGTGTGATGAGAACTCCACCAGGCACAAATAAATCGAAGCTCCAAGGTAAAATTGCTTTTAATAAGCACTTTGAACCACTCCACAACAAAGACTGGATCAAATAAAGACAAGCAAAACAAAATAACGTATCCACATACACGTTTTCGTCGCCAACTTCATCAGTTATACATCCATTTTAAAACTGAAATGCTTTTATATGCTGTTTGAATTTAGTCATAGGTCTGTTGTCCAATCCTTTAACACATTCAATTAAGGTTCATTTAATTGAATGATTAATTCATAAAAACTATGTAAAAACTAAATAAATAAGTCCAATTCTCTAAAAACATATAATCTCAACTTATACCCTTTTTATTATAATTTGTCTAAGAATTTAAAACCTTTAATACATTTAAATACATTTAAATAAAACTTTTAAAATGTTTCTGTGTTGTGCTTGATTTGGGCTTTTGGATCTGAAATAACAACAAAGCACCATCTTGTGGCCATTGAATGAATTCGAAGCCATACACTGAGACCTTGAGAATCCAAAGAAACACTTGTTTTTGCAATCTGTATAAAATATCATAACAATAAAACCAAAACTGAAAAAACTTCTTTGAGTTAAAGCTTGGCAGCTCTCATCTTCAAAACTGGCGCCAATGATACCATATCATTGAGCCCAAAATTACGGTTTGCATCCAAAAAGAGCTGCCAATACAATTCTTTATACTCAATGAGTGTCTCCCACATTCCACCTCTTGGATTAGTGGGAACCACTTCCAATACAAAAAATGTGTAACCTGTGGTGTTGCATTTTACTGAATGTTTACTCAATGCACTTTTTTCTTTCTTCACCCTGACATCATATAAGTGCTCGTATATTCTCTGTCTGAGCTTTCTCTCGCTCTTTCCAACGTAGAAAGAGGGACATTTTTGCAAACAGCTAAATATATGATGCCTTTGGTGTCACAGTTAGCAAATGAATTTAAATGTATGGTCATTTTCCTTGCTTCTAAAACCATACTTTCCCCACAGATCAGGTAGGTACAATAATTACATCTCCCACACTTTTGTAATCCTTTCTTGGATTTTTCTTGGTTATTACACTTGTTGTTTTTCATCCCTGCTTCAAGGTAATTCTTGATACTTTTCCCTCTACGATATACATGGGTTAGTTCTTTATCAAAGATAGATTCAAGATCTGAAAATTTTGAAAAGCTATCCCATTCTCTAGAAAATATGTTCCTGACAAAAGCTGATTGTTCGCTAAAGGTAGTTATTAATCCTGTCCCCTTTTCAGCGAAATTGCCCGCTGAACCTAAATTGTGGGTCAGTATTTCTTCCTTCCCTAAAACAGGGGCAAAAGTGTCTGCTCTTTTTGTATTGACTTCCTCCAACACCTTGTTGAACATCTCTAGAGGGTACCCTCTCTGGGTAAAAAGATTCTTTAACAGTTCAGTTTCTTCAAGAAAAACTTTGTTATCAGAGGTCATTCTGCTACACCTAACCAATTGCCCTTTCAACACCCCCTTTTCTGGTGGGGGGGATGGCAACTGGTGTAGTGCAAATAAGAGTTGGAGAAGGTTTCTTTCCTGAAAATTCTTGATGACAGGTTCCCCTCTTTTTTCTCTATGTGAACATCAAGATATTTTAATGTCTGTTTGTCAAAGTTACTAGTAAATTTCAAAAATGTGGAGGTGTTGTTGACGAAGGTCAAAAGGTTGTTGAAATTTTCTTCACTGCCACTCCAAAAAAAACACAAATCATCTAGATACCTAGTATAAAGGGAGCATTCGTTCATCAAAGGAGAATTGAGAAGAAAAGTTTCTTCCCAAAAGGCCATTATAATATTGGCATATGTGGGTGCACAGTGTGCACCCATCGCAACCCCCTTTTCTTGTTTGAAGTACTCCCCTTGGAAGTAGATGAAATTGTTTTTTAATACAATTTCCATGAATGTTAAAGTGTTAACGAAATCAGTCTGTGTCAGTTTTTTACTTTCAATTAATTTTTCTTCAAACCAAGAAAGGCCTAAATCATGGGGGATACAACCAAACAAATCAATCACGTCCATGGTTCCAAAGCAGGTGTTTTCACTGTATATTGAGGGTTTAATTCTTCTCAGTAAATCCCAAGAGTCTTTTAGAACATTTTCACATCCCTCGAGTACATGTTTGATCTTGTGATCAACAAACTTGGCTAGGGGAGCTGTAATTGATCCTTCCGCTGACACAATTGGTCTTAGGGGCGGGTCACAGGCATTTTTGTGGACTTTGGGTATCCCGAAAATGCAGGGAATTTTTGGTTTGTCCACAACCAAAAATTTGTAAGTGTTTTGATCTATGGAACCTTGCATTAACATGTCATATAGTAAACAGTGAATCCTTCTGTATGCTAAATTCACTTCGTTGATGGATACCCTAGTGTATTTGTCTGAATCATTTAGTAAGTCCAACATTTTCCCTTCATATTGTATTGTTTCCATGACCACAACCCTCCTCCTTTGTCAGGTTTCATTACCCTCAGATTGTGATTTTCACTAATGACTCTCAAAGTGTTTTTTCTTCCTGGGTTAAATTTGAATGAAAAGTTCTTGTTGTCAAATGATTTCTTATTTCATGTTCAACTTTTAATTCAAAGTTCCTAAGTTGAGGGTGAGTTGGAGGGTTGAATGTACTTTTCCGCTTCAACCCCTGTTCTTGAAAATCAGACTTGTTGTCCTTGAAGAAAAGTTCTAAATTCTTTTCCGGATAAACAACTTGATGTCTATCAATAATTTGAAAATGTCCGTTTTTGTGTGGGAACAAAGGTGAAGCCTTTGGAAAAAGATCAAACCAACTCTTGTTGATGCTGACACTAGAATAATTGTATATGTTGAACCCATTGAAAGTCCAGGTATTCAAGTTGTTAGAAATACCAACTTCTAGTTCCAACCTTGACGCTCGTCTGGTAAGATCTCCCCCTCCCCTGTAGTTTTTGAATTGTAATAAACCCTACCCTGCTGCATAAGCCTCTCTGATCTCCTTAATGGGGATACTCGTCTGTCTCTAATATTTCTTGTTGTTGTTCTTCAGTGTCCGTTTCCCCATTCTCCTTCAAAGTTGTCATCTTTCCTCCATTTGTCATACCCATTCCTGTGAGTAATTCTAGGTCTAGGGTAATGAGTTTTATTTTTGTATTCCACTTGGTCTCTTTTTATTTTCCCTATCTTCCTGTTCTGAACCTCCTTACATTTAGTATCAACATTTTCAAAAACATTCTCATATTTTCTCTTATTTGCCTCAACAGTGTATAACAAATCATTTGTGATAGCTTTGTTAATTTTCTCTATGTCACCATGCAACTTTTGCATTAACCTTTCATTGTTGTTAATAATAGCTTTCATTACATTTAAACCACAATTGTCAAAAATAGTAATGAGCTCAGTATGAAATTCAGACCCTTCAGTGACATTGTTAGGGTATTTGCAAACCCTTAAGCCCTTAGGTACAATATTTAGGGTAGTACAGTGTCTAAGGTAATCATTGTCCATTTCGAGCTTTTGTACTTAATCAAATAAAATTCCAAATCATCCAAAAGCATACCAAAATTAATGTTACTATATTTGGTTGGACTGCTTTGAAATTCAAAGCTATATTTAGCTTTGAAGCAGTCAGAAAACAGTTTTTGTACCTGTAGTAGCATTAGGCTGGTCCATGCAGGCTTGTTGCCGTTTCCGCTGACTTTTTGGTCTTACAGAAACACCCTCTGCTCTGTTGCTGTTGGTGTTCGTTTGATCCACTGTGATGTGCGGAAAGCCATCTAAACTGTTGTTACAGTTTAAATCTTCTTCTGTTGAAAAAACATTACTTGCATCATTGCAGGTGAATACATCCGCTTCAGTCTGCATCCGATTAGCTTCCTGATTTCCCGGTAATCGTGTAGAAGCAGCAATTGAAGCAAAAGACTGACTTAGCGGTGTCAGCAAGGCAACCAACTGCGTGAGTTGCCCAATCAACTTCCGTAGTTCCCCAGTCTCTGAGCTCTTGGGAGCTAGATCTGTGCTCGGCAGCGGCTCCATAAAACTGTGTTTTTCTGGTAATCTCTGGAAAACCATTGAAGATTAAAACAGCAAATCATGGCAGACATTTTAGCTTTAGACTTAATATCCTTCAGAAAGTTCATACTAATGCAAAACTTGTTGTTCCTATCAACTTTCTAAATTTGTAAGAGCAATATTTAAAAGGTGTCCCTATTTTTGAACATTTGTCATCCCCCCCCCCCACCATTATCTGTGTCTTTGTTCATATTTCTTGCTCTAAAAGGTTGAGAGTTATGGGGGATGGTCTAGAAGGGAGGAAGGGGTGTATGTGTCTGTAATATCTCTCAGCTGTACAGATTTTCACAGAATGCCCAGATTTTTACCTTATATGTTTGGCCTGTTCCTCATAAAAACTGTCTTTTTTTTTTTGAAAAATCACCAGGATGATCTAAGCATTAAAGTTACTAACTAATGGCATGCATTTAAGTTTAGTTTCAGACTTCATATCTTTTAGGAAATGCATTCTGACACACATCCTATTATTCTAGCAACTTTCTGAATTTCTAAGAGCAATATTTAAAACGTATCCCTAGTTTTGGGCCTTTGTCCCTCCATTATGACAGACTTTGCCCAGACTTCTTGTGTGTGTGTGTGTGTGTGTGTGTGTGTGTGTGTGTGTGTGTGTGTGTAGGTGTGTGTGTGTGTGCATGTGTGCGTGTGTGTGCATGTGTGTGTGTGTGTGTATATATGAGATAGGTAGCATACCCCTTAACTGCCCATTGTTTTGCAGAATGTCCAGATTTTTGCCCCATAATTTTGTTTTTTCCTCATAAAAAGATTGAAGTTGCTAAATGATGACATATATTTGAGGTTTAGACTTCATATCCTTTAGAAAAATGCATACTAACACAAATCCTGTTATTCAAGCAATTTTCTATGTTCATGAGAGACTTTCTTTATTTTAGACTTTGTCCAGATTTTTTGCATTAAAAGGTTGAGGTGTATGTGTGAGACAGTGAAATGCCCTACTTAGGGTTAGCAGGTGGTTAGTAATTTGCTTAGGCTAAAGCCCTTTACTTCAGCTACAGGAAACAAGAGCCTGAATCCTCTACCCAAAATATGCAACTGTTTTGCTTAGCAAATGGTATCACTGTTGTGTGTTTAGAGTTGTAAGGTAGTGTTAGTAGCACAGCAGGTAGCATACTTTCATTTTGATGCAGAAGGCTGGGGGTTCTATTCCCACAGCATGTAGATGGATTGCTGATACTGTGTTGGATTTTAAGAGGGTGGGGTGCTGCAGTACTGAGTATGTCCTCCTTTAGATAAGATGCCTAGTAACCATGAACCTGTTTTAGTTTGTCATCCTTTCCCTATTGCAATATTACCAGCTTATCATTCTTAATGTAACATAGGCAATTTATTCTTTAAGAGCAACAGGCAGTGGATTTGTAGATGAAATACTTAAATATAAAGTTTTTTGCTAGCAGCAACCATTTAATTAGTTACAGTCAGATCTCATTAACATAGAATTATTCAGATGACTTTTACTTCTGCAGATACTGGGCATATTGACTGATATTGGTGGGTTGTAATGGCAGCCACTTGAGTGGACTTTTATGGTTGAAATCTTCTGAATTGGGCAGTTTTGGCATTATTGGTTCATATATTTTGTTTCTTTGCTTATTGGCTATAAATTGAAAACATGGTCTAACAAGTGATGTATTAAACAAGGGATATAATTTAATTATTATATATTAGAATTTAATGCAATCAGGAAGGTGAATCAAAGACATTTTGCATGGTCCTAAAAATGTGTGCAAGGGGTCTATGATTTGAAAACAGCCCAAAGGTAAACTTAATCTACCACTAGCCAGATACCTTTTCTTTGAATGTTGGTTTCAATGCTGTTTCAATGAATGTGAGTTTCAAAGTCACAGATGTTTTAATGATAAGTCTGTTTTCATTGTGAGACTGTATTGCTTTGTTTAGCAAATGTCTATCAGTATTTGTGCTGGAAAACGTGAAATAAAAGTGTTAAATTAAATCCAAATATCTGTAATGATTGTAGAAGTAAAGCAGAAAGTAGTATGCACACTGAGAGTTTTGAACAGTGTTTATAGCAACTGGGGAGAAATAGCCAAATAATGAGAAACTAGAATGGCTGTATGTGGGGGCTGAGGGGGGCGGGGGTTGACTCAAATGAAGCATATGCGTGCCACCACCTATTTGTTTACAAAAAAAAGCACTGCAGACAACAAAAGGTTTTGACCAGATTGGTCAAGTAATGAATATTTGTGCAGAGCCAATATCCTATTTTGTTAAATCCAAGGGAGTGGAGTAAAGGAGAAATTGCAGACATCTTCTTCCTGTAGCAGAACCAATATTGCATCATCGTACCTGTGATAAAGACTCGAACTCTCAGAGCAATCCAGATGATATTCCTGTTCCAGAATTTGTCTTGATTCCTGATACTGTTCAGGCAGATGTTTTCAGTATTCCTAAGATTGAACAGTCAGCAGAGACAATCCTAGTTGCTAAACCATATCCCAAATTTTATGTCACACAACATGGTTACATTTCAAAGCCTAGTGTGAAATACACAGCAACTTGGACATAGTTGTGTATATGTATCTAGCTTTCTATAATTGCTTGATGGAAATCATTTCTTTGTAAATTGCACATTCATTACTATCAGTGACAATCCCTAACTTATTTTCTCAAAGAGGGAGGATGTAGAATAACAGGTGTGCTGCACTTTTAAGAAGCAATTCCAAGATCTGTGTGTGCATATAAATACCAAGCATGTCTTAGCTTCAGGGCCATTTTGAAGTTGCAGCCAGAGTGTTAACATCTATGTGCATGACAACTAGTTTGTTTATAAGTTAAAGTTACTTAACCTCATTTATGTTGTGTTTTTTTACAATAAAGCTGCTTGAACAAGAACCTATGATGCTCGCCTGTTTTATCTTGACCTGGTGAGCAACAACTACCTTATGTCATTGATTCTTTTAAAACATTTGAAGAAATCTCTGGATTGAGTATTAATCAGAGTAACTCTAATGTGCTTTTAGTAAATAAAAATATAAATAAAAAATAAGATATAATTTACTTTTTTATTTTATTTTCAGTTTGTTTAACGGGAAAGTCCATTGGGCTGAAAATGAGCCCATTTCCAATGGAGGCCTGGGAAGAAAAGCTCTTTGTACAGTTTTAAAATAAAAGAAAATCAACAGTTTACAATTTATACATAGCTCACAAATAATACCAGTATACATAGTTTAAGAATAAAAAACAAGGCAAAAACAAAATGGTAAGGAAAACATTTGTGGTATGATTAATTCAATTGGAATAATGTACAGATTAAATAGTTAGGCATCCTTTTAACATCAGAATTTAAGAAAACAATTCAGATTAATTATAATATAATGCTAAAATATTTCTAATTTAAATATTTCTAATCTAATAGATACATGGAAAAGATGTGTCTTTACAATGGAAGAGAGACTTATATTGATTAAAATGTTAGTTCTTCTAAAAATTCTATACATCAACAAATCTTTTGCTTCAATGCCTTCTAGAAATATAATAAAAAAACTCCTTATTTCAAAGTTTTCTTTGGTACCCAAACACACCTAGAATGTCCCTGAATAGTCATAAAAGTAGTTGGAATGAAGGTGGTGTAGGCTTCTCTGATATTACATATTTTTCACTATCTGCAGTAATTAGAATAATTGCATTATGGCTACCTTTGCCTTATTGAGATAAATGAAAATGTATACACAAAACTATTATTTTAACTCACTAACAAACATACTTGCCCTTTAGGAAATTATATTTTAAATAACAACTTCCTTTGGTTTCTAAAAAATTGGCCCAATAGCAACTTCTTTAACAAATCAAGTCAGTCTGACTTTAATAGTATTTTAGACATATTTAAAATAGTTATTTATGCCAATCCTTATCTCAAGGATTGGTAATTCATTATTTTCTAATAGCCTTTACCAATAATTGTACGGAAGCATATAATGTTGGTAAAATGCTGGTTTTAAAGGAAAATAATGTAATTTTTTGGAATCGGTTTCTCAATGGAACTAAGATATACAAACAGAATTATTAATGAGAAACATTTAACATTTATTTAGACAATTGGCTTTATGTATATTTTTTGGACAATCTATTATTTCTAAAAGTTAGACTTACAAAGACCTTCAAGTCAAAAAAATACCCAATGTAATTATACTTTTCATTAATGTTAATTCCAACATTACTATTACCAAAGGACTTTTATCTAAAATATATAAAAGTATTAAATGTCTTAACAATAACATTAGCTCACATAATTCAACACAAATAAATAATATGGCATTCTCAGAATATAGCAAAAGAGTAGTTTTGATGTCAATTTCAAAAAAACCTCTTCCCTATATTGGAAAAAAAATTAAATGGAGATTATTACACGGATCTTTTATGACCCTTTTATAAAACTGGAATTGTGTATACCAAATCAAATATTAAATGTTGGAGATATAATGCATCAAAGAAGGCAGATTGGTTTCATATGCTCGTAGACTACCCTATAATTGTTCCTTTTTGGAGAGAAGCCAACAATTTTAGGCAAATATTATGATATGATGACTTTTATTTGTCTAATTCATTAATTTTACTTAATGTTTCAGTTCCTGACTCTATACCAAGATTACAAATTCCTTTGATGTGGTGGTCAGTTTTAACTATTGCTAGGAAAAAAAGTGGCAGGAAAAGACCTCACCTTTTTCTGAATTTGCAAATATAGCAAATATGTTTTTAAAAGAGAAATCTCTACTATCAAGGTAAAAACACCAATGTTACTTCTTCCTATAATTATTGGATAAAAAATAAGCAATTTACTAGATAAATTATATCAGAATTTTTATGACTCGTAGACTTTGTAAATATGTTTATGTTATTTGTTCATTATGCTTCGTTACATTTTATCATGAATCAATTATTTTTTTTAAATATAATCTGATGTATTCTGTTTGGAGATTTTAAGGTGAACTGTAAGTAAGCAGCAGTCTACATGATGGTAGCTTCTTCTTGCTAATGATATTTTTATGCTTCTACTGTATATACTTTCTATGCTAAAATTATTTTGTCTAAATTACTTAAGTGTATGTATACTCTGTATTGATTTGACTTTATCCAATGTTTTGCATCAAGTGATCATTACCTAACAAGCATGTATTTATCTATGTGTAATAACTATTACCCACATTTACACTTGCCTGTTAAGATACATGAACTTACTCTTTGCTCTACTTGTAGCCTCTGTTTCATGTCATGACTTAAAAGTGTCTTTGGACCAGCCCAACTACCCAGTTATTAAATAATAAAGAAAATAAAAATAAGCAGCCATTAGACTGAACAACAATGTACTCATTTTTACAGTTTCCAAATTTTATTTTCATGATTGTTATTAAAATGCAGCTAATCCAAAGACACTGCTTTCAATATGTGTTAGGTAGTGGTGAAAGTAGGCATAGCATGGTCACCATATACCAAATTAAGCTTTTTTTTCCTGTTCCTACATCAGAGCCTTCCTACAAGTGCTAAACATTTCTGATTTACTCACCCTCAAAAGAGAACTGTTATATGTTTTGGTGTTTACTCTACCAGAAAAGAGGGAGAAAACATTTTTTTCTGCTCTGTAACTCAACTATCACACTTTGTGAAATGTAAAAGCACATTGAAACTTTGATCCAAATGAGCACAAATATGAGTCAACATGAAAAAAGAATGCAGCTGTGCAAGAAAGGATGAAAAATACTAATAGACATTTGATCAGTCTCCAGAAAAAAAAATGAATTTGATAGCCTCAGTATTGATTACCCAAAGAACACTGTACCTCTAAAGACTCTGAGAAAGAATGATGACTTTGAGGTATATATTGTCACTTTTGAAACATATTTTACCCAACAGAATTGAGCTCAATCTGACTGGGCCACCAGTTTTATTCCCACAGCACTACAGGCATGAAAGGTAAGGACTACATGGGCTAACAAAAAAAAATGTTAACTTTGGATGCTGTAATCTGTGGAATTTATGATTTGAAATTTCATATTTAGACAATTAATGTAAGTAAAAAAATAATACCCAAATGATTAATTTTAAAACGATGCTCTAAACTTATGGTTAGAGTCTGAAGTGAGCAGTAAACTATCATGATCATTATTCCAGCAGTTGATAAATTCAGAAGCTCGTGTGCAAGTAATTTACATAAAGGGGCTGTTAAAAATTATCCTAACAGTGCTGATAAATTTGGTCATGTTAACTACAGGGTTGTTAATTAATGAAGCATTGTTTAGACCTTCTCCTATAACTAATAATTTTCCAGATGTCTTTGAACACTCCAAAATTGTCATAATTTAAAATAGCATGTTTCTCATCCGGAAAAAGGAGGCATGTTGATAAAAATCCTTAATTAGTAATGCTGCACCTTAAATGTGATTTGAACCAAAATTTTGATAAGGAAAATATACCAATGGAAACTGATAAAGTAACTGCTTTCTCTCTCTCTTTATATATATATATATATATATATATATATATATATATATATATATATATATATATATATATATATATATATATATATATATATATATATATATATATATATATATGGGTCTACTATGGTTGATTGAAAAATCACTTGATTGAAAATGAAGTTACTAGGACCACTTCACTGAAAGCTCACTTCACTGAAAACTTACGTGACTGAAACTCATTTCATTGAAGGTTATAAATGGCCTTTTCCCCACTGTAGCATGACTCTGGAGTTAGTATATAAAGTAAGGGGTGTGTGGGGGGCACAGCTCCCCACATTGTGGGAAGAGGGTGGGGGGGTGAAACCCCCCACATATTTTGGTTATATAGTCTCTTTGGGAAACAGTTATTTATCGCACTTGTAAGTATCACTGTGTATAGTTTAAAATGTTTATAATATGTGGGAGGCTACACTTCCCACCCCACCCCAATGTGGGGGGATGTGCCCCCCACACACCCCTGTACTTTATATACTAACTCCAGGGTCACACTATAGTGGGGAAAAGGCCATTTATAACTTTCAATGAAATCAGTTTCAAAGAAATGAGTTTTCAGTGAAGTGAGCTTTCAGTGAAGTGGTCCTAGTAATTTCATTTTCAGTCAAGTGAGTTTTCAATCAACCATAGTAGACCCATATATATATATATATATATATATATATATATATATATATATATATATATATATATAGGTTCACTTTTAAATGCCGAAATCTCGAGATTAAAAAAAAAACAAACCCAAAACATCGAGATTGCTGTATCTCTACATTTAAAAGTGGGGAAAAAAAAAACAGACACCTAAAATAAAGTGTTTGCAGGGGGGCTGCACCCCCCACACCCTCCTACTTAAATATACCAACTCTGAGATCCAGCTACAGTGAAGAGAATGGTAATGCTCCTGCTGCACTTATCATTCTCTTCACTGTAGCGCAATCTCGGAGATTATATATTTAAGTAGGCGGGTGTGGGGGGTGCAGGGGGCTTGCCCCCCTGCAAACACTTTATTTTAGTTCATTTGTGTTTTTTTTTTAACTTTTAAATGTCGAGATAACGAAATCTCGGTGTTTTGGGTTCATTTTTTTAAAACTCGAAATTTCAGCATTTAAAAGTGGACCTATATATATATATATATATATATATATATATATATATATATATATATAGATAGATATAGCTATAGATATAGATATCTATGATGTGTGATCAATCACAATATTGAAATCTGTTTGGTAGACTAAAACTCATAGACTAAAGATGTGAAAAATAGACAATCCTCGGCTAGGGGAGGATTCCCTTTCTCCAGGGCTTTTGTGATCTCAGGGTTAGTATGTATAACTGCCAGGGGTATGAGGGGTGTTGAGGTGTTTGATCTCCTGCAACAATGCTTTTGATTTAGTCCACTCCAGGGTAATCCCCAGAGCATATATAGAATGTGCTGACATTACATGTTTCGGTATAACCACTTTGATATACTAGTCTTTAGAATTCTGGTAGTATCAGACTCTTTTGTGGAGATTTTGTCTGACTCTGCCAGTTTGTATTTGTTTTTTCCACTGCTTTTTCTGGATTTTGGTGTACTCTTCACACATTGGTGTTTCTTTGGTCTGTAAGCTAGTTCCAAATGTCAACTGAAAACATCTTTAATGGTTTACGGGTTACTAGTGAAAGTTTGCAACCATGTTTTGCTACCATAGCCTGTTTTCTGACAGACCTTACTAAAGTAAGGCCCCAAGCCAGATACGGTGGACCATAGCAGCACATTATTTTTTTTAACTAACTGAAAACTAATTTTGTTATTGCAAGCCTAGACAATTATTCCTTGTGAGACTCAAACCCTGCAACTTGTGTTTGTAAGGCAAACATCTTAACCATTAGGCCACCCTCCCAACCTTGATTTTGATAAACTCTTTATTGCAAACATTGTTGCTTCTGAACTGGGGTTAGGAGCTGTTCTATCTCAGGAAGTAGGAAGTGAATAACACCAAGCCTGTTACCTCGGCAGAAAGTTATATAAGATGGAGTTGAGATACTCTGCTATAGAGTAAGACTGTCTTGTTATTAAGTAGGAATTATCTTCTCTACAATATTATTTATTAGAAAACAACTTTACTCTGGTAACTGTCCATATAATCCTACAATGGTTTTACATGCCAAGACATATCACCACTAGGTTCTGTAAGTTGGTTTTGATACTAATCAGACATAGACCTGACAATAAACAGATTAATGTGGATAGGATATCCCACTCCAATAACCTATCCTATTCAGTATATAACTAAGAATCTATGCAAGGAGTGGGGCTCATTGTGACACAGAGGGTATTTCAGAAATCTTGATGTACTGTATATCTTATACACTGCAGTAACGATCTGATAACTGCACGTATAATCAGTGTAATACAGTAGTAAAATTGCATAACAGCACAGTTAATAAAGAACATATGAACGTCTTTTATTAAATAGAAGGCTGTGACCCATAACCTCAGTGTCTCTTGCCTATCCTAGAGAATTATTTTTGTGACAAGAGTGGACACAGTTGAGGAAGTGACCAGAAGGGGCTGTGGAGTATTTTTATTTTACTTTTTATTTTGATTTTGTTTACTGGGTTTGTCTGACTGGGTTTAGTCAAAAGCCCTTTTCAGTGAGGAACTGGAAAGAAAAGTACCAACATAATATGAACAATTTAAACAGGCATCCAGTGATATAAATGAACAGACATTAAATGGTATATATTAACAATTACACATACATTGGTTAGTTACACTACATGCACATAAAGGAAAGGGAACCATTACAGTATAAAAGATACTGGTGCATTAGTAGATGTTGAACACTGAGCATTTGAAGAAGTGTATTAGTGGGTTTTTCAGATAAATAATAGATTGTGAGATTAGTGTTTAGAAATTCAAAGAAATGGAGGTGAGGGAAGGAACTAAGTAGGGCAGAAAATGTTAATATTGTAGTGGGGTATAAAGCAGGTTCAGAAACAATTATATATATGGCTATCATAAGGTTTAAAGATGAGGAATGAGCCGTGTCACAAAATAATACATATAGCTGAGTGATGCTAGTAAAACTATTCAGGTATTGGTAAAGACCAGCTGTGGAGTGTCAGATTTTGAATGAAAAGAAATGGTTTGACGATATGGCAAGATGAAGATAACAGTGGCATTTATCCTGGAGATATACAGGAGCAGATCCATTGAATTGATATGTGAAGGTTAGTTGCGTTTTCACTTAGCTTGCATTTTAAATGGATTTCAGTGGCAGTGGAATGTGGTTCTATAACTTAGTTACACTATTTGAATACAGTGAGTTACCTGCAATATTAGATATTTGGTTATAGTGGTTAGTGATTTTTCTCATGGGCATAAAATTATTCTGGAGGAATAGTATTGTAGTAAGCTGTTAAGGGTTGGATAATTTTCTGGTTTATATTGAAGTCTGTGTATTGCAGCTGGCTGGGAAAGAGCTGGGTGATGTGGTAGTATTAACCACTTTCATTCTGCGAGGACTAGGCAGGGGTGTGTTCTATTGCCTATAGTTTACTGCAAATTTGGTTATTTTATTATAACATTTGTCAGTTTTGGACAATGGTGAGACTTGAAGTTTAGTGAACCTGGAGCAGCATAGAGGAGAGATGGCAGTAAAAGTAGAAGCTATATGTCTTCTAGGTATGCTAGTGAGGTAGGTTTTTACTTTGTATAATATACCTAGTTTTTATCCATGTGTTATACATGGTGATCAAATTTCAAGTGATCATTTATAGTAACTCACAATAATGTTCTGTGGTTTACTTGTTCTATTATGTTGTTGGCAGAGATGGTGGTGAACAGTGTTGTTTTGGTAGAGATGTGTTTTGCAGTGAAGAGCAGCAATTTATTTTTTTAGGGTTTAGAAGTAGTTGTAAAGTATTTAGTCATTTCAATTGATAAGAAAGATTGTTGTGTACTGTTTTGGAGTTCAGTGAGAGATTTAGCTAAGCAAATTAGAGTCAAGTCATCAGAGTACTAAATTGGGGTAACATTTTCGTAGCAGTGCAGAGGTCATTCATGAATATGTTGAAACGTATAGGGCTTAGTATAAATCCTTGTGGGATACCAATACTTACTGGCAAGAAGTTGAAGAAATCATTTTCCACTTCAATGTCTGTACTGTATTTGAGAGGTAGCTATGTAACCATTGCAATAAAGAGTTGGTGATCTCAAGGATGAGAGTTTATGTAAGAGTTTCTGGTGGGAGACAGTATCAGTAGCTTTTGATAAGTCTAGTCAAATGGTAGTGACTATACTTCTAACATTTCTTTGGGTGTTGACAGCATTATCAACATTCAGTAAATCAGTAATTGTGCTGTAATGAGGAAGGAAGCCATTTTGTATTGAAAACTGAAGATGGTTAACTATTAGATAGTTGATATGTTGCTTATAAATACATTTTTGAAATATTTTTGATAGGGGGAAATAAAATAGCAACTGGCCTATAGTTTGAAAGATCATTATTCTTTCAGCAAAACTTGACTAGGCTTGGAAAGGCCCCATGGGTCATTAGCCTAGTAACAGTCCATGAATCTCTGAATCTACAAATCAGTATTGATTCCACCATTGTGCAAAGGAATAATGATTTTTTTTTCTATAGAGAGGAGACATAATTTCAAATATGGATCAATTTATCAAAACTGAAAATAGATATGCAAAAGCTTCATTTTGCATATCTATTTTCAGTTTTGATAAATTGATCCATATTTGAAATTATGTCTCCTCTCATTTTGACAGAACTTTTGAAGGTATCTGTGGGAACTGGTTAGAAGAACAAATGTTGAAGGAAGTTATTTGATTAAATAGGGAATTCAGTTGCCTGGTTGATTAATAGTGGCACTGTCTCAATAAAGTAGGTATTGAATTGGTTGGCTATGCTATAATTTTGCTTGGTGTTGGCTGTGTAGCTTGTCCTGAATTTAACAGTTTACTTAATGAGGCCAGGAACAAGTTTGGATTATTATTGTGTATGTTTTGGTTGGATAACAAGTAGTTTTCTTATCATTGGTGATAAGTTGTTATGTTAGGTTTCTTAGTTGTCTATATGCTGGTAAATTAGGAGCTGTTCTATTTTTTGTTCAGACCTTCCATGCTTTATCTTTTAGTTTCTTATACTGGTTAGCTGGCAATGATAGCCATGAGGCAAAGTTGACTTTTAATCTTTTTATTATGAGGGGTGCTAGTGCATTTAGAACACCTAGGAAGATTTTGTTGAAGACAGAGCCAGCATCATCTATGGGTAAAGTCCAAAGTGACCTCCTGTTAAGAATATGTAGTGTATTAATAAAAGTATCTTCATAGAAACTAGCAGGTTTTCTTAATGATGGGTTTCAGATCTGGTGCTTTGGCACCTTATGGTATAAATCTGTAAGTGATCACTAAGGCAGTCTGACAGAGTACCATGATGATATCTTATTTGGAGAGGATCTTAGGATCCACTTTAGGGTTGTCTGGCTGGGGCTTTGTTATATGTAGTTGGTAAATTATAGTTTGGGTGAATTTGTACAGATGTATATTATTAACTGGATTTTGGATTAGATCTAGAGTACCAAACATCTACTAAAACAAAAGTTACAGGAATGCCAGGAGCCTAACTATGGACATTAAAATAGAACCAGGAATGTGCATATAGATGTACTAAGAGATGCAAGGTTATCTGACGTAAACTGGAGCAATGATGCTGTGGAGAGTCAGAAACTGATGTAATCATCTGAGAAATTTTAAGTTGAATGGTATGTTAGCATTTATGAACTCTCAAGTTTTATTTTTCATCGATATAAGTAAACTGAACCTAAACTAGAAACATTGTCCTACCTTTAGATGAGAGCATATCATACTTTAATGACACCTTCCTCAAGATACTTGACTCTCATGCTCCTAACCGACTTACTAGAACTAAGGTACGTATAGCACCTTGGCTAACACAAGATACTAAATCTAAAATTAGACTCAGAGACCGGGCCTGGAACAAATGGAGAACCACAAAAACCCCCTTAGATCGCATCAAGTTCCTGCAGCTTAGAAATTCAACCAAAGCAGCCGTTATGTCTGATAAAAAACAATATTTCTGTCACCTCCAAGATAAACATCAGTATAATCCTAAAAAATTCTGGGCTGGTTTCAATCATCTCCTTCATCCAGGTAAATCTACTACCCCCACCCCTGAAAAGCTCATGGACAAAGATCCAACTGAAATAGCTAACACTTTCAATTCTTTTTTTACTGAAACCATCCAGTCCCTCGCCAGTAAGCTTGCCACTTCCCTCTCGGTGGTAACCTTAACCAATGAAACAACTTAAACTACTTTCAACCTTCAACCTACCCCCACCTCCTATATTCGTATCCTCTTGAAAAAACTTAAACCAACCACCCTAGCAGCTGACTCACTCCCAGCCAAATACTTACAAATTGCATCTGACGCCATAGCCTACCCTGTCTCAATATTGATCAACCGAACCATATCAGAAGCATCTATTCCCTCTATTTGGAAAATCTCTTATATCATCCCCCTTCACAAAGGAGGGACCTCCACTGACACTTCTAACTATCGACCCATAGCCATACTGTCTCCTCTAGCCAAAATTATGGAGCGCTGTGTCCACAAACAACTCATTACCCACCTCACACAAAATAACCTCCTATCTTACACCCAACACGGCTTCCGCCCCCATCACAGCACAACCACTGCTCTCCTCTCCTTTGTTGACTCAGTCAATCACAACCGCAACAACAAACTTATCTCCTCTGTGCTCTTTCTAGACCTATCAAAAGCTTTCGATATGGTCAACCACCAACAATTGCTCTACACATTGGAATCCTTTCATCTTAGTAAACCAACAATAAGTTGGTTTAACGCCTACCTCTCTTGCAGAAAACAGGCGGTTCAGTGGCACAATAAACTATCAGACCTACTCCCCACCAATATCGGTGTTCTCCAAGGATCTATCCTTGGTCCCCTTCTTTTTTCCATATTTATAAATGGTCTAGACTCTATCATTCCTAAAGCCACCTGCATTCAATATGCAGTTGATTCCACCCTTATCTGCTCTGATGTCTCTCTTACCAAACTCCAAGTCACAACCCAAAACTGCTTTTCCACAGTCGAAAAATGGTTCTCAGAACTTAAACTCCTACTCAACCCAACCAAAACCAAATTACTTCTATTCTTCCCCACTCCAGCTACCGCCCAAGGAATAGATCCCCCAGACACCAACAATCCAACCTTCCACGTGTCCTCCAACAATGGCACCATAATCTACCCCGTCTCCCACACTAAACTGCTAGGGGTTACTATAGACCACAAACTTAAATTCGATATGCATGTAAATCTAACCATTAAGTCAGTCAACAAAAAACTCAGATCCATGTATAGAATAAAGACCTTCTTAACCCCACACACCAAACTAACTATTGCCCGAACCCACCTCCTCTCCACACTCCTTTATGCCTCCCCAATATTCTCCTTCCTCCATAAGAGGGAGCTCAACAAACTTTCTACTACCTACAATCACATTGCCAGATTCATAACGGGAATGCCCTATCGCACACATCACTGCCTAAACCTAAGGACACTAGACTGGCTAGAACTGCCTAATATTCTCAAACTCAATCAACTCACTGAGGCTTTTAAAATTATCAACCACCCAGATAAAACCCCTGCACTGAATAAACTACTTACCCCCTACTCCAACCTTACATCCCTCAGGTCCTCCAAAACTCTACAAGTATTGACCATTAAATCTAACAACTCCGTGGTGAAGCACTATATGCTAATTCCATTGGCAAATCCTGGAATGCCCTCCCAAACAACCTAAGACTTATGTCCTCTCTGCAACAATTTAAAACACACCTCAGAGCTCTCCTGAAGTCCCAGTGGTTATGCCCTTGCTCTAATCCAGACTAATAGTTAACGTCTTGACTTCACCTTGGCCTCTACAAGCCTCCACCCAACTCTATAACCTACAAGTTCACATTATAGCTCTTTTAGTTCTTCTGTCAAAGTCTGTATATATCTTAAATTATAACTACTTGCTTCCTTTATCTTGCCTTTAAACGTCAGTGTATGTACTTGTTTCAACTTTGTACTTGTATTCGTTTTTTGTAACCATGATCTTGGAGCTTTTCTCCTCGGGCCTCCACTGAAAATGGACATGTATCCAGTTGGACTAGCCCGGTCAACAAATGTAAAATAAATAAAAATAAATACATACACATAGACAGATAAACAGAGAAAGAGACATAAAGATAGACAGGTAGATAGCATTTATGATCTCCCAAGTCTTACTTTGATTATACACACACACACACACACACACACACACACTGTATATATATATATATATATATATATATATATATATATATATATATATATATATAGTTCTGTATCATTGGATGAAAAGTGCATTTGACTGAAAGAGAAAACAGTAGCCATAAATGACTGAAAGTACATTTGACTGAAAAAACATTTTACACCACATATATAACATAAAACATTTTTTTTCAGTGGTATGGCTGAAAGTGCATTTGATTGAAAAACTATTTCACTGAAAAGATTCTGTACAAGATAAAAAACATAAAAAGTATTTTAGTTCAGGGAAAAGCTCTACAGTGCCATTTATCCCCCTTACTTATGTAACTCAGTGGGTGCACACCTGTGAAGAAGTGAAAAAAAAACAGACATAGTTAATCAGTGCTGGTGCTCAAAGACATCTACAGATCTGGAGTGTTTGACATGATACTGAGCATTGCCAATCCACACAAAATCTTCTAGACATATTTCCCTAACAATTTCCAAAATCAACACTGACACCATAAATGCTATCAATAGACTTCTGCAGTTTTCAGTCGTGTACTTTTCAGTATTTTATTTCAACCATTTGTGATTCAGTCAAAAGTACATTCATTCAAATGTAACTGGCCCAGGTATATATATATATATATATATATATATATATATATATATATATATATATATGTGTGTGTGTGTGTGTGTATAAATGTGTGTGTGTGTGTGTGTGTGTGTGTGTGTGTGTGTGTGTGTGTGTGTGTGTGTGTGTATATATATATATATATATATATATATATATATATATATATATATATATATATATGGGTTACCCTTAGTACGTCGAAAGGCCACTAAATTGAATTCCACTTCATCGACAAGGCAGAACATCGACAAATGAAGAGCCAAAGTTTCCCACACGGTAAGTTTTCATTTGGCCATCCACCTGAACTTTGCCTCTTCCCCCGCGGTAGTGCGTTCTCAGAGTTGAAATATTAAGTTAGGGGGATGTTGGGGGTGGGGGGGGGTAGCCCCCACACTTGTGTAGTCAGTTTAATGGCAGTTTTTTAGTTCTTGATGGCCACACAGTAATTTACCGTGTGGGAAACTTCGGCTCTTCATTTGTCAATGTTCTGCTGTATCTGTGAAGTGGAATTCGATGTAGTGGGCTGTTGACATACTAAAGGTAACCCATATATATATATATATATATATATATATATATATATATATATATATATATGTATATATGTGTGTGTGTCTGTGAGTCTGTGTGTGTGTGAGAGTGTGTGTGTATAAAAGAATATGTAAAAAATAAATAGAAATTGATAAAAATTTACCTACACATATTAAATATATGATATACTGCACATATGCATGAAGCCCCTCAGTAGGAAGCAATGTGTCTCAGCAGACACAAGTACAAATTATCACACAAATATACACACACACACTTATGCAATGATGTATTAGTCAAGAAGCTTGGTATAATTATAAGTAGTCTAATATCTATGTTTTTCTGTGTATCTATATATATTGAAAATTGGCTAGTTAATTCAATCGTTTCATAATTCATCCAAAAATTAACATTGTGGGACTTTCTGGATTTTCCCTTTATCCACTTCTGTGCAATCTCAAAGTTGTTTTATACAAGGCGCAGGGGTGCGGGTGCTTTAATTTGTGTTTCTTTCTTTATTTTGTTTGTAGGTTTGACTTTTTTTAAGCAACCTCTATTTTTCAACCATTTTTTGTTGTGGATCACTTTGATGTGAACAATATTAGTGCCAGTGATTTTTTTTTTCATTGTGGATGGATGGATGGATGGATGGATGGATGGATGGATGGATGGATGGATGGATTTAAAAGACAGAGACTAAAAACCCCTGTCTAATAAACAACATTAATTTTTTGCTCTAGCCAGATCACCTCAACTGCCCTATGGACCTTAACTCATGATATCCTACTAGGGGTGGACAAAGGACAACTCACAAATGCGACCTTTATTGACCTGAGAAAGTTATTCAATCTAGCAGACTGTAATAAATGTTTACACCACCTGCATAATTTCTGCATTAGCCAGATGCCCTACCTTGGTTCAAAAAACTAGTTGTCTTATTGATACTTCCATATTAAAACTCTTCTGTCTCTCTCTTGTTCTTCACTAGCCAGTCTAAAGCAAGGTGGTCCTACCAAGGTCCATTCTTGACCCACACATTTTCTCCATTTAAAACAACAAACTACCTCTGGATCCTTCTCACCTCCAAGTCATATTTTCTGCTGATAACATAGTACTGTACAGTTTATTATCATTAGGACGAAATGTACAATGGCGAATTGGCCTATTACCGAAACAAAAATGCAAAAATGAAAATATTGAAGAAAACAAAGTCAAAACAAATGACTGTAAATGTCAAATTTGACATTTTCGAACAGTCACCACACTTCCAGTAACAGCAGTACTGTACGTTGCACAGTAAAGAACATGTTTGCAGGGGGGCAAGCCGCCCTGCACCCCCCACACCCCCTGCTACTTATATATACAAACTTCGAGATCACACCATAGTGAGGGAAAGGGTACATTTCCCAATCCCCACTATAGTGCTATCTGCATCACAATGTCAAAAACTATTACACACAGTTTTACAAAGCCAACTCCAATTGGACTTCTTCTACTGAATCCCTGGATCAATAACAAAAATCTTTTTTTTTCTCAAATCTTTTTTTTATTTTCAATTAAAATAACATTTACATAATATTTTTAAAAATCATTTTAAACAACTATATACAATATTTACAACAGCCTGACTTTCAGTTATATACACTGTATGTTATTAAATATAGAATTAACAGATCAGTTATCAGAGATACAATATTGATTATTGCAGAGCCTCCAACAAAGATATAACTTTCTTCCAAGGATTATTTACCAATGGCCTGGGATAGATTCGTAGTTCTTTGATTTTTATTTCCATCAATGCAGTTGTCTTCAGTAAAGTGCAGAATTCTTCCAAGGTTGGGGGTGTATTTGAATTCCACCTTCTGGTTACGCATTTCCTAGATATAGCAAGTATTTTCCATAACAAATGCATATTTGTCTTATTCAGGTAGGGACCTTCATTTACATTTAGAATTATCAGTACTTTAGTTAAGGTAAAGGATTCATTAAATAAAGCTTGTAAAAAATGATTGATTCCATTCCAATATGATTTAATTTTATTACATTCATAAAAAATATGAATCCAGTCTGCTTTAGTTGACTTTTCACACCTCCAGCAAAATCCATTTGTAGTACTACTGATCTTTTTAATTCTATCTGGTGTTAAAAATGCTCTATGTAAGTATTTCCAGTTAAATATTTTCCAGTACTGTCTGTTAGAGGTGTAATTAACTGATAGTAAAATGTTAGATTTAATTTCTTCTGTTAACTGCAATGACTGACCTTTTATTAAGAACTGCCAGTATGATGGCTTGGTAATTGTTTTATATGTTATTAACTCTTTATATAGATTTGAAATGGAATTTTTCTTTTCACAAATATTATATATAAATTCATACAGAAAACTTATTAGATTTGGAATACCTTTAAATGAGGAATTATTAATTAATCTGCATAAATCTTGAGTGTACATTAAAATGCTTTGTAAGGTTAACCAGTCCTGTGCTGGAATACTGTAAGCAGTTTTTATCATATGTATATTTAAAACATTTAATTTATTTACACATTGAAACCAGCATAAGAATCCATTTTGTTCCCAGAAGGTTATTGTCTCCCTATATATTTTGAGAGGAAAGTTCTTAGTGATGGTAAATGGGATTAAAAGGTCAAACCAAAGTTTTAGATCTATGTTTGCATTGATAAGTTTCCTAAAGGAATTGATGTAATGATTAATCAGTGTTGTTTTAGAAGGTTTTGTTATATTATATTGTATACTTATGCATAGTATGTGCCAGGGCTTGTTTGATTTGTCTACTATTAAAATGTTTTTTAACAGATTAAATTCATTTGTTAATATAGCTGTTGTTAATTCTTTCCAGTTGGCAAAATAATTGGATCTATATCAGATCATCGAAACGGCTCATTATCGAATGCCGTAATGTCGAACTGCAAAACCCGAACCCAAACAATATTGAAACCTCAAAACAGTGAATATTTTCCCTGGGAAAAAAAATTGCTGTTCCGAGAAACACACACACACCACAAGCACACTAAAAAGCAGCAATCCACACACATACATTTAAAAGTTACATCTAACCCTACACTTCACTGCACATACACTACTATCTATCCACTTAACTTAACCCAGACCCTAACCCTAAGGTCTGTCACTATCGCATCCTCACCTCACCCACACCCTAACCCTAACTCACTTAACCCACCCCAACCACAAATTCTGTCACAATCGCACACTTACCTGACCTGCGCCCTAACCCTAACTCACCCAACCCATGCCCTAACCCAAACGTCCGCAAATCACACACTTACTTTAACCCAACCAGTAAATTTCCACTGTATCGCTGAAAACAGCAAAGCCACAACGGCCAACCAAATTCTTTCCCTAGGACAGAATTCGGTTTTGTGCAGCTTCGCTGTTTTCAGCATTCACGATATTGGGTTTGATATTAGATCATTCAAAATTCTGACATTTAAATGATCTAATATAGACCTAAATAATTTGGGTTTATCCAGTCTATTGTAGTTTTAAGCACAGATGCTTTTATATATGTTTCTGTTTCTGGGAAGTTCAATCCTCCTTGTTTTCAGGATCTAATGGGATGAGTTAGAGCAACTCTATTCTTTTTGGGATACCATAAAAATTTTATTAAACATGAGTTTATTTCTTTAAGAATGCATCTTTCAGGAATTAACTGTATTGCTAATGCTACATATAGTATTCTTGGCAATAAGACCATTTTTATTGCAATCTGTCTTCAAAAGTTAATATAATTTTGTTCCACTTTTCTATATATATTTTGATTGTTTCAATAATGTTTTTATAATTTATTAATATTGTTTCATTCATATTTTTGCATAATACTATTCCTAAATAATTTAGCGTAAGTTCTTGTTTTCCTATGATGGATTTATCTGTAACTTGTAGTTCTTTTTTCTTATTTAAAAACAGAAATTTTGATTTTGATCTATTAAGGTGTAGACCTGACATTTTATAAAATTTCTCCATTACTTCTTCTAGTTCTCCTAATGACTCTCTGGAGTTTGATAGGGTTAATAAAATATCAGCAAAAAGCATTATTTTAGATATGTATAGGTCATAGACTTCTATTCCTTTTATTCTTGGATTATTGCATATTATTTCTGCAAGTATTTCTATAGCCAAAGCAAATAAAATAGGAGAAAGGGGGCATACTTGTTTAGTACCTTTTGTTATATGGATAGATTCTAAGGTGAAAGGACCTAATTTAATGTAGGCTAAGTTATTAATATATATGTTTTTTAGTAATAAGATGAAGGGAGGAGGAAATTCAAATAATGCTAAAGTTTTAAATAGATATTTCCAGTTGTGGGAATCAAAGGCTTTTTCTATGTCTAATCCGATTACAAGTGTTTCTCTATCTTCTTTATTCACATACTCTATAAGAGTAAGTATCCTTTTAATATTATCATGTGTGTGTCTGTTATATAAAAATCCAGTTTGATCATTATTAATTGTTTTTGAAAGGGGGATTTTCATTCTGTTAGCTAGCATTGACATGAATATTTTGTAATCATTATTCAGTAATGATATAGGTCTGTATGAGGTGCAAAGGTCTGATGGTTTATTATCTTTTAGAACTGGTGTTATGAGAGAATATTTCCATGAGGGTGGTATTTTTGCTTCTGACCGGACTTCTAACAAAGTTTTATGAAAAAGGGAGATTACTGTTGAAGGGAAGAGTTTGCAAATTTCCATAATGATACCAACAAAAATCTTATACACAGTAAATTAAAAACAAGGTGCTTGCTCTCTGGTCAAAACAAAACCTAAGCAAAGTTACCTCCATGTTGCAAATCATTGATAAAAACAATGCCACTGTCAACAACAATAACTCATTTATATATCTGGGACTCCAGCAAGCTCCTTCTCACAGCTTCTCCACACACTTAGACAATAGAAAAAAGAAAAAAGAAAGAAAGTAAACCCACTAGTTTGCAAATTTCCGTAATGATACCAACAAAAATCTTATACACAGTAAATTAAAAACAAGGTGCTTGCTCTCTGGTCAAAACAAAACCTAAGCAAAGTTACCTCCATGTTGCAAATCATTGATAAAAACAATGCCACTGTCAACAACAATAACTCATTTATATATCTGGGACTCCAGCAAGCTCCTTCTCACAGCTTCTCCACACACTTAGACAATAGAAAAAAGAAAAAAGAAAGAAAGTAAACCCACTACTTTTCTATTCTAACAAAATCTCTCCCACCCCCTCTCAAGCATAGCAACAGGAAAAGGCATTTTACTATGGTGACTTGAATACGGCCTTCCCTTAAGAGCATATGTCTCAAGATGAAATCAAACTTTCATTTAAATACCCATCAATACAATAAGCAGGTTCATCACATAGTCATCAAAAGCAGAACAGCAGTGTGAAACGTTACAAAAAATGGCTTCCTGTCAAATAATGGTCTACCTTCTCAGACCACAACTAACTGTTCAGACTACTGCAAAACCAAACGTTCTTCCCACTGGCTTTCAGGCTAAAACAAGACTCTCCAGTCTGCAACCTTAAAACTTGACCATTCTGCACCCTCATTTTGGGCCCTTAAACCAAACTCCAATGCACAAACAACTGTTTCTTTATACTAGGTCTAAAAACTAACCTCAAAGACACATCCTCTTACCCAAAAATTCTGCTCTCAAATGAAAATGCAACTCCTGAAAAAAAAATGATCATTTATTATTTATTGACATTTGTTGACAGGGAAAGCCTGACTGGGTCAGAAACACATTTTCAGTGGAGGCCTGGGGAGAAAAGCTCCAAAACGAACATATCAGAAAATAGTCTACGGGCCGGATTCACGATGGCTTGCATGGAGTGTACGAGTAGAGTAAGACTCCATGCAGCCATCATGTCCGATGAGCGATCCAGGAACAGCCTGTAGGGGCGTGTAAGAGAGCTCCTAAAATGTCTCCTACACGGACAGGGCTGGGATATGCAAATTACCTCACTTGCAGCCGAAAGGCATGCAAATGAGGTAAATTTGCAATCCAGGAAGCACAAACCTGTCTGAGTAGGAGCCATGTTAGTTGCAGAAATGTACTCAGTTGACAACTGAGTACCGTTCAGCAAATAGCACAATGGAGCCTTGGCAGCTCCAAATAAAGGTTGCATATGGTTGAGGAAGCATGCCAATGGCCAAATATATGGCCATTGGAAATGTTCCCAGATGCAAAATTAAAATAAAAATACTTTTTTTTTTTTCGGCGATTTCTGAAGTTTAAGCATAGCGCAGTGCCGCGCAAATTGGTTGCGCTATAAAAACCATAAAATAAGAAAATAAAAGCCACAAACATGGAACTTATGAAAATTGTTAAATTACAATGTAAGGGAATAGCAGGCTGAAGACAACATGGCCACCGAGTAGGGGTTGCTAAGGGGAGAAGCCCAGTCTAAGACATGTAACCAAGCATTAGTAGGCAATCCTATGTAAATGAGTGTTAGGATAGTGAATCGCACTTTTACATAGCAAATGAGCACAGTCAGTGGAGTGTAGGAGTAGGATATGGGAAGTAACAGAGTAGGAGATAGGTGACATCACAAGGGGGGTATGTATGAAAGTAGTGAAGCTCATTGGAGCAGAGTGGCATGTGTTAGCTGTCAGTTAGACATTATGGAAAGAGGTGTGTCAACAGGTAGGCCAGGGAAAGCCAAGAAATGGAAGGAGTATACTGTGGATAACACCAAAGTTTCTTGCTGAGTGGGTATGTGCACGTGTGCGTGCCTGTAAACTCGAGTAAGATAGAGTGCGCGCGTGGAAGTGTGAGTGTGAGCGTTTAAGCCGGAGTAAGCATGTATAAGTCTGTTTAAAGACCTGTAAGCACATTTGCGTGATGTGCTCACGTTTTAACCCGAATAAGCAAGTATTAGTCCGTCTAAGTATGTGTGCGTGCGTGTGAGCTGCTGTGAGCATGTTTGTGCTTGTATGCGTGTCGCTCCCCCCTGAGGAAACAGAAAGGAAAAAGGAAGCACAACAAATAGTAGGAAGCTACCAGGGAATACTAGTAGAGCTAGGAGGTGCAAACAATCGGAATCAGGCAATTACACAGGCAAAACACTAGCCCAACCCAGCACTTAAAACTCTGCAAACAACAGTGCAGTTTGTTTCTCTCAAGAGACACTGCAACACTGGAGTGAGCTACTAGAAGTGAAAACTGAAAAAGCTTCACTCAGATAAAAAATGCTAGGGGTTGCCATTGCTGTTATAAGGCGACATATGCAACATGCTGAGGGTGGTGATAATGCAAATGCTGCCGGACAACCCACAGTGAGGAGACGGAGAAGAGTGTACAGGCCCAGGGTCACCTACATGAGAGGTTACATGAGCTGGAGATAGTGGAGCGCTATAGAGTGGACAGAGACCTCCTGCAGCAAATTGTTGAGCTGTGCAGGCCACGCCTCACACACAGAACCAACAGAGGGGAACCCATCCCAGTGGAAACCAAGGTATGTGTTGGCCTAAGAATAATAGCAACAGGTACCTTACAGAGACCAACTGGTGATATGATGGGGATATCACAGGCATCAGCATCCAGGGTACTGCACCAGTTCCTGGATGCCATGTCAGCACATGTCGGTGATCATGTATATTTCCCCAATTCCCATGAGGTATTGACCAGCAATATGTGTCTCTTCCAGCAAATAGCAGAATACCCTGAGGTAGTGGGTGCAATAGACTGGACGCATATACGCATCAAAGCACCAGCCGGTGAGCGGGGTCGGGCCTACATTAACCGCAAGGGCTTCCCCTCCATCAACTGCCAGGTTGTGTGTGATGCCCAGGGCATAATAATGAATGTGTGTGCTGGCTGCCCTGGAAGCTACCATGATTCCCATATCTGGCATCTGATGCAGCTGTACCAGACATTTGCCAATGGGGACATCCCACATGGTCACCTAGTGGGGGATGCTGGCTATGCACTGGAGCCGTGGCTGATGACCCCCATCAGAAACGCACACACACCTGAACAGGAACACCATAATGAGGCACATGCACAAACACGAAATGTAATCGAGCTTGTTCTTGGGTTGCTCAAGTTACGGTTCCGGTGCCTGGACACATCTGGTGGAGCCTTGCAATACTCACCAACTACATGTACCCAAATTGTCATGGTATGTGCCTTGCTACATAATATGATTCTGCGAAAACAGCTGCAGCAGGATCAGCATAGGCCTGGGCCAAACAGCCCCCCACCATTGCCAAGGCCATCACAGGCAGAGCGTGACTCGGAGGATGAACAACCTGAGCCTGCCCCAGTAGGCAGAAGGAGGCGTGCCCAGTATGCCTTGGCCTTGGCAAAGAGGCAACGCATAGCACATACACTGGCTCAGTAGGAACCCTGGAAATGATACTTCTCTCTGACTCCCACATTTAGTGAAAGGGATGCCTAAGTTGACACAACCTGCTTTCAAACATGTGCATGGAGTGTAGTATATGCATCCGACATAGGCAGCCCAGCAGCACCACCTGAGGCATGATTGCCATGTGTTAAGCAATGTAAGGTAGTGCTAAACAACATTTACCACCATGTAGTATATGCAAACTTGATGACTTTGAGTAACATCCTACCCTCACCAAGCATGATGCCACAATATGAAGACAAGATGATCAATTACAACAATTGGCTTAAGTATTGGTGTCAGTGAAAGGGGATCCAATGCCTGTCAGCCTGGGATGACATGCTCGACAAGACATGATGTTTCACTAGGGATGGCTTTCACCTGTCACCTGTGGCCTTTTGGATATTGCCAAATGGTCTTGTCACCCCCATAGTGCCTTTTTCAGGTAAGGCTCAAAAGACAAACCCACCTCCATAGGTATCACAAGGGATAAGAAACTAGAAGTAATGCTACTCAATGCCAGAAGTCTAAACTGCAAGATGCACACACTCCAAACTCTCCTCAGCATGGAGAATGTTGATATCTGTGCAGTAACAGAAACCTGGTTCAAGGCTCCCAAGAGCACCCTAGCACTAACAGGTTACACCTCATACCATGCTTTACAGCCACAAAACATGGAACAAACTACAAAAGGAGGGTGAGTATCAATATTTGTCAAATATACCCCCACACCCAGGTTGGTGGCACAGCATGAATCATCAGAGACTATCCATGTGCAACTAACAGTGGGTAAAACCGCCTTCCAGTTCATAGCCTGCTAAAGACCACCCTCCTAAACCCAGGAACCACACTTGGCCGACTGGAGAACACATGAAAATATGAAGGTCTCCCCAAACACCATTATATTGGGTGACTTCAACTACCCAAACATAGACTGGGAGCATTACCCTAGCTCCAACACACTAGCCCAAAGGTTCCTAGAATTTATAAACTCAAATGCTATGGAAGAACGTGCTACCACTCCCACAAGAGGGGAAAACATACTGGACCTGATCATCACCAACATGGGGACACTATGCCCAAGATCAGAAGTGTATCCCTCACTGGTAAGATCAGACCATAGATTAATCTCACTGGATATTCACATTGTGACCCCAGCCCATGGCCAGAAAACCACAGTGAAAATTTTTCACTAAAGCAAATGTCACACTCCTCCAAACCGAGGTGGAATCCTTCACAGCCCCTGTGCCTGTGGAAAATATGGCCCAGACCTCAGAACCCTTTATAAACGCATTCTATGAACACCTTCAGGAATGCATGGATCATGCAATCCCAAATAAAACCAAGACCCAATCCTCCAAAGGCAGGCATCCTGTCTGGTGGACCCCAGCCATAAACAAACCATACAATACAAGGAGGAAGCTACTATATGATAGAGCAAAATCCCAAAAAGGGAAGGCATCTCTGATCAGTATTATTAAAAAACTACGGCCACACATAAAATCGTCTAAGGCCATCTTTGAGATAAAAATTGTACAGGACACTAAGGATAATCACAAGGCTTTCTTTAGTTATGGTAGGAACCTGGGTGGGAAGTCCCAGATATGCTCAGAATTAGTCCAAAATGACAAACAATACACCAAATCCACAGACATTGCCAACATCCGAGCTGACAGGTTCAGTGCAAACTCCCCCCCTCCCCACTAAAAGGGCAAATATCTATCCCAGCAGAGTGCTGGCCCCCTGACATCTCAGCTACTCAGGTAACAGCCAGCCTCTCCAAAGCAAAACACACAACATCAATGGGACTAGACGGTGTCCTGGGCTGTGTCCAACATGAACCCCAAGAAGAATTGAACACAAACATAAAACCACTGTTCAATCTCAGCCTTACCACAGGATATGTACCCAAAGAGCAGTGTACAGCAAAAGTGGTCCCTCTCCACAAAGGTGGTGCCTTAATGGATACTGTAAACTATCGCCCCAGAAGCCTGACTAGCTTGGTCTGCAAAGCTATGGAAAGCATCATCATGGACCTCAGAAATAAAGATATTGGGGACCTACAGACACTGGATCCTACCCAGTTTGGCTTTGTTAAGGGCAGATCCTGCCTCTTAAACCTGGTTGAGTCATTTGAAACAGTCACCAAGACCATTGACGAGGGGAAGGTGGTCCACACAGCCTACCTGGACCTCACAAAAGTCTTCCATACAATACCCCACTTGGTCATTATAGATAAGCTCACCAACTTCAACATAAACCCCTATGTCACTAGATGGGTTGCAAACTGGCTCAAGGACAGAACCCACATTGTCAGAAATGCTGGAGCCATGTCAGACCCCAAACCAGCTACAAGTGGCATCCCACAAGGCTCAGTTCTGGGACCTCCCTTGTTTGGTATATATTTCTCGGAGGTACAGGCCAACACAGAAGGACTGTGGCTGAACAAGTTTGCAGATGACTGCAAACTGGGCACCATAATCAACCCTCCAGCTGACACAAGCATCCTACAAAAGGGCCTCATAGAATCAGACAACTGGTGCCAGAGACATGTCCTCAAGCTAAACGCAAAAAAGTGTATAGTCATCCCCTTTGGCAAAAACTAAGTGCCCACAAATTACCACATAGGTGGTAACCCATTAAGTATGGAAGAAGTGATAAGGGACCTGGGGACCCAAGTTGATAGCAATCTCTCATTCGACAACCACGTGGCCAAAATGTTTAGCAAAACATTTCATATAGCCCACCTAATCATGAAGGTATTCACATCTAGATCAGGGGAGGTCATCGTGCCTCGTTACTCATCCCTCATCAGCCCCATAATTGAGTACAATGCCCCTTGTGGGATGTACCTTATCAGACACCTGCAGCAGCTGGAAAGACCACAAAAGTACCTCACCAGGAGAATCAAAGGGCTCAAATAGATGCTATTTGCTGCCCGGTTAAAGAAACTGCAGCTCCACTCAGTGGCATACAGCCTGCCCAGAAGCAATCTGTGCCTGATGTATAAAGCCATGTCCAACCTGGAATCAATGGACATGCTGCACCTCGGAAAATCTGAATCCCATCAAGCTATGCGCTCAAGAGGCCTGAACCTCAGGGCTGAAATAAATAGGACATGCTGGAGTGACAGATTCATAACCAAGAGGCTCCCTCCACTCTTGAGTAAACTCCCACTCCAGGTAGCCAGAGTCCCTCATTGACTCTCTTCAAGAGGAATCTTGATGAGTGGATGAGAGATTGTAGGTTTACCCTGGGTATCACTTCTATGTCACTGTTAGACAGAGGCACAGTATAAAAAAATGTCATGGCAAACTCCACTTAAAATGTGTGTTGAAAGTCAAACACACTCTGGCTAGGATTATAAATGCCCTAGGGCAGATAGCCTAGTATGAACCTATGAACAGAATCACACACACCAACTAGTATAACTGTGGTCAATGTGGAGTAATGTTTGGCAATGTCCACCCAAGTTGGTGAATACACAGCAATGTTGGACAAGCCTGGTTTAAGTAGGCCATAGCTGAACAAAATGCAACATGCTCATAGTTGCATAACTGGCCCTTAACCAGTCCTCAGTGTGAACATTTAAAGCAGTGATGGGACTCAAACCCATGATACTGTGCACCATAGTGAAAGTACTGAACTACTACACCATGACAGAATTGCAGTGTTCAGCCAGTATGAAAGAATGTTGACAAGTCTTTGCAAACTATCCCATGGAAACCTTGCAGGCACAGCATAATCCCTATTGAGATATGACACAAAAGAGTCTGGCAGTAAGAGCACAACATGACTTCCAACACATACAGTATAAATGTTAGTATTGGTCATGTTCACACACAACCACAAATGTAGTGGACTTCAGATCACAACATATGGAAAGGTCACACTGGGCATGCTCACACACTTGGATAAATGAGACATATGTCAGGCAACCAACCATGGAAAGCCTGAACTGGGCATGCTCACACACTTAGGCCATGTCTGAGTATAGCAGTCGGCCACACATATCTGGCAGTTGTATGTGTTAAGCCAGGAACCTCCCACGATCCAACAATCCACCCTGTGCACACAGTTAAATGACAACAGACACATATATTAATATACTGGAACCCTGTCCTGATCAAACATGTTACACAGATAAACAAGTTGTTCATAGAAACTGGGAAAGCTACTGCAATAAAGACCTGCAAACAGTATCAGCAACAAATATTGTGCATCCTGAACATAAACATAGGTGCAGAGTTCGATACTAGGCTGTCTGCCCTAGGGAATTCATAAGCCTAGGCAGAGTGTATTTGGCATCCACCTCCCCAGTAGAGTAGCCTACTGTGTCTCTGTAAAGTAGGTCACAGAAGGCACCCTTTAAGGCTAGTTTGCTGTGCCTCTATCAAGCAGGGACATAGTGGAGATCCCAGGGGTGAATTTGCAAGTTCCCATCCATGCGGCTGGATTTTGCTGGAAGAGGGTTGGCGAGGGGCTATGTCTAACTTTAATTGGGATTCAATTCCAGAGTGAGGGGAGCCTCTGGGTAATGAATCTGTCCCTGCAGCATGTCCTATTTAGTTTCGTGCTGAGGTTTAAGTCCCTGGAGTGTGTAGCTCTAAGGGTCTTGGATGTTATGAGGTGGAGCATGTCCATTACTTCTGGGTTTGACATGGCTGTGTACGTCAGGCATAGATTACCTCTGAGTAGGCATTAAGCAACTGAGTAGAGCTGGAGATCCTTTAGTTGAGCTGCATAGGACATCTGTGTTTAGCCCATGATCCTCATGGGCAGGTACTGTTGTGGTCACTGTAGTTGCTGCAGGTGTTGGGTAAGGTACACCCCAAAAGGGGCATTGTAGTCAAACATGGGCCTGATGAGTGACTAGCAGAGGGCCACGATGACCTCCCATGATCCACATGCAAACCCCCATGTGATAAGGAGGGCTATATAAAGGTCTTTGCAATGACTCTGTCAATGTGATTAGCAAAGGCGAGGTTATGATCTATGTTGGTCCCCAAATCTGTAAATACATCTTCTGTACTTAATGGATTGCCACTTATGTGGTAATTTGTGTGCACCTTGTTTTCCCCAAAGTGGATGACTATGCATGTCTTAGCATTTAACACGAGGCCATGGCTCTGGCAACAAGCATCCATCTCTGTGAGACCCTTATGGAGGAAGCATGTGTCAGCTGCAGTGCTGCTTATGGCTCCCGGTTAGCAGTCTTCTGTGACGTTTGTTAGACATAATCCCCCAGTGTTAGTCTGAACCTCAGAGAAGTACATACCGAACAGGACAGGTCCCACAACTGAGCCCAGTGAGACACCAGTTGTAACTGGTCTGCAAATGGACATGGCACCTGCAATTCTGACTATGTGGGTTCCATGTCTGAGGTAAATAGCAACACATCTAGTGATATAGGGGTTGATATTTAAGCTGGTAAGCATATGTATGATGCCTGAGTGGGGTATTGTGTTGCAGGCTTCTGCAAGGTACAGGTAGATTGTGTGAACTACCTTACCCTCATCCATGGCTTCAGTAACCATTTCAAAGATATGAACTATGTGTAAGAGGCAAGATCTGCCCTTAACAAAGCTGAATTGTATATGATCCACTGTCTGGAGGCTCACAGTGTTTTTGATTATGACTTCCATGATAATACGCTCCATAGCTGTTTCTCCAACACTAGTCAGGCTTATGGGGTGATAGTTCCTGTGGTCCATTGTGGCACCACCTTTGTGGAGTGGGAGCACTGTATGTGTATGCCATTCTCAGGGTACATATCCTGTAGTAAGGCTAAGTTGGAACAGTGACTTAATGTGAGTGTTCAGTTCTACTCAGAGCTCGTGTAGGACACAGCCTGGGACACCGTCCAGTCCCATACATATGCTGTGTTATTTGCTGTGGAGAGGGCACCTTTCATCTGTGCATCTTTGATGTCAGGGAGGTTATATTCATTTGGGATGGGCATCTGTACCCTTGGGGAGTAAGAGGGGGGGACGTTTGTGCAGACTCGGTCTGCCAGGGTGTAGGCTATGTCCGTAGGTTTGGCATATTTTGTGCTGTTATGCAACAATTCAGAGCATATCTGGGTGTTTCCACACATATTCCTGACATAACTAAAGAAGGCCTTGTGATTATCTGTAGTGTCTGGTCAATTTCACTGTCAAAACTTGCAAGTGATGATTATATGAGGGATTGAAGTGTCTTGCCAATACCGTTCAGAGATGTCCTCCCTCTGTGGGATAATGCTCTGTTATGTAGTAGCTTCCTCCTTCTGTTGTACAGCTTATATATGGCCGGGGTAAACCTGACAGGTCTCCTGTTTTGGAGGAGTCATGGTTTTATTTGGGATAGCATGATCAATGCATACCTGCAGGTGCTCATAGAATGCATTTGTAAAGGATTCTGCAGATTGGGCTGTATTATCCTCCAGCACGGAGCCTTTGAAGTATTCCACCCCAGTCTTCACAAGTGCAAAGTCTGCTTTTGAGAAATTCTTTACAGTGATTTCCTTGGCTAGGGGTGGGGATGGGATATGGATGTCCAGGAAAAGTTGTTTATGGTCTGATCTTAACAATGAGGGTTCTACCTCTGGTGTGGAACATAGAGTCCCCATGTTGGTGATGATCAGGTCCAATATGTATTCCCCCATGTGGCTGTGGTGACTGGTTGTGCCATAGCATATGGATTCACAAATTGTAGTGGCTGTAGGGTGATGTTGATGAGGCCTGAGTAGTATCCCCCAGTCAATATTCGTGTACCTGAAGTTAACCACTATAATGGTGTGTGTGAAGACCATCATATCCTACACTGTTCCCAGGAAAGCTGAGTGCGGTTCCTGGGTATGGGGGGGGGGGTCTGAACTACACACCAAACCAAAAGGCAGTTTTGCACAATGGTAGTTGTATATGTATGGCCTGTCATGCTTAGTGCAGTGGTACCAACCCAGAGGTGTGTGTATCTGTGATGTATATGGATACACCCCCTAGTTGGTTTGTGTGTTACAAGTCCTGTGGTCATGAAGCATGGTATAGAACATAACCTGGCAGTGCCAGTGTGCATATGTGACCCTGAACTAGGCATCTATTAATGCACAGATATTGTTATCCCCCATACTGTGGGATAGTAAAAGATGTACATTCCTCTTTGGAAAAACTGATGATGTCAGCACCCTATAAATACAGCAGGAGAAGGTAAACCATCCGGTAATGCAAATAGCTCGCTGCGCTAATGTGTCTCTCTCAAGTATCATAACATAGTTAGGTAGGGGTTTGAATCTTGCAAACGTTGTGTAGGGGGAGTGTATGTATGCAATTCTCTGTGAAAGAAATGCCCTTTTTGAAGGCTGGGATAACACACTAAAAGATGTACATTCCTCTTTGGAAAGACTGATGATGTCAGCACCCTATAAATACAGCAGGAGAAGGGAAGTCATCCAATAATGCAAATAGCGCACTGCACTAATACGTCTCTCTCAAGTATCATAACATAGTTAGGTAGGGGTGTGAATCCTACAAATGCCATGTGTGTGTTTATCAATGTGTTGTGTGTTTTGCTTTTATTATTGTATGACATATTATTATAACAGTAATTTCAATGCACACATCAGGTATGTGTGTGCCACATACAGATATGTACCTGTGACCTTTAATAGTTCCTATGTGTGAAGCCTGCCTCATATGAATACAGTTGTTACCTTTGCCAGCATGTGCCGCAGCTTCCCAGACCTTAGGCCATACATGTATGTTGGTGACAATGCAGGCTACTGCAGTGATCTGTGTCCTAAGCCAACTATGTGACATACACCCATGAAAGCTATGATAGATTAATGTGGGTGAGGGTTTATGTCTGGAGTATATGTCAGACATGTTAAAACACAGCAAAGTCTGTGAGTGATGGACATCCAGTGTAGGTGTATGGCAACTGTTGCCGATATGCATACAGACACCTTCTTGCGTAGGTGATACACCGAGGGACTGCAGAATACCTTTGGAAATGTGAATATCACAGGACAGACAAGATAACACTTGTCCACATGTACACACCATTACCCGTTCTACATAATGGGTGCTACCACCTACATGGTACTGTTGGAATACTATGTTAAGTACATGCCAATGACAATGCTACAGTTCTGTTACAGCAATACAGCATGGCTTGGACAACAGGTATCTGTCTGTATGATACCCTTATGGTGGTTAGGTGTGTCATGTGTAGAATGCATAGTAGGCCACTGTATGCATTTGCAGTCGTGGATGGACATATCCGTAGTGTGTTGGCATGTACGTGAGACTGCTATATGCCAAAGAGTATTGTTCCCAGGGATGTGTGCTGCTCAGTAAGAATGGCTACTGGTATAGTGTAGTACTGCAGGGATATCACTGACACCGGGTTCCTACATCTGTGTATCAGTTGAGGAGACACCATGTAATGACCACTGAATGTCAGGCTATGTAGGCTGTGTATACTACCAGAATGCAGGCCATTGACAT
This sequence comes from Protopterus annectens, assembly GCF_019279795.1. Classification (NCBI taxonomy): domain Eukaryota; kingdom Metazoa; phylum Chordata; order Ceratodontiformes; family Protopteridae; genus Protopterus; species Protopterus annectens. The sequence continues at coordinate 256,133,048 of NC_056725.1, forward strand.
TTGGAAACTGTGTCACCCACAGCATACTGTCAAACCATGTCATGCTCCATGCTAACCATGTTCACAAATGTACACCTGCAACTCTGTGCTGCAAACATCACACATGTACTGCCCACACCCCAACACATGCAGGCACAGGTACACACAACAGCCATGTGGCACATGTGCAGACAGTACACTTTGGGAATTAACACTGGTGTATACAAAACTACAATGACAATCATAGTGTTAATGCATCATGCATGCTCGGATATACCCACAACGATATCATTACACTGTACTGTTAACAACATGATAATATTACTACAGTGCTATGTAGTCACCCTGTGCATCAGCACCATGCTATCCTGTTCCTGCATCAATGTTACAGATGGCAGGAGGTGGCACAGTTTCATTATATGCACAGGGTGTGTACTTGGTTTGCCAGAGTCTGCCATTGACATATCCAATCGACATGTATGTGTGTGTGTGTGTGTGTTAGTGAGGGACAACAGTACAACATGGGGTAATGTTGATGCGATGTGTGTGTGTATGTGTTAGCCCTAGGTGTTAGCATTATGTGTGTGTGTATGCATGCACACAGTTCCACCACGTGGCTGCCATATATGGGTGTTTGTGGACAGCCACAGACTGTACCTGCCAGGTCATACAGATCACTGTCTCTGGCCATGGACATGGTACCTGTGCCTGGCAGGGGTGCTACGAACAGTATCAGGTACTAAACCAGACTGGGTACTGTCATCAGAGGCAGTGGGTTGTTGACTGGACACATGTCTCTGCTGGGACTGTTCAGAGCCACGTGCACGTGGTCTTCTAGGATGGTCTAATGACAGCACAGACCCAGAATTGCTGGGGCTGGTACTGGCACTATGGGAGTGGCTGCGGGTTTGTTGTCGTCCGCGACGACTGACAGCTGATGATGCTGCTGGCATACGTCCACGTCGACGCCTCAACCGTCCTGCACTGTCCTGGCTCCTGGACATGTAGTTGTGGAAGAGAGCTAATGTGTCCCCCCAACGTCTATCAATGACCTCGCTGATATTATGGATGGCAGCTGCAACGTCATGCATAGTGTCATTCATAGCGGTGCAATGTGCTCTAAGCTCCCTCAGACCCTGTCTGGTGTACCGTTCCATACGTGCCTGTGCCTGCATTACAGCCCGGAACATAGCTGAAGTTGAAAGACTTCTGTGGGCACGTCTGACAGGGGCAGTATGACCACGGATGCTCCCACGAGAACCCCTGAACATCTGCCTGTGTGGTACCATGTCAGGAATCTGGCCATGGCTGCTGTGAGGGGATGCATGTGCCAATGATACCACACTACCCTGGTGAATGCCCACTGTATGTTGTCCCTCAGCTGAGGACATTGGTGACAATGGATGTATCGGCAGGATGACTGTACGCATTGATGGGGTTGACTGCTGTGTAGTGTCGATTGGCTGACCAACGACAGACCCTGTCACACCTCCCTGTGCCATTACACATGTATCATCATTATCACTATCCCCAGCAGTGGCTTCAGGTTCCCTGCTGCACTCCAGCAGAGCAACATCAGAACCTGTGAGAGGAAGATAGGAACACAGTTTACAAATGTGTACACAATGTTAGCACACATGCACACAGGCACACAGGCACACAAGCACACAGCCACACAGGCACACAAGCACACAGGCACACAAGCAAACAGGCAAACAAGCACACAGGCACACTCCTCAGTACAGCAGATACAAGCACAGACACACCTGCAATCCAACACATACACAATACTGTTTGAGGGTGGGTGACAGTATCACAAGGAAAAATATCACTGCACACGTGTCAGCATGCAGATTATGTATTGCACAGGAACATGCAGTGCAAGTGTAGACAGCCCTTGTTAATAACAGTATACGTGTACTTGATGCTTGTGTGTAGTTGTTCAGTGATTGTCTCCACCCTGGGACACAATGTGTACAAGGACAGAACAATGTTGTGCAAGTGTTACAAGCTGTGGGTGCATATATTTGCACACACACACACAACACATGATGGTGCTACGCAATAACTGCTATGTGTACTTTTGTGGTCAGTGGAACTGGATGTGGTGTAGTAACGTGAGCCATGATCAACATGGTTCTTGTGGTCAGTCAACAATAATAATGTGTGCCAGACAGGCAGCTAGCATGCTGTACCTGAAGTGCAGTAACATGACTACATCCACAATTACACAGCCACTTGTTACATGGGTGTGTAAG
>NC_056725.1:256140284-256372784 GCF_019279795.1 Protopterus annectens
TGAGGCCAAGGTCTAGGGTTTGACACTTACAAAGGTATTTTATTTTTCTGCTGAGCAGTACTAGGGCCTTGTCATACAGAGTGAATAAGGCACTTTTAAACAGTTGTAAGTGGGAAGCAGGAAGTCAGTGGGGACACGAGCTAGGGATGTGCAGGCTGGGTGTAGGGAAGGTCCATAGCTGCACATTTCTTTAACTGCAATAGCTGTACATATATTTGACATTTGCTGTGACATTTGAAACCTTCCACCCTTGAGAGAGGGGTGAGGACAAGTACGTATATTGTACTAACAATTATGATTATCAGGCACATGCAGTGCTTGTGAACTGCTATACTGTCATTAGTATGTTAGATGGCTACATCCTTTGATATTTTTGTGTTGTACTCCTACATAAGGGCATGCTTGTGGAAGTAATTCTACAGCTATTTGCAGAGTGTGTAACAGCAGACAGGCTGATATGCCTGTGTGTTTCTGACGCTTCCAGGCCTGAGATACTTTCAGGTATATATTTGACCAGCCTCAGGGAAAGGTACATATCAGTGGGATACACCCGTGATATATTTCAGATATTCTGCAGTTGTGACTGTGGGGTATTTTGAGCATATGTATTACTACACCATTTCTGACATGCAAGTAGTGTCTACTGTAACTTATTGACAGTTACCATTACGTGGGATTCCCCACCTTTCTGCCTACTGTTAGTACATTTCACAGGGATTCAGTGGGGCTCAGTTAACATTTGTTTGCATATCAGGGACATCCCTGTAAATCATTCACAGTTGAGAGGTCTGGCCTCTTACCTATTCAAATATGGCGGTGTTTATCCTGCTCTGATACTGTGTGGCATTTGTAAGGTGCTACTGTAACATTATTACCTACTAGCATGGCTGTTTCTCTTATCACACTCATGTAATGCAATTCCACAAGAATTGCCAGTAAAGATACACAGAACAAGCTTTGTGTAATGGCCTTCCTATTTTCCCTTTACATTCACTCATTGTATTTCATGATATATTTCTTTCAGCACCAAGTTCTTGTATATCTGCTGTGGCTCAGTGGTAAATCATGCAGTCTAGTGTTTCCAAGGTCTGGGGTTCGAGACTGACAGAGGTATTTTATTTTGCTGATGAGCAGACTACAGGCCTTGTCATACAGAGTGACTAAGGCACTTTTAAGCAGTTGTAAGCAGGTTTGCATGAGTTTGCGCGACGCTTAGCTACGCTTATCTACGCTTAGCTAAGCACACACAAGCGCACACCCGCTGACTACTGCTTACAAGTGCTTACTCCCGCTAACACCCATGCTAATTTCTTTTAATGAAAAGAAAATGGGGAAATAGGACAGTGGTGAAAAAGAGGGCACAAAGAGGGTAGGACAGTAGGAAAACAAGCTCGGGATGTGCAGGAAGGATGTAGGGAAGGCCCATAGCTGCCCAATTCTTTACCAGCAACAGCTGTGCATATGTTAGAAATTTAGAGTGAGATTTGACACCTTCCACCCCTGAGAGAGGGTTGAGGACAACTAAATATGTTGTACAGCCAGTTGTAATTATCGGTTTACATGTCCAGCAGACATGTATGCAAAATGGACAGCTATGTATGGGGCGTAATTTTTTTGTGGGAACAGAGTGCCCTTTTTTTATTTTTTTTGCAGGTGAGAGTGGAATGTGAGGTACAGGAAGTAGGTATATTTGGGGAGGTAGGTTGGGGAGGTTAACAGACAAGACAAACAAGACGCATACAGGGGCGGAGTATGACACATGTGGGGGTAAAGACAATTGACGGGGATGGATGTTTGGATATTGCAAGCCCATGAGCCCACAGATGGCAACAGTGGAACTGAGATCCCCACCCATGGGCAGTTACCACTGTGCCTTCACAGCCCAGGCCGGGGCTGTGCTAGGGTCTGGATAGGATGGGCAGGCACACCCGTGAGTTGTGCCACTCTTGCCTCAAGCTGACGTAGGGGATCAGTCACAGAATGCCTGATCTCACTACGCACCACAGACCCTACCCTATGGAAGGTGAGTGGAGTCTCTCCTCCGGCCACGCTTGCAGAGAGGGGACGAGCCCCATCCCCTGCAGCACTTCCACCCAAAGGTGGCACAGGGCCACCAGAGAAGGAGGTTCCGGCCTGGGCACTGTTGCCAGGTGCACTCGCCAGATGAGGTGGGAGAGGTGGGTCCGCTGGAACCCGCCTTCCCTGTTGTCCTATGTTTAGCAGTATTATATGGCATTTTGGATTAGTAACAAACAACACCATTCAAAATTAGTTGTAACAGCATGCATCAGTATTCCCATTAACCAAACACACATGACTTCCAAACATTGAGCAGCAAGCATAACACATGCATATTTAGAACAACAGTGGACATTCCAACAGCATGCAGGGATCATTGGTGGCAACAGGCCATCAGGTTTGGATATGTGAACAGGGCACATGCATCAACGTACATGCAGATATGTATAAACCAACAGGACAAATGCCCATGGGAATTAATTGTGAATGCACATACCCAGTTTGGTGTGGAATGGCATCATTTGTGAGAATAGGGTAGGGTGGAGAAATATTACATTACCAGCTTAAACTACCTATACATATACTGTACATTCCTAGTAGATGCAGATATATATCCCCTACATGTATTAGTACAGTTTCCTGTATGTAACCTTAGGAATGTTGGTGATGGGGATGTTACTGCTACATTAATATACATTCCATTTTATTCATATATGTTCATATCTGGCTGATTTCAGGTAAAGTATCCTGCTACATTTGATTTATATGGGTCTAGACAACTGTGGATGTTCAGCATTTCATACAACCATACTATCTCCATAATGCAAGGGTACAGCAACATATCCAAATTATGGAACGGACACAGTCCAAGTTCTGTACTTTATTAAAGCCATTTCACTCTTTGGTTGTGGCTGTCTCATTCATTTCATTATGTAGTGAATGCAGTATACCTTTATTCCAGACTTATTACAGCTTTCTTGGTAGCTTCAAACTGTCTTTCTCACACTCTCTCACTTATTTTATATTTACATTTCAGGATGGTACTTAATTCTAGGCTTTATTAACATTTATTACTGGGTTACAAAATCCTTTCCAGCTGACTCTCTTATTTCATATGGCAGAATTTACAAGGCTGTATTTGACACTTGTCTATCCTTTGTTGATTGATTACAACACTCATTTTCAGGCTGAAGCAGTTATCTGATATTACAATACTGGTGGAAACTCTATTTGAGACTTGTTTAATCTTTATTACTGGATTGCAATACTCTTTTTCCAGGCTGCATCACTTATCTAATCTTACAATACTAGCAGAATCTTTCTTCTAGGCTTATTTGACCTTTATTACTGGGTTACAACACTGAACTCTATTCTATAACAATACCAGCAGAATAATTACTAACCTGCCTGGTGGCGCAACCTTGCCAGCCTATCAGCATAGGCTTGCCAATTCACGGAACGAACACCTGCAGCTGTAATATAAATGAAGGAATATTGGAACATACCTATCCATACTATAGGCTAGGATAGCATTTCTTACATACTTAATTACATGGATACTTACTCAGTAGTGGGGCGTTGGGCATTTGACGAACCTCCTGGATCCATCGATTCAGTTGGTCCTCCTTTCGTCGCTTCAGGTCCGCATGGTTGTGACGGACCTGTTCACCAGTCCTCGGAATGCCTGTGGCACTGGTGAGATCATGTGCCAACCTGTTCCATGCCTCTGCGTTGTACGCTCCCCATTGAACCTGGCCCTGCATGAGTTGGCCTTCATGATGGTGGACTAGGAGCCAAACCATATATTTTGACTCCTCAACGCCCCACCTTTGTGCTCTAAAGCGATTTCCCTCTCCTGCACCTGCCATCCTGACTGCAAATGGGTACCACAATCAGTTATGGTGTGTATTCCTGCCTATGGGGCTTATATATGCCGGTTTTCCCGCACTTATCTGTGATTGGCCATTTTGGATATTTCTCTGCTTACAGCAAACCTGCTTTGTCATGGTTATATTTTCATTCATTCCTATATGTATGGTAATACTGTATTTTTAAGTGCAGCTGTCATAGCTTAGTGGTTCAGTACTTTGACTAGTGCACAGTATCCTGGGTTTGATCCTTGTCATTGCTTTTTTATTTTACTACTGTCTAGACAGGCTAGGAGGTGTGTTTGTGTAAAGGTGACTTTGCTACAGCTTGCCCAACATTGCTCGACGGTGAGCTGGTTGGCACGCTGCGCAGCTCTGCGCAAATGGCTTACACTGGGTAACACGTTATTTAGCTATAAGCACTCATATTAAACTGGGTAAAGTGCTTCCCAGCTACGGGCACTCATATTAAGCTTGTTAAAGCGCTGCTCAGCTACGGGCACTCATATTAAGCGTGTTAAAATGCTGCTCAGCTACGGGCACTCATATTAGGCTTGTTAAAGCGCTACTCAGCTACAGGCACTCATATTAAGCTTGTTAAAGCGTTGCTAAGCTATGGGCAATTATGATCCTTTTTTATATATTACATCGGTTTTGTTCACAAATACGTGGGCCATTTCATTACATTTTACTTAAATTATAGTTATATATGTCAGGGGATTGTTTCATACTTATTTAAATAAAAATGGAGAATGATATTGTGGGTGCTCGAACCGTGACTACCTTCTCTTTGGCCGACGTCTCTATCACTACGCTATTGCTACTTGGCTTAATTTGCATATGTAGATCTTATATACTTTTCAATGTCTGCTAACTGTGGCTGAGCGAAAGGCATACCCACGCAAATGAGCGCAAATGCGGGCAAACATTTTGGAAATTATAAAAAAAAAGGAAATTGCTATTTTTACATTTTACACATTTTCAGTAGGGTTTAGTCTGTGGGGATGTGTGGTGTTGTGTTCCTTGACATTTCAGCGGACTCGCTCGTGGGTGTTTACTTTCAGGACTCTGACTCTTCTGGGGGCGTGTCCCTTTGCTGTATTCGGCAATCGGACACGCCCCCTACTTTCCTACATGGACCGTGTTAGACTAGGGTATGATTCAGCATGCCATCATGAATATGCATGGCATGCTGACGTCATACCGTTCAACTGCAGCCTCCGAGTAAGACATATTAAGTCTTACACGGAGGTTTTGTGAATCCGGCCCTACATAATATATATATATATATATATATATATATATATATATATATATATATATATATCATAGTAGATACATCAATAGTACATAAAATATATGCAAATTACATGTTACTTGAGAGTACAAGTAAGCAAAGAGCATTTTGGTTCATCAGATACGTATCTGTGGTATTACATGCAATATGATATTTATTACATAGTAGTTTATACACAGATAAGACATATAGTTAGGGTGTCATGTTGAGTCTATTTGAATAGAAGCCAGAGTAGATTGTAGAATAGTTAGTATAGTCCCTATAGAATAGTGTGTGTGTGTTTGTGTGTGTGCATGTGTGCGTGTGTGTGTGTGTGCATGTGTGCGTGTGTGTGTGTGTTTGTGTGTGTGTTTGTGTGTGTGTGTGAGTGTGTGTGTGTGTGTGTGTGTGTGTGTGTGTGTGTGTGTGTGTGTGTGTGTGTGTGTGTGTGTGTGTGTGTGTCATACCTCTCAACCTTTTAGAGCAAGAAATCTGGACAAAGCCATAAGGAATCGGGGGGGGGGGAGTAAAGGCCCCAAAATAGGGCCAATTTTTAAATATTGCTCTTACAAACTTAAAAAGTAAATAGAACAACAGGTGTTGTATTAGCTTGAATTTTCTGAAGGGTATGGAGTCTGAAACTCATTATTTTCTGACTTAAATCTTTAATGTCCTGCCAAAGATTTGCTAGAAAACCACAATTTTTGAAAAATGGACCAAAACTACGAAGCAAAAATCTGGACATTCTGCGAAAATCTGTACAGTTGAGAGGCATGTGTGTGTGTGCATGTTTATCTCTGTTAATTTATAGAATTCCGATATATTCTCAGAAATTAGGAGTTATGTACTTACCATAACTTGGCATCTGTGCATACTTCTCAAGCGTACCTCATTATGAGAAACATACCTCATTTGCGGTCTTAAAAAGTTCATGTTCCTCAAAGTTGCACATTGAAAGGGTCTGTCACGCATTCGGTATTGGGAAATGTTTAACTGACATTCATGGTAAATAGAAATGAATCATAATAATTCATTAAAAGATCTTTTTTTATAAGTAAATGGAGCATATTTAGACCATCCTATGACATTCCTAGTTGAAGCTGTTAGTATGCCGTTAGTACGTGTTCCACATTTTGCCCATTTGTTCCACATTATAAAAGCTAGTGTTCCTCATTTTGGAGATGGAAGGTTGAGAGCTATGCATCTGTGTTGTTCATTTTCATTCTTCCTCAGTGATGGATTACAGATCCGATCCTTGGATCTGACTCAGATGCATTTTCTAGACTTTAGATCCTAATCTACAACTCCTCCCTCTTCCCATAATGCACTATCCTACATCTAATTCCTCAGATCAAGTTTGCTGCCTATGTCTACAGACTCATAGAGACAGGACAATAAAGTAAGAATTACATCTCAAACCTGGAACTAAAATAAAGTAAGAATTACAACTTAAACTGGGAACTGAAAAAGTTCCTGTATCATCCAATATCCTTCTAGAAGACATAAGTCTGGGGATGGTTTAGAGGAAAGGTGATGAAGAATGACAATGGACAACACAGATGCCAAGTTATGGGAAGTACAGAACTCCTAAAGCTGATGTCCTTTTCATTCTTCCTCAATGATGGGTAGAGTCCCCAGCTATGTAACTCTTGGGAGGTCCTCAAAGAAGAATATGTCAGAGCACTGTCAAACCAAAGGAAAGGTCTGCTTCTGGAGACAGTGCCCATTCTATAATATGTCACAAAGGTATGATTCCTTTATCAAGTGTCTGCAAAAGAGATATTATCAAAATATTCTATGAGAAAAACAGATGAGGAAGCCATGGATTGTAGAAAGGAGATGCCAGAGCACTGTGTATTCAAGGGAGGACAGTTTCTTGAGACAATGGCCAAATTGTTATACATCACAAGGGTATGAATCTTTAAAGACAAGACCTTAGGACAGATATTGCCAAAGGAACCTCAGAAAGAACGCTGATAAGGTAGAAAGGGTTTTGGAAAGATCATGCAATTTCCACCTTTCAGGAAAGAAAAATTTACCAAGACACAATAGTTGGTCACAGGAGAGATACTTGGCAATTATATGGATTGAAAAATGATTGCCGTTGTGGACATTATGGGTATAAAGAAAGGATTGGTCCGATAATGTAGGTAGTCTGACATACAAGGCTTGGAGTTGTGAAAGTTTATATCTTTTTTTATGAGAATCTTTATATCAAAATTGTTCACTGTTTGGAGGGTCTTTTATGAGTGCGGAGAAGCGAGCTGGCCATGTGTTTAGTTAAATTCACATGGGAATGAAAATACTTGATCTTGACAGAAGGATAGAAGATCTGAACTGGACCATATACATTCTGGATGATATTTTAAAGGGAACCAGAGAAGTGGGGCCAAGAATGTTAATGGAGGTCTTTAGCCTGATGACTTGCACAGAAACTTCTAGATGAATGGCAAAAGGGAATATAAATGTAGGAGATAGATCAGGGGCCCATTTGAACCATAATCTCACTAGGATTTAGAATAAAGAGTACATACTGCAAAAGTAACTCCTTGTAATGTTAGAGGAAACATTGTCAAGTCTGAGGGAGTGAAAAACTTTTAGTCTCCCAGGGGAACCATAAGGATGGACCATCCTGCACATCATATACATCCCTACCATAGTAGGGATCATTGGACAGAAACTGTGGTTAGCAGGGAAGACAAAGAGAACAGTTTGTCCTACCAATATCCTGAGGCTGGGAATTCTAACAAATATAATGTCTGCCAAGCCAGATGTATGTTGAGGGGAAAGATAAGGGCTGACAGAAATAGACTATTGTGTCATCAGGAATTATAGAAAGGGATCACATGAAAAATTTAGCTAGAAAAGCTAAAAAAAAATGGGAAGATCTTATGCCTGAATTGTCAAAGTGAAGACATAACTGAGCAATAGTAGCTAAATAAGCTTCTAAGAAAGAACCCAAACTCTGTGCAAAAAAAAGCTTAAACATAACTGTATAAGTTCAGATATGGCTATATTTTCATAACAATCGAGGACTTAGGAAAACACTAACAAAAGTAAGCCCTGACTAGTAGACATTGACAGCAGGTCAGAGAAGAGAAAAGTTAACCATTAGTATAAGAATACAATGGTCATATTTTTAGCAACATGTGGGCTAACTCGACTACATGACATTAAGTAACGTCCCTGGGGCCACAGTGCGGGTAAAGGAGGCAAATGGAATTGATAGCGAGTAGCTCTTGATCACCCATAATGCCCGTCTATTTTAAGGTGATATTGTACATCTTAGAGGCGTAAGGGACACCTTGGTTAAAGATTGCACAGAAGAAGCAGGATGGACTGAACTCTAAAGCATCCAGAGTTCAGAGAGTCTGCATAGAGATTTAGAATAATTAGACAGATCTCATGACTCATGTGTTTTTTTTTTTTTTTTTTTTTTTTTTTTTAATAAAGGGGGAGAGAGGGATGTAGCAACCTATTTTGTCACCACAAGAATTATTTGTGAAATTAGCTCAGGCATCTAGATGAGGGGGAGACAAGACCCCCCCCCCCCAAGAACAAATAGGTGGGCAACCTGTAAGGTGTATCTGGACGCCAATGTGATATAAAGAGAAAGGAGAATCTAGGAACCTGTTTTTGTGGACTCCTTTCTAGACACCCATTCTATAACCTTGCTGGAAGTACATGAAAGGTTTGTATTCTGGTGGCAATCATGGTCTTGGTCCTTAGTCTTATTAGTTGCAAATGAGTGGAAAAATCAGTAATTCCCCAAAAAGGGAGGAGTCATCAAGCGGGCCTTAAATAAAAATGTTTTAAGAAACTACCTGAAGTACCACAGTGTTGAGACAGAATGTATGGAAGACAGTGGAGACAGATCTAACTAGTTGAAAGGTGTTTTCCTGTATGGTATTTGAAAAATAGGCAATGCAGTAGATGGTTGAGGAAAGGACTTCTCAATGTCTTCCTAAGAATTGGAGTCAAAGGAAGAATTAGAGAATTGATTAATGGATCTCAATCAAGAAGAGGGAGGAAGTCTTGGAGTCTATGAGACAGTACCACAGTGTGTATGCATACCTCTAAATAGATATTCAGATCAGCTGTTTGGAAGGCATTTCGAATCCTCCATAGACATGAACATGACAGTATGGAAGTTTTATTTTATAATCTTTTATGGCCTAGAAAAGAGTGCAGACAGTAAAAAAAATAATGTTGGAGTATCTAAGCAGAACTTGTGAGGGAAAGAAGGACAAGCAAGGATTAATCCTCATTTGCATACTGTGAGACAAGTCACTAGCTTAACATCCAACAAGACTGTCGCATTCCAGAGGGGAGGCATAGGAAGGGAATGCCACCAAAAAAAATGGAGACACTGTCACTCCTGCACAAGAGAGCAAATGGAGGAATGGAAATGTTCTCCTCTGGCCATGCACTTTGAAGGGGAAAACCTCTTGGAACACCATTGATGAAGAAATGGCTACTTTAATTTGGAGCAAGTTCTGGCCACTGAAAAACAAAAAAGGAAGAGAGAGAGAGAAATAGAAGAGATCTCTCACTGTGTCAAGCCACAGGTGGTTTTATTATAAATAGGATCATAGATTAGCACTAGGCTAACTGCTCTCTGGGGCCATTTTAAGCCTAACCACGTAACCCATGTGAGAATCAAACCATGTACCTTCTGTCTGTAAGGCAGGTATCTTAACCATTATACAAATCTCCCTCAGATTTAGGAGAAAGGGGCAGGTTAGATTCCGGATCATAGCTCTAGGGAGAGAAAAACAGAATCCATGGTGGAGCCAGTAGGGTTTTGCAAACTAGGACCAGCTGAGGCAAACCTGTATACTGGGTTGTAAAAATGGAACCAGTTTCAGAGAGCAATCCTCTGGAGTCATAATATGTTGGGCCATCTGGAACTCCATGCATACTGAAGACCCCCAGATGCAAGGGAAAACAGATCAACCTCATCCAGGCAGTAGCAGGAAGACAGTTCCCAATGCTTGCCACAGAGCCTACAGCACTGACTCTCCAATTCAGCCACTATGCTTCCTGAAAAGAAACAAAAAGGAAAGCAAAACTGAACTTTTCAGCTCAAGAAATGTGGATAAAACCTTTAAGATGGGAAAAACAGGTTTAAAATATTGTTGTATGAGCCACGAAAATAGCTAGAACAACAAGATATGTTTAAATTATTTTGTAGCTGAAGGGGACAAGAAAAGAAATCATTGGATCCAAGGGATGTCTCAGATATGAACACAGGCAAGCTCCAGCACCAGCTCTGGATCTGAAGGTATTGTATCAGAAGACAGGCCAGCTCTCTCTGGGAAATCTGCCACACATCTGATCCAAGAACCTTGGATCCGAGGAGAGAAACATTTGTCCAAGAGATCTAGGTCTGAAGGTACTGGATCTGGGAACAGCTCAGCTGATACTGGGTGACCTGCCACACATAGGATCTGAGATTTTCAGATCTGAAGAGAGCACAATTTGCTCAGCAGCTCCAGTTCTGAATATGAGAGGCAGAACTTCAGATCAGAGAAGGCAGTTTGAGGTTTATGCCTCTCAAGAAGAGCTCCAGTCAGTCAGATCCAGAAATTTAGGATCAGAAGAAGGATGTAGGAAGTAGAGTAATTTTATCAAACCTACCTTTCATATCCAAAGAGAACTTGGAGGTTTAAGTTAGTGCTAGGAACTTTGGATCCAAGGGAGGTGGGATCTGAAAAACCTGTGTGGTGGTTCTGATTCTTTGTCTGCTCTGTTATTTTATTGTATTTTATTTTAAAAGAAAAGGGGAGGGTGGGCATCTAAACGAACCATTGCTGAAGCACTGAAGAGCAGAAAGATGAGTCACTCTGAGGTGCTGGCCATAGATCTCATCCTCTTAGCACAAAAAAAATGGATGAATTTTAAATATTGCAAGAATAAACTGTCTAGTGTTAATATCCATTTTCTAAAAAAAATGAAGTCTGAATCTCAAATGCCTGTCATCCAGTCTTCACTGATTTGCCACAAAAATTCAGAAGACCACAAAATTTATGAGGAGCAGACCAAACATATGAGGCAAAAATCTGGATATTCTGAGAAAATCTGAACAGTTGAGCGGTGTGGTCCCGACTATCCAAAGATCTCACCTCACAGAAACCTGGACAAAAAAACAGCAGGAGCAGCAGGAAATCTCTGAAGAGACCAGGCCAATGTTCAGCAAGACTGCATGGCTGACTGTCAGACAAGTGTAACTGCATGGCAGCTGCCCATCAAACCTGTCAACGTCTTAGAGCAAGATATCTGGGGAGACAAGGGACATATTTTAAATATTGCTCTTTTACAATTCGACAGTTATAAATTTAGAAAGTTGCAGGAGCAACAAGGTTTGTTTAACATACATTTTGAGAAAGACTGAAACAGAGAATAACAGCAACACACAACTGTGTATGGTACAAGGCCAAAAGAAGGAACTCTTGTACACTTCAACAAAGCTATTTATCAAAGGGTCAAATGGAGATGACATGATTTCTGTACATTCATCTCCACACTGGAATAGTCTGCCACCCATCCTGAAGAAGCTACTGACCCAGAGCTACAGAATTAAAAGTGGGAAAAAAGACTGAACCACCAGACCAAAAGGCCACTGCAAGAGCAAGAAAAAGTTGCATTTTCAGTCAGAAGGAGACGGAAAAATCCCCGCAGAGAGTCAGAAAACGTCCCCCATACCACAGTGACAATCAGATGAAAAACCAAACAAGCTGGACTACCGCAACCACAAAATACTAGCCCTGAGACTGTCAATTATAGAAGACACTAGCTAGCAGTCAGAAAGACACTAAATAACCAACAGAAAGAATGAACTGCAATGCAGAAAATCAAGAGGAAGGAAGGAAGGGGAATAAAACTGAATAAAACTGGATACAAGAGAAAAATAAAAAAAATAAAGTCCTTATACCTCAAGATTTTGGAATCTTCTATCTCATCACTTCTGGCGTCAAATGAGATCTGAGAAATTAGAGGTAGGGTAGTGCATTATGGGAAGAGGGAGGAGCTTCAGATTAGGAGCTAAAGTTTGGAAAATGTGACCGAGTCAGATCAGATCCGTAAGCCATCAGTGAGGAAGAATGAAAAGAACAACATCAGATCTATATATTCATTTTTGTTACTTCTTGCAATATATCTCTGTAACTGTGAAATTTTAATGCTTTCGTAAGATGACCCTAAAACTGGTCATTTGTGCTGACTGTCCGACCCTGGTTTGCAAAATTAAATAAATAAATAAATAATCATCCATCTATTTCCCTTTTCTGTCTCTTTCGCTCTGTATCTACCTATATATATATATACATATATATATATATATATATATATATATATATATATATATATATATATTTATATTTATATTGATACATAAACAGATACCCCCGGATTCACAAATCCTCCATGTAAGACTAAATAAGTCTTACTCGGAGGCTGCAGTTGAACAGCATGACGTCAGTGTGCCATGAATATTCATTAGGGCATGCTGACTCACACCCAAGTCTAACACGGACCTTGCAGGCAAGCAGGGGGTGTGTCCGACTGACGAGCAGTGTAAATGTCCACACCTCTGCAAGTGTTTGAAATGCAAAATGTCAACACACAAGAGCGAGTCTGCTCAAATGTCCATGTATCCAACATCACACTCACTGACATTGTAGACCCCCAGTACAGTAATAAAAAGTAAAACCTTATTTTTTTATTTTCCAATTCCCGACATAGCTGCCTGTATTTGTGCGTGTGTGCACAGGTGTGCCCATTGCTTAGCTGCAGTTAGCAATATTGACATGGAAGAGCATAATAAGGAATGTGTATGAAAATTAAGCCAAATAGTAATAGCATAGTGGTAAAGTGTTCGCACAAAGAAGAAGCATTCACGGTTCTAGTCCCACCACTCCCCTTCCTATTTTATGTTCAAAATGAGTATATTAAATAAATCCTGACAGATTTGATAAAACTTTTACTAAAAAGTATTGAAATGTCCTATGTATCAGTGAACAAAATTTAAAGTTATAAATGAACCTGACATATAATTGTCTGCAGTTAAGTAGCACTTTACCCAGTGCAATGTAGATGCCCATAGCTGAATGGTGCTTTTCCCAGTGCAATATAGTTGCCCATAGCTAAATCGCACTTTACCCAGCGCAATGTAGTTGCCCATCGGTAAATCGCACTTTACCCAGTGCAATGTAGTTGCCCATAGCTAAATCGCGCTTTACCCAGCGCAATCGTTTAGCACAGAGGTGCATGCCGTGCCAACCCATGCACCATTGGGCAACGTGGAGCAACGTAGAGCAAGGTTGCTTAAACACAGCCGCACCCCCTAACCTGTCTGGACAGTAGTAAAATAAAAAGCAATGATAAGGTTTGAACCCAGGACAATGTGCATCAAAATCAAAGTTCTGAACCACTAAGCCATGACAGATTAGAATAGACATACACTGTTAACATATATATAGTAATAAATGTTAGATTAACCATTGCTAAGCAAGTCTGCAGTCAGCTGAGAATAGTCATAAACGGCCAGTCACAGAAAAGTGCGGGAAATACGGCATATTTAAGCTGCATAGGCGGGAATACTCGCCATAACTGATTGTAGCTCCCATCTGCAGTTAGAATGTCTGGTGCTGGAGAGGGTACATGCTTTAGAGCGCAATGCTGGGGCATCGAGGAGTCAAGATACATGGTTTGGCTCCTAGTCCATCGGCATGAGACTCGACTCCTGCAGGGCCAGTTCCAAGGAACGGAGTATAAGGCAGAGGCTTGGAACCAGTTGGCTCATGAACTCACCAGTGCCACAGGCATCTCTCGGACTGGTAAGCAGGTCCGTCACCACCATGCCGACCTGAAGAGATGGAAGCAGGACCTTCTGAACCAGTGGATCCAGGAGGCCCGTCATATGCATGATGCCCCACTACTAAGAAGGTAGCCATGGAATGCAGTATGTAAGACAAGCTAATATACTATAAATAATGCATAGGTATGTCTAAATATGCCTTCATTTACTCCACAGCTGCAGGTGTTTGTGCTATGAATCAGCAAGCCTATGCAGATAGGCTGCTAAGGCTGCGCCACCAGGCAGGTTAGTAAATATCATGCATGTATTGTTATATAATATATGTGAGAGACCATGAACAAAGTGTTGTATCCCAATAATACAGTTAGCAAATGTCCTGAATAAATCCTCTGCATGTACTGTTATATAACAAACATCACTGAGCCAGAAATAGAGTGTACTAACCCAGCAATCAAGGTAAAATAAGTGTGGAATACTATCTCTTCATGTACTGTCATATAATATAGGTGAGCAAGCCTAAAAAAGGGTGTTGTAACCTGTCAATAAAGGTATAATATGTCCTGAATAGGTCTCCCGTATGCACTGTAATATGAAATAAAGGAGAGACCCTGTAGAAAAGAGTGCTCAATGTAATTAATAAAGGTATAATACTTGGAGTGTGTCTGTGTCACTTACCTTGAAATGTTGTTGTTCCCTTGCATTCAGTAAACAGTATTGTTGTATTAGTTGCTGTCAACCCACATTTCTGCAGTCTCATATGAAGTGGATGAATGAAGTGTCAGTAGCTGGGAAGCATATAACATTAATTCCCAGAATAAATTCTCTGCATGTACTGTTATACAACAAATGTCAGAGAGCCATGAATAGAGTGTAGTAACCCATTAATAAAGGTAGAAAAAGTCTGCAATACTATCTCTGCATGTACTGTCAGATAAAATAAGTGAGCGGGCCTGAAAAAGAGTGTTGGAACCTATCAATAAAGGTATAATATGTCCTGAATAGGTCTCCCGTATGCACTGTAATATGAAATAAAGGAGAGAGCCTGTAGAAAAGAGTGTTCAATGTAATTAATAAAGGTAGAATACTTGGAGTGTGTCTGTGTCACTTACTTTGAAATGTTGTTGTACCCTTGCATTCAATAAACAGTACTGTTGTATTATTTGCTGTCAACCCACATTTGTGCAGTCCCATATGAAATGGATGAATGAAGTGCCAGTAGCTGGGAAGCATATAACATTAATTCCCTGAATAAATTCTCTGCATGTACTGTTATACAACAAATGTCAGAGAGCCATGAATAGAGTGTAGTAACCCATTAATAAGGGTAAAATAAGTCTGGAATACAATCTCTGCATGTACTGTCAGATAAAATAAGTGAGCGAGCCTGAAAAAGAGTGTTGTAACCTATCAATAAAGGTATAATATGTCCTGAATATGTCTCCTGTATGCACTGTAATATCAAATTAAGGGGAGAGCCTGTAGAAAAGAGTGTTTAATGTGAATAATAAAGGTCTAATACTTGGAGTGTGTCGGTGTCAGTTACTTAGAAATAATATATGTAGGGGATATACACCTGCAGTCAATAGGAATGTAGTGTAGAGTAAAATTGCTAATAATATGTTAATGGATGTTTCTCTCCCCCCCCTACTCCATGTGCATAAACAATGTAATTCCACACTTCAATGGGTATGTGTAATCTCATAACATTTGTTGGGACATCTGTCCTATTGTTCAATAAAAATCTGTTTTTACTTTGATGCGTGTGCCCTGCTCAAACACCACATTCTTGGTGGCCTGTTGCCACCAATCATCCCTGCCTGTTGTTGTAATGTCCACTGTTGTTCAATATATGCATGTGTTATGCTTGCTGTTCAACTGTTGTAACCCTGGTGCATTGGGTTAATGGGAATATTACTGCATGCTGTTACAACTAATTTTGAATGCTGTTGCCAATGTTGTAATTAAACACACCTAATCACAGAACGTATGGGAAGGCCGGTCCCAGCGGACCCACCAGTCCCTCCTCAGCTGGCGATTGCACCTGGCACCAGCATTTCCGGTGCCCAGCCTGGGCTACCCTCCTCCGTTGGTCCTGTGCCACCTTCAGGTGGAAGTGCTGCAGGGGATGGGGCTCACCCCCCCCCTACAAGCGTGGGCAGAGAAGGGCCACCTGTCACCCTCCAAAGGGTTCAGGTTGTGGTGCGTAGGTAGATCCAGCGTTTAGTCGCTGATCCCCTATGCCAGCTCGAGGTGAGAGTGGCGCGACTCACGGGTGAGCCTGCCCCTCCTACGCAGCCCCCAGTACAGCGAACCTCGGGTCTGTGAAGGTTCAGTGGTGACTGCCCATAGGTGGGGATCTCAGTCCCACTATTACCATCTGTGGGCTCATAGGCTTGCGATTTCCAAACATCCATCCCCGTCAATTGTGTTCACCCACCCCATGTGTCATACTCCGCCCCTGTATGCGTCTTGTTTGTCTTATCTGTTTACCTCCCCAACCTACCTCCCCAAAAATACCTACTTCCCCTACCTCACTTTCCACTCTCACCTGAAAAAAAAAAAGGGCAATCTGTACCCACAAAAAAAATGATGCCCCATATATAGCTGCCCATCTCGCACACATGTCAGCTGGACATGTAAACTGATCATTATAATTGGCAGTACAACATACTTTGTTGTCGCCACCCCTCTCCCAGGGGTGGAAGTATTCAAAATTACGTCAAAATGCATTGCATATGCACAGCTGTTGCTGTTAAAGAAATGGGCAGCTATGGACCTTCCCTACACCCGTCCTGCACATCCTGAGCTTGTTTTCGTACTGTCTTTCCCTCTTTGTGCTCCCTTTTTCACCACTTTCCTACCTCCCAATTTTCTTTTCTTTTAAAGAAATTAGCACGGGGGTTAGCGGGAGTAAGCACTTTTAAGCAGTAGTAAGCGGGTTTAAGCGAGTGTGCGCATGTGTGCACTAAGCTTAGCATTGCTAAGCGTCACGCAAACCTGCGCAAACCCGCTTACAACTGCTTAAAAGTGCCTTAGTCACTCTATGTCAGGGCCCTTGTTCTGCTCAGCAGCAAAATAAAACAACTCTATCAGTCTCGAACTCCAGACCTTGGACACACTAGACTGCATGACGTACCACTAAGCCACAGCAGATATACAATAACCTGTTGCTGAAATAAATATATCATGCATTACAATGAGTGAATGTAAAGGAAAAATTAGAAGGCCATAACACAAAGCTTGTTCTGTGGATCTTTCCCAGCAATAGTTGTGGAATTGCATTACATGACTGTGATGTGAGAAGCAGCCAAGCAAGCAGCTAATAATGTTACAGAGGCACTTTACAACACCCACACAGTATCAAATCAGGACAAACAGTGGCATATCTGATTAGGGCAGAGGCCATACCTAGTAACTGTGACTACTTTTCAGGGATGTCCCTGATTGTGAAACATATTTTAGATGTGTCCCTCTGAATCCCTCAGAAAAGTACTGACATCAGTCAGAAAGGTGGGGTATTACACAATGAATACTGACAATAATAGCAGTAGACACCACCCAAATTTCATAAAAGGAGTAGTATATGCAGTGCTTCACTCAAGTCTACACTTACTGTCCCTATCATGTGTAAGGTGTACCTCACTTTCAACTACCTATCCCTGACTCCATGCAAAGATATATCGGAGTGTTTAATAGGCCTGGCAGAGGCACAAACACACAGGCATATAAGCTATTCTGCTGTTACACACTCTGCAAATATCTGTGGTAGGACCCCCACAAGCATACCTGTATGTAGGAGTACAACACAGAAATACCAAAGGATGTAGCCATGTACTGGTAGAAAATGCCTGTAACAATGCCATTGTAACCGTCCTGAAAACACCTGTGAGTTGCACAGACAAAGAATAACAGTGTAACTTCTGGCTAACATCTGGACAGGTTCACAGTTGTGAACTATGCATATAGACCACCTGCCTTGATAAACTAACAGGTACACACCAATCCTTTAAATCCAGTAAGATAATATTCACACAATAATACATAATGCTCTCTGTATGTAAGCACCCCCCACAATTAAAATATACTTGTGTTTAGGGTCTACGAAGGGTGTAGGTAGGCATACTCAGAACTGGAATTGTCCAGTTGTCCTGATAACCCTGTGCTAATGTCAACAATAAGAAACACAAACCCTGCAGAAGTGAGTACGTTAATATTCACAGTGTAACAGTTCACAAACAGTTCATGTGACAAAATAATAGTTCTCAATAACTACATTTGTATGGCAGTTAATCATATGAGTACAAAATAAACTACAGTCACATAAATGTTGTGTAAGCATTTTTAGGGGTGAGTTAAACTCTACAGTGATAGCTCTGTACTGGAAGTGGCAACAGTCAGGTCTGAGTACAACATGTACATCACTGTCTACACCTCTAGCTTCAGTTATAAGACTTATACCAACCTCCTGACTTACCCAACAGTGTCCACAGCAAACAAGCATGGGCCCCACTCTTAAAATCTGAAAGGGCTATGCCTACATACCTTAGCAATTTATAGCATTGTGTTGCTATGACAATGAGTACTGCAATTACCACTCAGCAGGCTGTGTGCATTTACCAAATGCTGGCCAACAATTGGTGCAGTGGGCATCACATGCATATGTGCAGATACCTATAAAAGCAGATAGTACTTGCTATCCCCACATGCAATCATTACATTGCATGCTCCAGATAGTGAACAACTCCAAGCAGGAAAAAAAAAAATTAAAGTCAAAACAAACAGTACGTTTCTGTACTCAATAAAAAAAACATCAAAGCATACACAGACAGGCCGGAAAGGGACATACAGGTATGTAACAGTTTGTAGTTACCAGCAAGTAGTAGATGTTTATGGTTAGTACTGTAGATCCTCTGAAACATGCATATGTGACAGCAGTAGGTATGTATGCACTGATGCCATGCATAAGTATTGCCATGGAGGAATCGTTGTGTAGCTGTGTGCAGTGGGACATAAGTGTGACATTTGTAGCCCAGCAGTACATGTCAAACATCTGAACATGTTGTCTATGGCCTGTACAGTACTGTGTTTAATGTCAGTCCGGGGGAGTACTGCAAACACATATATAAACCTGGATGTCACAGAGTAAGACATGCATGATAGTCACATAATGTGTAGCTTAGCATTGGCAACTGCTGTAGCAGGCTAGCATAGTAATGTATCAATTGCAGCTATGTATACCCTTGTACTATTACTGTATGCACACATGTGACAACTGTCCATGTTGTAGCAAGGCCCAATAGGTCATCCGTGAGGTGTATGGACTTACAACAGTGTGGACCTTGTGTCTGTATGGCACACACATATGTCGAGATACACGTGTGTCTGATTTATAAGCATCTGAACATGTGTATAGAGCAAGGGACATACTGCAACTGTTTGTGAAGGGCGGACATGTATATGTTGGTGCAGGTTGTTATGTGCATATATATATATATATATATATATATATATATATATATATATATATATATATATATACATATATATGTAGGTTGTAGTGTGTGTCAAACAAGACAGCATACAGTGCTGGCATATGACATGTGCTGTTCAAATGTCATGGGTATGAATTGTTAGGTATATAGTCTTCCAGATAGGGGGTCCTGCTAAACATATATGGGCTGAGAACACCTTCCATGCATTCTGCACAAGAGTGTGGAATATCATTACATAACTGTACCCCCCTCAACCTGTGCATAATTGATATTCCCACCATGAAAGGTGGACTGTATATGTGCCGCTATGCATATCTATGTGTACACCAGTGGATGTTCAAATGTACGCTCCAGCTGAATGTTGTACATGTATTGACATCCCTGTTGTTAAAAGCCCTGTACCCATGAACTTACACATAGGTGGCAGTGTAGTCAACACCGAAGGTGTGATAAGAGACTACGGGACACAGGTGGACAGTAGTGTCCCTAATGATGATCACTGTGCCACATTAGTCATGTAAACCTAGTACAGTCCACATGTTGTCAGTAAATGTGTATCAGCCATGGAAACAGTGGTCAGTGTTCCACTCCACTCATCAGTCATAACACCCATCATAGAGTACAATGTCCCTGTTGTTATGTACCTCAGAAGACATCCACAGCAACAGTAGATGCCACACACATACCTCACAAAGAGTATTACCGGACTCCAACAGATGCCCTATGCTGACTGTCTTACAAAACCACAGCTACACTGTGTCGCATACCGCCTACCCAGAGCCTACCCCTGCCTAACATACAAAGCTATGGCAAACACACAGGTGTTGGACGTGCTCCATGTAAACAGATGGAACACCAGACAAGATACACACTCTACTCATCTACACCTTGTAATGTAAAAAGCAGAACATGCTCGATTGGACATTCTCATCACAGACACATACCATACTGTGGAACCAACTACCTATCAACAGCATATGAAGGTTCTCAGTAGCAGTTGCCATGACTAACCATGATGATTGCATGTGAGATAGGAAACATAACCCGGTAATCACCCCTGTGGATCTGCATGACAGTGGCACATTAACCTACATTACATGGGTGTTGTAGTGCAGGGTACCATATGTCTAAGCTTCCTTAGGCCCTATGAATAACAGCCTATCAGCTTCCTAGGACACGATACACACACGCTTGTACCTGTTGCATCACATGCTATGTGAGGTTGACTGTGTGTGATGGAGAATGGGTATGTGAATGTGTCAATGATGTGTATATGTGTGATAACCTAGTGTGAATCTGTGTATACCATGGTATGTAGTGTTGTAGCTGTAATCCCATCAAAAGGTCCATATGCTATTGGCAGGCATGAAAAGGAGTATGGCATACGTTGTGACATAGTCCCATGGTGTCGACTGTAGTGTGCCATTGTAGGCTAAAGCAGTACAGATATGCTTATTGAGTGTTAACAATAGTGAATACAAGTCATGTATGGACTGTAGTGCTACCTGAAGCTGTATGCCTCAACTGCACAGAATGGTTTATATCCACATGGCTTGGTAACACACTTCAGTTTGTTACCTGTAGTCCTCAAACATTACATACCTCAGGCATGAGGTTATGTAGGTGGTGACACACAGTAATGTATGGTACACAGGTAAATGTAATCTGGGTTGCCATACCTTTGTGTCTTGTAGGTATGTCTGATGTGTGTGTGGGTATGCCTGTAACATGGCCTTGGTGGTATGTGTGTCACAGGATATAGGTGCGTATCTAGCAACATGTATAGTGTAGTACAGCAGTATGCCACCTATAGTGATGAATGTGCACATATGTTACTGAGGGGTTTGCTATCAACTAGTAGTGTGGTATACTGGTAGTACTGTAACGGTACTGTACATTGATTTCAATGGATGGCAAATGTCTGTATGCATTAGCTTCATATACACCTCCTATGGCTAGGTGTTGCATTGTGTCACATACAGTGTGCCATGTACTGTTGTATAGTCTTACATACTGGTTTCACTTTGTGTCTGTGCAGAACATGGTTTGGTATATAGTATGTGCCAGGCACTGTCAGGCAGTTATGGGCTTAGCAGTCATATGTGGTAGTAAAAGTGTGTATCTACTGACAGCCAGTAGGTTGCTATATATGGCATTTCATTGATGTCTGTACATTGGAATGTTGAGTGTGCCACATGACTTGCTCAAAATTACTGTTCAATTGTCTTCCAGGGTTATGTCACACAACAGAAAGCCAGCCTATTCCCCCAAGGAGGAGGAAGTCATCTCCAATGCACTCATCCAACATTATAATCTTCTGTTTTCAAGATCCTGCCAGGACCAGCACGGTCGCACTGCACTGTGGCAGGATGTTGTCCATTGGGTGAATGATGTAGGCATGCATAACCGTACTTGTGAGCAGGTATGCCATCACTGCAGTGATTTAATCAGACATGTCCGGCAGCATGCCTCCGATGTCCACAGACAACAGCTTGCCACAGGTGGTGGTGCTGCTACACATACCCCCCTCACCAGAGTGGAAGAGCTGCTCCTCAGCATGGTGGCTCCTGGCCATCCAGTACAACACACATGTGTCATCATGGAGGCCGGAGTCACCCAGCACAGCGATAATGACCATGCAGGTAACATGGCATATCCGTAAACCACTGTTATCCCAAGTGTTATAATATGCATTAATCTGATGTGTACTGTGTATGCAGAATATGTGGAGCCTGGTGTCATGCAATACTGATAGTTTGGGACATTATCTGTATGCCTGTGACTGTCACCATATGTACTACTGTATAATTGCAGACTCACAGCAGCAATGCCATAGTTGCTGACACTGACATACTGTCTCACATCCTTGCAGGTCCTTCTGGTGTGATAGCAAGACAGCAGACCTATGATGGTGAGTGGGCTACAGTCAATATAGCACATAACATGTGCATGTCATAGGAGAGTTGTAGGCCATATACACATGTTAAACACCTACACATAGTGCATGGTCTGCATGTTCTCTGTGTGACTATGTACGTCCCAGTGACATGAGTAGCTGACTCATACACATGCAACGCACAGAGCATCACAAACAAGTGGGGTACACTGTAGTGGACATTGTATAGGCAGAGTAAATACACATGCACACAACATACACCACTTTGTCATATGCAGTATGTGTTAATATGATACACATGGCATATGTAGACACCTGCTGTAAGGTCATACTCCAGTATCCCATATGTCATCAACACAGCACACATGCTATACCTGGGGGTAGAGACCTATTATGGGGTGGTGTGACATGCGTCATCACACAACACAGTCATGTGAGGCAATGCTCCCTATTGAACACCTGACATGCCCATGTAACAACTGTCTGTGAACTGTTAAATGTAGCCTAAGTGGTGCAGGTCAGGTACAGCAAGATTGTTGCCAGTGTGACATGCATCAGTGGCCTTGAGTGACCACATGATGCTGCCTGATGATGGCTCATGGTACTATACTACATCCAGTTACAGTACCTGCAGTACTACACATAGCATTCATTGTTATACACCTGACAGTAGTATGCATCCGGACATGTTTTATATACCTATGAGTGATGGTGCACAGGACATTGGGAAGTGTTTTAGACTTGCAGTGCAATGTTGTGTCCATGTACACATTGTGTACCAGGGTGAGGCCAATCATTGAACAACACACATGCATCAATGACATGTATACTGTTATCAGCAAGGACTCTCTACACTCGCACTGCATGCTGTTGAGCAACACACATCCTGCATGCTGACACGTGTGATAGCTCTCCTTGGCTTGTGATACTGTACTCCACCATCAACCACTAACGACTATGTTCCATATTGCTGTTGGTGTGTGTGTGTCAACTTGTATGTGTAGTGTATTAATGTGCACGTGTGCATGTGTGCATGTGTTCATGTGTGCATGTGTGCATGTGTGCATGTGTTCATGTGTGCATGTGTGCATGTCTGCGGACATCCTGTACAGATGGTAAAGTGTGCTTCCTGTCTCCCTCTCACAGGTGCTGAGGTATTGTTGGATGGGTGCAGCAGAGAACCTGAGGTCACTGCCACAAATAGTGACCATGATGATACATGTGTAGTGGCACAGGCATGTTTGACAGGGTCTGTCGGTGGTCAACCAATCAACAGTACACAGCTTTCCACACCATCTATGCGCACATACGTGCTGCCATTATATCCCTCAACACCAATGGCCTTAGGTGAGGAACAGCATACGGTAGGCATTGACCAGGAAAGTGTGGTATCTATGGCACATGCAACCCCACACAGCAGCCATGCCCAGACACCCAGAACTGTACCACATAGGCATATGTCCAGGGGTTCTCATGGGAGCATCACTGGTCGTAATGCCCCTGGCAGGCGTGCCTGCACAAGACTCACAACCTCAGGTATGTTCTGGGCTGTGATGCAAGCATAGGCACATATGGAATGGTACACCAGGCAGGGACTAAGGGAGCAGAGGGCTCATAACACAGCGATCAATGACGGTATCCGTGACCTTGCTGGTGCCATCCGCAATTACACTGATGTCATTGATAGACGTTGGAGGGAGACATTAGATGTCCTCCGCAATGTTATGTCCATGTGCCAGGACAGTGCAGGATGGCTGGGCCGTCGACGTGGATATATGCCAGCAACATCATCAGCTGTCAGTCGTCGCAGACAACACACAAGTGCCAGCCGCTCCTGTAGTGCCAGTACCAGCTCCAGCACTGTTGTGGCTGGGCTATCAGTAGACCAACCCAGACGACCACATGCACGTGGCTCTGGCCAGTCCCAGCAGGGACATGGGTCCAGTCAACATCCCTCTGCCTCTGACGATAGTACACAGTCTGGCTTAGTACCCGATACTGTATATGTCACCCCTGCCAGGCACAGGTACTGTGTCCGTGGCCAGAGACAGTGATCTGTACAGCCTTGCAGGTACAGTCTGTGGCTGTCCTACAAACTCCTGTATTGGCAGCCACAAGGGGGTACTGTGTGCATGCAGACACACACATAAACTACCAACAGGTAGGGCTAACACATACACACACACATCACATCAACACTGACCTATACTGTACTGTTGGCCCTCACACACACACACACACACACACACACACACACACACACACACACACACACACACACACACACACACACATACATGTTGATTGGATGGGTCATTGTCGGGCTCTGGAATAACAATCACACACCCTGTGCATATGATGAAACTGTGCCACCTCCTGTCATCTGTGACATTGATGCAGGAACAGGATAACATGGTGCTGATGCAGTGTAGCAATGTTAGGATGTTGTGAACAGTAAAGTGTAATGATATCCTTGTAGGTGTATCTGTGCAGGCATGATGCATCACAGCACTGATTATCAATTTAGTATTGTTTACGCCAGTGTTCATTCCAAACATGGATTGTCCACACATGTACCAGTTGCCTGATGTGTGTGGTACTGGCAGCATGTGTCGTGAGTGGATGTTACTTGTGTGATGTGTGCAGTACAGATTTTAAGGTGTACATTTGTGAACATAGTGGAGGTGCACTGTTTGCATGCATGTGTGTGGTGGGCACATGGGAAGGGTGTCATGCCCTGTATTACACACTGTTAATACTTCATATATCCTATTGGTGTCCAATATGCATGTCACTACACATATGTCACAACTTGGGTACACATGTGTGTATGACATGGTATGACACTGTGCTGTGGGTGATACTGTTGATATTGGTCATTGGTCAGCATTCTGGTAGTGTACATAACCTCAACAGCCTGCTTTTAACCAATTGTTACATGATGTCTTGACAAGTGACACATAGGTGTAGGATACACAGTAGCATTAGAATCTTTTCGGTATTGTGCTATACCAGTTACCAGTGGTAATGACCACAACACATTCCCGTGACCACTCCTGTTTGGCATGTGTCCATCCTAGGGACAAGCAGGCACACTAGGGATATGTACGTCCACATCTGGTGATGCATACAGTGGCCTACATAGCATTCCCCAGATTAGACACTTATCCTTCACAAGGGTATCATACAGACAGATACCTGTTGACAAACCCATGTTGTGAAGCTATGAGCCAACCATAGCATAGTCATCCACTTTTACTAACATAGTATCGTGATAGCACCACAATGGTCGTAGCACACATGTAGCAGGGGTACCGATATGTACAAACAGCCACATGTGATTTCATCTGTACTTTGATATCCACATCCCCAAAGCTATGCTGATGTCCCTCAGTGTATCACATAAGTAATAAGGGGTCTGTATGCATATCCACGTAGTTGTTGTATACCTACAATGATTGGCCATTATTGACAGACTGTGTTGTGTTTGAACATGTCTGTGTTATGCCACAGACATACACCCACACTCACACTATTCTATAACAACTGTCATGTGTGTGTGACACAGGTGACCTAGGGCACAGCTCACTACAGTGGCTGAACTTGTCGCATACATACGTATGTGAGCTACGGTCCAAGAAGCAGCAACAACAACTGTCAATGGTAACATATGTAGTCGTGTTGACAGCAGACTTCACACCTATGAAGTGAATGAGGTCACATGCATGTCTTGGCCACAAAGTTACCGATGTAGGTCACATGTACATATCTGTATTTGCCACACAGATACCTGCAGTGTGCAATGCACATACTGTTGTTTTACTGATATGTCAGACAGTAGTAAAAGCAAAACACACAACACATTGCTCAACAGTGTCACACACACACACTCAGCAATTGCAGGATTCATACTCCTACCTACCTATGTCATGATACTAAACAGATATGCATTACCACGACACGCCATATGCTTTACTGGGATTTTTCATTTCCACTGCTGTATGTGTGGGATACTGACATAATCAAACCAGCAAAAGAGGAATTCACATCTTTAAATGTGTTTTCACAGTCTCCAAAAAGGCCACTCTTCTCATAGGATTAGACACACACACACCCCCGCTTCAAACCCCTACCTAACTATGCCATGACACTAGCGAGTTACGCATTAACACATCGCGCTATATGCATTACTGGGAGTATTCTTTTCCAAAGCTGTGTTTGTGGGATACTGACAACATCACACTTGGCAAAGAGGAATTCACCTCTACTAATGTGTTTTCACAGTCTCCAAAAAGGCCACTCCTCTCAAAGGGAATCACACACACATTCAGCAATTGCAGGATTCAAACCCCTACCTAACTATGTTATGTCACTAGTGAAACATGCATTAACACATCACACTACATGCATTAGTGGGTGTAGTTGTTTCCAAAGCTGTATTTGTGGGATACTGACATCATCACACTTGGCAAAGAGGAATTCACCTCTGCTAATGTGTTTTCACAGTCTCCAAAAAGGCACTCTTTTCAAAGGGAATCATACACACAGACTCAGCAATTGCAGGATTCAAACCCCTACTTAACTATGTTATGACATTCGTGAGATACACATTAACACGATGTGCTATATGCTTTACTGGGCGCATTTTTTTCCAAAGCTGTATTTGTGGGATACTGACATCATCACACTTGGCAAAGAGGAATTCACCTCTGCTAATGTGTTTTCACCGTCTCCAAAACAGCCACTCCTCTCAACGGGAATCACACACACAGACACACTCAGCAACTGCAGGATTCAATCCTCGACTTAATGAGATTATGACACTAGTAAGATATGCATTAACATGACATGCTATATGCGTCATTGGGTGTTGCAATCTCCACTGCTGTATTTGTGGGATACTGACATCATCAGACTTGGTAAAGATGTGTTCACCTCTTTTAATGTGTTGTGAAAGTCTACAAAAAGCACCCTCCTCCCAAGGGGGATCACCCACACACCAATTGCAAGATTCAAAGCCTTACCTAACTATGTTATGATACTAGAGAGATACGCATTAACACAACATGCTATACGCTTTATTTGGAGTATTTTTTCCAAAGCTGTATTTGTGTAATACTGACATCATTACACTTGGCAAAGAGGAATTCACCTCTGCTAATGTGTTTTCACATTCTCCAAAAAGGCCACTCCTCTCTAAGGGAGTCACACAAACGCAGCACTTGCAGGATTCAAACCCCTACCTAATTATGTTATGACACTAGGAAGATACACATTAACACAACATGCTATATGCTTGATTGAGGGCAGGAGTATCCACGGCTGTATTTGTGGGATACTGACATCATCAGACTTGGCAAAGGTGTTCACCTCTTTTAATGTGTTGTGAAAGTCTACAAAAAGCACACTCCTCCCAAAGGGGATCACACACACACATACACCCCACACACACACACAGTAATTACAGGATTTAAACCCCTACCTAACTATGTTATGATACTAGAGAGATACGCATTAACACAACACGCTATATGCTTTAATGTGTGGTCTTCATTCTCCTGCTATATTTGTAGGATGCTGACATCATCAGACTAGACATGGTAATGTGTGTGCACTTAGTTTTATGCAATCCCAGGAATGAACCTTGTGGGTCAGCAGGTGTGAACAGCTTGAACAGGAATTCACAATTCATAGCTTGTGTGATCTATCTGTGGACAAATTGCCATTCCTTCATATGACAATACATAGTTATGCACAGATTGTTGGTTTTGTGGATAGAACATGTATCTGTGATGCTGATAAAGGGCTATTCAATGTCTATGTGGAACGTGTGTTGCTCCTTTCACTGATGTATGTGCTGGGTGGCTGCCTTGAAACAATCTTGCATGTTTTGGGGAACATGATCTGCTCATTAACATACCAGAGATGTTTGGGTTGTGTGTTTGGGGGATTACAATAGCTCTGTTCCTGACTGCAATCATGATGGACTCCATGGCCTAGCAGTTCAGACTCATAGGCTTATAGGACTATAGTTCCTATGGTCTATTGTGCACCAACACTTGTGGGATGTGCCACATGTTGCTGTAACACATTCAACAGTGTAAGATCCTGTACATAGTGTGAGGCTCAACAGACTGTTCAGGTGCAGGGTCTGTTTGTTCTGTTGTTCACTTATGACACATATGGGGAGACAATGTTATCCACGTGATGGGATTCATTTGGCTTTGGGAGGAGCAGTTTACACATTCTACATGTGATATCTCCTGGTATGATGATAGGGCCTTTTGCCACTGTGAGGTGGGTATGTATGTATGGGCCTGTCTGACAGGATGTCGACATTGTCAGTCAGGTACAGCTGACCCTGACTCAGGACATATATGACTGTACATTGCAATTTCTGACATAGCTGTAGGAGGTGTAATGGTTCTGTCTGTACTCCTTCACAGATAATCCTTCAAAAGCAATGACAAACATGAACACTAAACCCCTGTTATACTACACACTTAACACACTACTGATCCTTTGTGATCAGTCAACAGTGTATGTCATCATTATATCCTGGCATGTCCAAAGGTCGGTTTAGTGTGTACTTTCCAGGCCAGCTGGCGCATATTGGAATTGTAACGCATTGTTACAACTGCCTTATGTACACAGAGAACCCTGCCCTCCTAACAACAAACTGAGATATATGTCAGAGATGCAACTGTATTGACAGACAGGAGGCTGAGCTCTCCCAAGCCATGACTGGCACAGTCTATCAGGTGGTGAAGGTAACCACACACACCACAAATTCAGTCTCACGTGGACCTATGATGACAGCAAACCAAATACATTACCACACAAACACATACTCAGAGCCTCTAAATATTCTCTGCCTAAGCAGCAGAGACATCCAAAGCAGACACCCACACAACAGCTAACACACAACTATACACACATATCACATAGTTCACAAAGTCAGTGTGCCACACAGTCACTGCCCTTAGGCCTACACAACACACCTAATAGACTTGTAATAGGTGACTGTAATTGTCGGTCACACTGACATCCCACTTGCCAGGCTGTACAAGGAGAAGGTCACTTTGTGCTGTCTGTTGGATGCCAGGATCTGCCACATGACACATGCACTATTGTCAGTCCACTGCAAGTACAAATACGGCTCCATCATTGACCATGCTGGTGTGAAAACCCTCAGACATTCCTCCCTGGACTACATGACAAGGGACATAGAGGAGCTCTCTGGTCATGTATCCCAGGCCAGTATGTCCCTGACCTTGTGTAGCATCTTACCCTCACAAAAAATTAGGTCACAGTATACAGACAAGATTATCACTTTTAACAGTTGGCTAACATATTGGTGTCATCCAAAGGGGATCCAGTGTTTGTCAGCCTGGGATTACATGCTCGACATGCCACATAGATTCGCTATGGACGCCATGCACCTGTCACCCCTAGGCTTTCACAGACTGGCTATGGCTCTTGCCACACCCATAGTGGCTGTTTGAAGCGAGGCTCAGAAGACAAAATGACCTCCATAGACGTTACAGGGTAAAGGAAACGGATAGTAATGCTGCTCAACAACATATATCTAACCCTCAGAATGCATGCACTCAGGACTCACATCAGTATGGAGACTTCGATATATGTGCTGTAACAGACACCTGGTTCAGACTCACAAAAGCACACCAGCACTACCAGGGTTTACTTCATATCATGCTTTTCGGACACAAGACTCAGACTGGCCAACAACAATAGGGGGGGGGTATCCATATACATCATACAATCACACACCTCTGGGTTGGTAGCACTGCAGAAAGCATCAGAGAACGTACATGTGCAACTGACAGTTGGCCAAACTGCATTTTCATTTGTAGACTGCTACAGACCACACTCCCAAACTCGGGGACAACACTCAGTATTCCTGGGAACAATGGGGAATGTGAAGGTCTCTCCAAACACCATTATATTGTGTGACTTCAAATACACAAACATTGACTGGGAATACTACTCAAGCACCGACACACTCGCACAACAGTTGCTAGGATTTACAGAGTCATATGCTATGGCAGAAATGGTCGCCACAACCACAGGGGGTTGAAACATGTGGGACCTGCTCATCACCAACATGGGGACTCTATGTTCCACACCAGAGGTATACCCCTCATTGTTAAGGTCAGAACATACATTCATCTCACTGGACATACATATCCCATACACACACACATCCTATGTGATCTAAGTGAAGTACTTCTCATAAGCAAATGTCACACTTATACAAACCGAGGTGGTATCTGTCGAAGACCCTAGGACAGTGTTAATTACAGCTCAGACCACTTAATCCTTTACAAACACATTCTATGGACAACTACTGGAATGCATGGATCGTGCTATCCCAGATAACTACAAGACTCACTCCTCAAGAGGCAGGGGACATGTCTGGTGGACCATGGCCATTAATGAGCTATACAAGGACAGGAGGAGGCTACTACATGATAGAGCACAATCCCAATCAGGAAGGCATCTCTGATCAGTACTATGGAATAGCTACAATCACTTGTTGATTCATCTAAGGGCCGCTTATAACAGACACTTGCAAGTGACACTATGGACAATCACAAGGCCTTCTTTAGTTATGTCAGGGACCTGGGTGGGAACTCACAGATATGCTGTGAGTTACTGCATAATGACAAAACATACAGTGAACCCACTGACATTGCAAACATCCTGGCAAACAGGTTCAGTGGAAATGTTTCCACACCATCCCCCCCTGCAGTACACATGTCCATCCCAAAAGGGTGTAGCCTCCCTGACATCACAGATTAACAGGTGAGTGCTGCCCTCTCCATAGCAGACAACATAGCTTCAATGGGACCAGACGGTGTCCCGGCCTGCAGCTTACACGGGATTCATGACGACATTCACACTCACATTATGTCACTGTTCAGTATCAGAGTTACTGCAGGATATGTACCCATGAAATGGCATCAGTGTTCATGCTCCACAGTGGTGGTGCCACAAGGGACCCTGGACAATATCGCACTATATGCCTAACTATCCTGGTCTGCTAAGCTATGGAGTGTATCATCATGGAACACATACACATAGACATTGTGAACATACAAACATTGGATCCTACACAATTTGGCTTTGTTGTGGGCAGATCTTGCCTCTTGTACCTGTTTGATGTCTTTAAACAGTTAACAGGTCCATAAACATACAGGGGGTTGTCCAAACAGCCTACCTGGAGCTCGCACAACAGTTCAGTACAATACCCCACTCGGCCATTATACATAGGCTCACTGGCTTCAATATCTACACATATATCACAAGATGGGTTGATAACTGTATCAAGGATAGCACACACATGGTCAGTA
This sequence comes from Protopterus annectens, assembly GCF_019279795.1. Classification (NCBI taxonomy): domain Eukaryota; kingdom Metazoa; phylum Chordata; order Ceratodontiformes; family Protopteridae; genus Protopterus; species Protopterus annectens. The sequence continues at coordinate 256,172,028 of NC_056725.1, forward strand.
TTGCAGGTGCCATGTCTGACTATACACCAGTTACACGTGGCATCCCACAGGGCCCAGTCCTGGGACCTCTCTTGTTTCGTATATATTTCTCAGACGTACTGGTTAACACAGGAGGAATATGGCTGACCATGTTCGCAGATGACTGAAAACTGTGTGCCATAATCGACTCCACAGCTGGCACAAGCATCCTCAAGAAGGGTCTCACAGAGATGAATAACTGGCGCCAGAGCCATGGCCTACAGATACCTTCCATTAGATGCATAATCATCACCTTTGGTAGTAACAACGTGCCCACACATTACCACATAGGTGATGATACATCACGTACGGTGTGTGTGATTTGTGAATTGGGGACATGAATAGTTAGTACTCTCGCGTTTGACATTCATGTTGCCAACGTTGTTGGACACACCTTCTATATAGCCCACCTTATCCCATAGGGTTTTACATCTAGATCAGGTGGGGTCATTGTACCCCTATACTCATCAGGCCCATGCTTGGATACAATGGCCCATTTCGGATGTACCTTAACCAACACCTGCAGCAACTGTAATGTCCACAAATATACAGAACCAAGTGGAACTAGGGACTCACACAGACGGTATGCGCAGTTTGGCTATGGTGACCCCAGCTCTCCTCAGTCGCTTACTGCCTACTTGGATGCAATCTGTGCCTGTTGTTTGAAGCCATGTCCATCACAGCATTGATGGACAGGCTCCACCTCAAGATATCAAAGTCACTTACAGCTACACTCTCCAGGGACGGGAACGTCAGCACGTATGTTAATAGGACATGCTGGAGGGGAAGATCCCCATCCCAGAGGCTCCACTCACTCTGGAATGAGATCACAGTCCCACATATGCAGAGACACACATTGACCAACTACAGGTGACATCTAGACAGGTGGATGGGTGATCGTATGTTTAGCCCTGGGATATGTTCTGGGTCCCTGCTAAACAGGGGCAGAATGAAATGAACATATGTGGGATATCTTGTGTGACCTACTATTCACAGGCACAGTCTACTAATCAAGCAGGGTTGCAAAAGCCAAACACACTGTGGCTAGGCTTATACATGCCATAGGGCAGATAGCCTAGTGTCAACCTCTGAACCTATGATAATGTTCGGGATGCACATTATTCAGTGATGGTACTGATTGCAGGTTTTGTTTCTTCTTTACTTTCCCACTCTCTATGAGCAACCTACGTATCTGCATAACATATTTGATTATGCAGGGTTTCACTATATTATCTATGTGTCTGTTGTCATATAACTGTGTGCACATGGTAGATTGGTGAATAGTGCGAGGTTCCTGGGTTGACACATGCAAATGATGGGTATGTGTGGCCCACTGCTGTACTCAGACATGCCATAAGTGTGTGAGAATGGCCAGTTCAGACTTTCAGTGCTTTGTTGCCTGACATTTGTCTCGTATATTAAGTGTGTGAGCATGCCCAGTGTGACCTTGCAGTATGTTGCTGTCTGAGGTCCACGACATTTGTTGATGTGTGCGAACATTACCAATTTTAACATTTATACTATATGTGTGTTGCATATCAGGTTCTATTCTTACTGCAGGCCTCACCTTTGTGTCTTAACTCGACAGGGATTATGCTATGCCTGCAAGGTTTCCATGAGATACTTTGCATAGACGTTTAAACATTTTTTCATACAAGCTGACCATCAACATACTGTCATGGTTTAGTGGTTCTGTACTATGACTATAGTGCACTGTATACTGGGTTTGAGGACTGTCACTGCTTCATATTTTCATACATGGCAGAACAAACTGCTTCAAGGACAGTGAAGCAAATATGAACATGTTTACCTGCTTTTGCTGAACTATGCCCAATTCTGACCAGACTTGCACAACATTGATCAAGGATGACCAACATTGCTGAACAGTGCCCAATATTGCTCAACATTGCCTGAAGTTGTGCTACTTAGTGTGTGCAATTTTGTTTACATATACTAAATAGTGGTGAGAGCTGTTTAGCACTGCTTTATATTGCTTAACACGTAGCAATCATGCCTCAGGTGGTGCTGCAGGGCTGCCTATGTCGGATGCACATTTTACACTCCCTATACATGTTTGTTAACAGGTAGTGTCAAGTTAGGCATCCCTTTTACTATATGTGCAAGTTGGAGAGAGGTATCATTTCCAGGGTTCCTACTGAGCCAGTGTATATGCTATGTGTTGCCTCTTTGCCAAGGTCAGAGCATACTGGGCATGCCTCCTTTTGCCTATTGGGGCAGGCTCAGGTTGTTCCTCCTCTGAGTCATGCTCTGCCTGTGATGGCCTTGACAATGGTGGGGGGCTGTTGTGCCTCTGCCTATGCTGTTCCTGCTGCAGCTGTTTTTGCAGGATCATATTGTGTAGCATAGCACATACCATGACTATTTGGGTACATGTAGTTGGTGAGTAGTGCAAGGCTCCACCAAATGTGTCCAGGCACCAGAACCGTGACTTGAGCAGCCCAAACACATGCTCGATTACATTTCCTGTTTGTGCATGTGCCTCATTATGGTGTTCCTGTTCAGGTGTGTGTGCATTTCTGATGGGTGTCATCAGCCACAGCTCAAGTGCATATCCAGCATCCCCCACTAGGTGACCATGAGGGATGTCCCCACTGGCAAATATCTGGTACAGCTGCGTCAGATGCCAGATATGGGAGTCATGGTAGCTTCCAGGGCAGCCAGCACACACATTCATTATTATGTCCTGGGCATCACACACAACCTGGCAGTTGATGGAGGGGTAACCCTTGCGGTTATAGTAGACCCTAGCCCGCTCACCAGCTGGTGCTTTGATGCGAATGTGCGTGCAGTCTATTGCACCCACTACCTCAGGGTATTCCTCTATTTGCTGGACGAGATGCATATTGCTGGCCAATACCTCACGGGAATTGGGGAAATATACATGACCACCGACATGTGCTGACATGGCATTCAGGAATTGGTGCAGTACCCTGGATGCTGATGCCTGTGAAATCCCCATCATATCGCCAGTTGGTCTCTGGAAGGTACCTGTTGCTAGTATTCTTAGGCCAACACATACCTTGGTTTCCACTGGGATGGGTTCCCATTGGTTGGTTCTGTGTGTGAGGCATGGCCTGCATAGCTCAACAATTTGCTGCACCAGGTCTCTGTCCACTCTATAGCGCTCCACTATCTCCAGCTCATGTAGCCCCTGGTAGGTTACCCTAGGCCTGTACACTCTTCTCCGTCTCCTCACTGTGGGTTGCTCAGCAGCATTCGCATTGTCACCACACTCAGCATGTTGCATATGTCGCCTTATAACAGCAATGGCAGCTCCTAACATTTCTTTGTCTCAGTAAAGCTTTTTCAGTTTTCACTTCTATTAGCTTACTGCAGTGTTGCAGTGTCTCTGAGAAAAACATACTGGGAAGTTGTTTGCTGAGTTTTAAGTACTGTGCTGGGCTGGGCGAGTGTACTGCCTGTGTAATTGCCTGATTGTGATTGTTTTTACCTGCTAGCTCTGCTAGTACTCCCTGGTTAACTTCCTACTATTTGTTGTGCTTCCTTTTCCCTTTCTGTTTCCTCAGGGGGGCAGAGCCATGCACACAAGCGCAAACACGCGCACACAAGCTCACACACGTGCACACATGCTTACATGACCTGCAACTTGCTTATTCTTGCTAACACGCATGCACACAGGCGCAAACGCACTTACACGGGTTTCAACATCCTTACACTTGCTTACTCCGGCTTATACGCGCGCACACAGATGCACACGCATGCACACAGGCTTACTCGGTTTTACAGGTGTGCACACGTGCGCATACACGTTGCAGGCATTTCTACAAGAAACTTTGGTGTTGTTCACGGCATACACCTTCTATTTCTTGATTTAGCTGGGGTACCTATTGACACACTTCTTCCAGTGATTAGTATCTGACAGCAGACACATGCCACTCTACTCCAATGAGCTTCACTTCTCTCAGACATACCCCCCTTAGATGTCAACTATCTTCTGCTCTGTTACACCTCTTATCCTACTCATACACTCCACTGACTGTGCTCTTTTGCTATGTAAACTTGGGATTCACTATCCTTACCCTCATTTGCATAGGATTGCCTAATAATGCTTGGTCATCTCTTAGACTGAGCTTCCCCCCTTAGCAACCTCTACTCGGTGGCCATGTTGTCTTGGGACTGCCATTCCCTTGCATTGTGTATTAGGGATTACTGTAATATACACATGTATGCATTTTAATTCTTGCTTTTATGGTTTTTATAGCACACCACATTTGCGCGGTGCTGCGCTATGCTTAAACATCGTCGATTGTGAAAAAACTTTTACAACTATTTTATTTTAATTTTGCATCGGTGGGCATTGCCAATGGCCATATTTTTGGCCATTGCCATGATTCCTCGACTGGATGCATCATTTTTTTCGAGCTGTCACAGCTCTGTTTTGCTATTTGCAGAACCGTACTCAGTTGTCAATGGAGTACATTTCTGCAAATAACACTACTCTTACTCAGACAGGTTAGGGTTTCCTGAATCACAGTTTTAACTCATTTGCATGCCTTTCAGCAGCAAATGAGGTAATTTGAATATCCTAGCCCTGTCCGTGTAAGAGGGGTTTTAGGAGCTCTCTTACACGCCCCTGGCAACTGTTCCTGGATCGCTCGGAAGACATGTTGGCTGCATGGAGTCTTACTCTACTCTTAGACTCCGTGCAAGCCTTCATGAATCCGGCCCATAGTTATCCAGGAAGAGAGAGAGATAAAGATAAACATATAGATATATTTAAGTCTACACACACACACACACACACACACACACACACACACACACACACACACACATATATCTGTACATAAAGGGGTTGAGCGGCCCTTATATATACGTGTGTGTGTGTGTGTGCGTGTGTGTGTGTGTGTGTGTGTGTGTGTGTGTGTGTGTGTGTGTGTGTGTGTGTGTGTGTGTGTGTGTGCGTGTGTGTTTATCTCTGTTTATGTATAGAATTCTTGCATGTTCTCAGCAAGTGTATATTAAAATGTTTTACCTCTTGCAATATATCTCTGTAACTGTGAAACTTTAATGCTTTCTCAGGCAAAGTGTAAAATTGGTACTATCCTGGTTTGCAAAATTAAATAAATAAATAAAAACTCATCCAGCTATATTTCTCTCTGTCTCTCTCTCTATATATATATATATATATATGTGTGTGTATAGATAGATAGATAGTGTGAGAGACTGATAGAAATATAGGTATCTATGTCTACATATACAAACATGCACAAGCACAAAAAAACATGAATAAATGTGGTTATAACACACACACACACACACACACATATATATATATATATATATATATATATATATACACAAACACACACACACACACACACACACACACACACACACACACACACACACACACACACATTTATATGCACGAGTCTATTACAGCTAATTGTATCCCTTTCTCTTTGTTGACTAGCTGTCAACCACCAACCTCAACAGAGAAATATCATAATTTCTAAATAGTCACTTTCCCTGACTTGCACTTGATACAAGCTGCTGTGTCATCCCATGGGGCTGGAAGACTTGCGCAGAACATGTCATCTTGACCATATTGCTTGTAGGAGTACCTTCAGTGGTGAGAGAGGAAAAAGCACATTAACAGTCCCCATGTATGCCGTACTCTGCAGACCCCTGTCACTGTAAGACTGATAATACTCCAATTGAAGGGACGCTCAGTCCCTTTGTTCTGTGAGATGACAGCACCACTACTGTGCATTTGCCACACAAAATACAGCTACTCATATTGAATGAATGGAATATTGTATGGAGCCACAATGCTTGTGAAGATATGTTATGACTTATCAACTTAAACATTGCAATCATTTTTATTACATTAACAATAAACATTTCTATGGCATTTCATCACAGTGAAATTACACACTTATATCCTTTAAATCAAAATACATAGTTGCATCCGTTGGTAGTACTTTATCTGTCCTAATGCATAGGGTCTACAAAGTGATCATAGCTTCCTGCAGATCAGGGAACATTTGTCATTATAGCCACTTCAACCAGAATTACTAAAGCCAACAGACACATGTCTGCCTGAGACTCCACAGTACTTTTAACGATTCATACAGCTGTTATTTTGCTGTTCTTTTAAACTAGTAAAATTAATCTAGCAAAATAAAAATTACTAAAACAGGTTAAAATTCCATTATAAATTTTTTGCATAATGCAAATTGTACTCTTAAGGATCCCCAAAATAAAAAGTGTCAACAAATCTTGCACATAGTTAATACACCAGCCATATTACACTGATATCAGAAAAGAAGTAGGAGATTTTTAATAGTAAAATTATCATTTACTTTTTGCATTCTTATCACATTAGTTCATTTATTTTTCACAACACAAGTTCATTGAGGAAAAAAGTGCCCTGAATCATCAACATTCATGTCTAAAAATATTACTAATAGCACAAAAGTAACATAAAGTTGAAAGTCTTAATAGAGACAGTAGCCTTTTCTATTACATATATCTCTAACATACTGCCCATTACAGACAAGCTTTATAAAGAGAGTAGACATTTCTGGCCACTTATCTGCAGCAAATATAACCATGTGTTTTACATTAATAAAGGGAGTAAGATAGAAGGTGACATATGCCAACAAGGCTTGACTGTTTCTCTTGGGACACTTTTATTCTGTTTGGTTTCTTCTTGGCTTATCCACCATATCTGAAATATAAAACAACACAGGATAATAGAGTGATTAGCAATTTGTTGTGACAAACCTTTGTACCTTAGCTGTTGGATACAGGAAGGAAGTATTATGAAATATTATATTTCATAGCAAGGCGAGAGCTATGCCAATTACTGTTAAAAGGTTCATAGACTTTCCTGTCCTAAAATAATGAATATCAATTACAGTGAATGAAAGTGGCATTTACATCCCGCTGCACTCTGCACTGTGAACTTTAATAAGACATTTCCACATTAACCACAATTATGCCATGAAGGAACAAATGTATATGACTTGGCTGTTGATGTAAATCAGCGTGCTTTACTCAGTATCACCATTTATTATTTTGTTCCTTCAATTTTCATGTTTTATGATGTCTGAAAGTGTCAATGGCTCAGTAGGTAAGATATACTCACTTTTGATTCCAGGAAGTTCATGAGGCAGTGGGATATGCATCTCTATATCTGATTCTTAAATTCGTGTTACAGTATTGGCACTACAGTAAAATATGAGGGGTTGCTGCACTTTGGAGGCATTTCCCTTCAGATAAGATGGTAAACTGAGGTTCCATCTGCCTGAGCTGATAGTTACATAGGTTGTTATTAAAAATTCTGTACAGTTATTGTAAAGAGTGAAGGAATAATTTATTAATCAACCCAATGTAATGTCATAAAACATTCAATGACATAAAAAAATAAAATGTGCTAAATATAATGCAAAATGAAATGGCTTCTTACATTGTATTAATTATGACTTCCTTCTTTCAAGAAAATACATGTCTGTAATTCAGCCTTCATATATAATTCTTAATTTCTGACATAATTTATTCATTTTCGCATTTATTGGTATATTATAAAGGATTCAATCACACCTTCCTAACCATACTCTCCATTAAAAAATGAAAACCAGCAAATTATTTTGTTTTGTAAGCAAAACAATATTTTCCTTTGTAGTCCATATTTCATAATGTCATTGTTAAAGCTTGATACTGTCTGTCTCAAGTTTTAACTTTGTATTTTAATCAGTCCCCAAAACCCCAAATGCATATGCAGAATAGAAATTTGTGTTGTCCACTACCTTCAGATTTACAACCATTCACAAATAACAGGGTTTCACTAGAGTGTCTGTATTTCATCTGGCCTTTACCAAGTAGACATATATGCATTGATCTGCAAAGTCCTACATCATGCTATCTTGGGTACAGAAACAGTGCAGGTGCCATCACAGCCAGGCCATCTCTGTTTACTATGTGTGTGTGTGTGTGTGTGTGTGTGTGTGTGTGTGTGTGTGTGCGTGTGTGTGTGCGTGCATGTGTGTGTGCGTGTGTGCGTGTGTGCATGTGTGTGTGTGTGTTTGTGTGTGCGTGTGTGTGTGTGCGTGTGTAAGATGAGCCCCAATGCTCATTAACAATTAATACAGATAGACAAGTGTGTGTAATGAACAGCTCATTGAATATCCTTCCTACAGCTGCAGAACAGACTGTGGGAAGTGTGTGTAAGGCTATCGTGTTACTGCAGGGAAGTAATAGAAGCAGCAGTCCTCATCCATTGTGCACACACCTCAGTTTTGCTCTGTCACTGTGGGATCTCACTCTTACAATAGCAGCAAGAAAAAGATGCTATGTGGCAGTTTCAAAGGTCCATGAGGCTAGTGTGCTGATCTACGTTTTGACCCAATTTTATTCACACACACATACATACATGCATACACAAAAAGATACAAATATATATGAAGAGAAGGTAGTAAGGTAAGTAGGAGTAAGGTAAGATGGCTAGGGGAGGTTATCAGGTGCACACAAATATATAACACAGGCAAAACTGAGAGGGGAGATGATGACACATACAGGAATGTAGAATACAATTGAAAACATGTTATCAGACACACAGAGGAAGGAAACTGGTCCTGCTCAGAAAGACAGTGGTAATTGCAGCAGCTTTTGGGAAACCACTGGTAGTGTTGTTCCTAGCAATGGTGTAATAGCCATTTCTGGCCACAGGCCTGAATGGTGGCAGGGCTGCTGGTCTGGATGTTGCTATGTATAAATGTAAAATAACTGAAAAGAAAGGAAAGGAAACATAAGAAAACAAATAAATGTGTATGGTGGAAAGGATAGTGAAACATAGGTCAGGAAGAAAGAAAAGCACAAATACAATGAAAAAATGCAGATGCAACATCATCAGAGTCTGACCATTATATCTGTAGTATAATATTATAAAATAATACTGTCTCAATAATGTGCTTATATGAAACGCTTAGGGAACTTGAGCCTAGTACCTTTGTTAACAGTAATTATGTGTCACACACTTGCAGAAAGGAAGTATTGTAGGAATAAAAGGATTCCTCAGGACACTACATTTATGAAGAAAACTCCTTATCCAAAGCCATCATTGGCAGTGTGATAGATTGCAAACTTTGTGGCCACACCCAATTATCAGCTGTGCCAACTGCATTGCAACAATACTCAGTTAATTTGCATAAAAAGTGGTGAAATAGGACAAGCAGTGTAAGATGGTGGTTGTGCATATCAGCACGGCAGCTTAGCCTATTACTATACTGCAGACAGTCGCAGTGCGTGTCAGATATGCATGGGTATCGACGATACCTTTTGAGATCCACACAGTAGGAGCAAGAAAGAAAAGTGTTTTTGAAGCCTTAAATGGAAACAAGTGAGGTGCATTTATCTACACATTTTCATCATATTAAAGACTGGAAATGGGAGAATTGGAAAGAGATGAAAATGGGAAGCAAGTAGAAGGTATAACATAAGTTAAACAAATAAGGGAGGAACAGAATGGAGGTGGAGCAGTAGGGGTAACTTTTTTTTTTTTGTGGGACAAGTGCCCATTTTTTACATAAGGAAGTCAGTTGGGAAGGAAGTAACATGAAGGCAAGAGGGTTAGGTTAGGTAGCAGGGAAAGGCAGACAAGACTGACTGGGAGGTGTGGCAACACAATAAGTGATGGAGAACATGATTGTAAATGAGACATCAGATAAACAGAGGGAGGACAATGGTAAGGGAAGGGCTGTACAACCAATAGAGGTGGGATTTGACACACAGACAGTGAAACACCAATATGTGGGAAAGTTCCACAGTTGCAGTCACTGCTAGCTGTAAACCAGTGGGAGACTACTCACCCCGCCTGGGAACTGTTACCTCTGTGCTAGACAGGAATGTAACTCAATGAATTACCAGAGGAGGCTCTCCATTTGTCTGAGTTGGGCCTCTAACCTTCTTTTGATTATGTCCTCCAAAATGCCTGCCAGCTGCTGATTGATGCCAAAGATGTCACTTTCACTGACACTGTTATCGGTAGGTACAACAGTCCCACAGTCTGGTGCAGGGCTACCTCTGGTAAGTTGTGTAGGTAGGGTAGGAGGTGTGAAACACACTGTGGTAGGCTAGTACCCAGATGTGTGTGCTTCTGGTGGTGGTGGCACTGCACCTCCTACATGTGGGGTGTGATAGGTCTTGCTTGAGGGATGGATACAGGTCTTGATGCTGCTGCATACAATACTAAAATAAATGCAGAGAAATAAAATAATAAACAAAACAAAGCATAGTGACAATGAGGCAATGGGAGTAAGGAGTAAAACTACAATGAAAAACTGAAGCTGACATGCTTTTACTACAATTACATTACACCTGATTTATCTGAAAAAAACAACAAACACACTTCTCCATTTAACATGACTGTTAGAATAGACAATTAAGATGGGGAATTGAACACACAAACATCATCTGTTGCATTTTAAAAGAAAAAAAAACGTTAACACAATGAGCTTCTTATACAAAACAGCAAGATTGTGTAATCCAAGACAAATAATGGGTTGTCCCAGACAAATGTACATATAAAAAGAAAAGTGCTGTTGGTACATATGCTTACCTCACAGCTACTGTAAGTAAAGGAACCGCTTATATTGACAAAGTGGCTATGACACAAATGTCCATCCATCAAAAATGTTGCTCATACATACTTCTCACATCTAACCTTGTAGTTACTATAATGTAACCGACATCTCAAGTTAAAAATTATCAGAGCACACATGGGAGGAGGGAATTAAACCCACAGGTATCATCTCAAAGTAAAAGCACAGATTTTAAAATCCTGAGCCAGCTGTTCATGTAAATGGAAATATATATTCATACACTAAATAACATTCAACAGTCATATTGCTACCTTTTAACCATGGGAGATATCACAGAAGTATCAGTGATTTATGAAAGCTATATCATACAAAACTCAAGCTATACTACTTATAATATTAAAAGCTGTATATTATGAAGCAGCTATAATATACTCACCCTAGCAGTCTCTTATGCCATTCAGTCTCCTCCTGCTCAGCTGTGTATCCTCCACAATCTCTTCAGGGACTATGCAGGGAAACACAGCAGTATGACAAATCTGTGAATAGCACACACTGGCAGGCTGCATGTGCAGCTGACATAATTCCTACTTGCAGTAGATAGGTGGCGTCTGCTTTCTAACTTCTTCCTCCCATCAGCCAAGGAGGTCAGGATTGTGGCTCTTCATGTGACTACAGTGGTGATAGTACGGTTTCCTTGTGTGTGGAATGCCAGTCGCATGGGTGGCAGCCTGGGCTAAAGAAATTCCAGGCTTCAGCAAACCCCTCTGGCTGTAATTTTTATGGAGGAGGTAGAGAAAGATTTTTCCCACACACCACCTTTGCACTCTAAAAGAAGCACTGCCATGTCCTTCTCCAGCCATGATGTCTCACCTTGAAAAATCACAAGGAAAAATAGCAGAAAACTAGAATGTAAAGCAGTTCTCACATGTACCATCTACCATGAGATCATGTTCATCAACAGTCAATGCACTTACATGATGGTTGGGTAGGCTAATATAGGTACTGTATTTTAATGCTACACAATGGCACTTTAAGGTGTGAAACATAGCAGTGCCTTATCCCTGTTTCTTCTGTTAGGAAAGCAGGCACTACAGCTTAAAGCAATTCCACTTCCATGAGGTTATATGTCATGGGACATGCTACACTTAAAGAAATCCCAATCCCTCAGAGCCACACGCTTCAGGGATCTAAACCTTGTCATCACAATAAACAAAACATGCTGGAGGGATAGGTTCCTGACCCAGAGACTCCCCAGACTCTGGAATAGACAGCCCATACATGTCAAGCAGAGCACCTCTTTGTCCCTCTTCAAAAGGAACCTTGATGACTGGATGGGAGAAAGGAAATTCACCCCGGGGATCATGTCAGTCACCCTGCTAGACAGGGGTCCAGGGAAGTAAATAGTGTCAGAAGAAATGGCCAGGGAATTGTTATGGCTAGGCTTGTATAGGCCCTAGGGCCGATAGCCTAGTACCAACCTATGAACCTATGAACCTATGAACCGATAGCCTAGTGCCAACCTATGAACCTATGAACCGATAGCCTAGTACCAACCTATGAACCTGCCCCTGTCATGACCCTACCTAATCCCCAACATCCCTTTCCTCCACTCTTTTCTTTCTTCCTCTTTTCCTCTACTCTAATCATACTGTTCTTCCAGCTCCACTTCTTAGGCTACAACATTCCATGTAAAAATCTATATATTAAGCTCTACTTTAATATCTTCTCTTTAAATATGTTGTGTATTAATACTGAATTGCCCTTTTTTTTAATTCACTATGTAGTTATCTTATTCCACCATACAATTTTTAGACTATTGTAGCTTCATCTTTCAAATGTATTAATTACTATAAAATGTCTTGTTCCTGTAATCATAACTTTTTATGTAACTATTACTTGTTAGATTGTATAACTGTGGAGATTATGTCCTTAGGTCTCCACTGAAAATGGACTTCTGGCTGAGTTGGACAAACCTGGTTAACAAATGTCAATCAAATAAATAAATAAATAAATAATAATCATGAATCCCCCCCAAGGGCATGGCATGGACTGTGCATATGCAGTGCTGTGTGCATGGACCCAGGCATGTGCACAGCATCAAGGATACATGAGCACTATGCTTAGCAGGCTTTTCATCAAGCAACTTGAGTAATACAGAAATGATAATTAGTTAACCCCTAATTAACATAATCATTACACTCAGTCAGGTGAATCTGCATGACAGAAGCATGATAGAAAGCACAGAGACTCGTGTTGCAGAAAATTTAATTGAGCAGCTACTTCTGAACCTGCAACAGCTGTACCTGTGAGGAATAGCTAAGGCAATGTAAAGTTCTATATATACAAGTGCTACTTTTCAAAAATCACATTTGTCAACTACCATTGCATCCATTCACATGACTTACATAAGTTATTATCTGTAGGTGTTTAGGAAGGTGTCTTGAGGGGGGACTGGAAGGGTTTGGCAATTGTTTGGCTGAACATTTCTTAGACATAATGAGGGGCACATCTATCAGCACATAGTCAAAGCACAGTTCATCACCTTCATGCTGGTCTTGTGATACCACTTTCAGTAGAAAAAAATTGCTTGTCGAATAGATTACACACAGAGGTCAATTATGTCACCTTGGTCATTTACAATATTAAATGCATTATATTGTGGGGAGCATTTCCTCTATAAAAGTATGTGCTTGGCATTACTTAAACTGCCAAGCACACAAAGCCCATACTATATGGGCAAGGAGGATACTGGAATTATAAGGATTTTGTAAGGATTTCAAGAACAAGGCTTGTCATTCCACTGTTTCCATATCCACAAAGTAACCCCTTAAAAAACAGGGGAAGCAGAAGCATATTGTGGATTCTGGTGAAAAGTTAACACCAAGGCCAAAGATTTCTGATGAGGAGAATGAGGTGTTGCCCCAGGCCCCCATTTCCATGAATAATGTCTCTTTGGACTACATGCTGCTGACCAGGCCTACCGAGACCATGCCTGGAAAAATATGGTGACAGACATTAATCCAGTTATTGACCATGACCATAGTTATCAGATGGTGTCCTGCAGGGTCACTATCAAACAAAGAGCTCAATACTGGCATGGGAAAGTAGGTCAACAGATGGGAGCCATTGAGTGAGCCACCTTGTATGGAGAAGGAGGAAACTTTGGCCAAAAAATATATTTTTGTAAATCTGATGATTTTGAAGAATAAAGTCACAAAAACATTCAACTCAATACAGGAAGCTGCAACTCTACAATTTCTACCTCTATTATGCAAAAACCATCCATATAAACAACAAAAAAAAGCCTTGTTAAAGAGAAGTTTGTTAGACTGGCCAGGTTAATATCAGACTACAAAATGCTCTTATCTGAGAGTGAAGCTTTAAATAAATAAAGCTGCTAAGTGTGATAAGGGATGAAACAGTGCAGGGGTTGAGGGGTTTATATTAGATCACCGAAAGCTTAAAAAAGCGAACGGTGATAAATTGACCCTATGTAAGCAAAACTTACAATTTTGAACTGTCAGAATAGCAATTTCACACCCCGATGTGGGGGGCTGTGCTAAATATACCAACTCCGAGACTGCACTTCAGTGCCGAAAACATCAAAGTAATGAAGCAGCCAAGCAAATTTTTTCCTAGGGAAAGAATTCGCTTACAAGCCGCTTCGATCTTTTGCCATTTCCAGTCTTTTGAGTTCGACCAAGACGCATTCGAAAGAATGTGTCTTCGGTCTTCTAATAGGGAACTGTTTATTGTACCAAATTGTTCCTTTACTCAGACAAGCAAGAATGAGTGAAAATGTTAATTTAGGACCTCATATTGAAAACAATTTTGAAAAAGCTATGATTCTATTTTCAACCAAGATTCTGGGGTGACCAAGAACATTTTAAATACCAGTTGGAGGATATTCTCCCATTTTCCTGAGATGGGAAGCAGACATGGTAAGAAACCATCCTTTATATATAAAAGAGAATTTAATATTAAAGAGAAATTGAAAAAATGCAGAAGCAAAGAAATATTTCTTGAAAAAAGGTGGAGAACTTAATAAATGTGGCAATTGCCATCAATGTAAATTTGTAGCAGAAGTTGAAACTATTGATATACAGGTAATAGGTCGAACAATAAAAGCCATAACATTTTTCACCTGGCAGTAAGGGGGTGATTTACCTAGATAAATATAAAACCTGAACTTCCTTCCATGTCAAGAAAATCAAAAGACATTTTAGAAAAAGAATGTATAAACATGTGTATGACATAATCAAGAAGAAGAAAACTAATGCATTTTTCAGGCATACTTTAGAATGTAACTGATGGATATTTGGTTTGCATCTTGGAAGATGTACCTTTGGACTCAACTGCTGGTCATGGAAGTTAAGAAATTAAGTCAGAGAACTTGCCTGGCAAATAGATCAGGACGTAGGAATACCTTTAGGGCTAAATGACAACATTTCAATCAGCAGCATTTTAAAAATGATACCTGCAAAATTATAGAATTTTGTACAAGGCTAACTTTTTATCATAATATTGTGCTTTTAGACATTTTTAGAGAGTTATAATTACCTTTTTACTTTTTCATGATTTTTACACAAAAATGCATTTTATATATGTTTTATTTTTCTAGTACCTTTAAATATAAAACCAATGGTTATCACATGACCATCTATTCCTACAAACTGATGTGTGTTTGTGTGTGTGTGTGTGTGTGTGTGTGTGTGTGTGTGTGTGTGTGTGTGTCTGTAAATTATGTTTGGTTCTGAAGAAGCTCTTTACTTGCCTGAAAGTGCTAAACTGTTGAACAAAATTGTTCAGCTCACAATCTTACTGGTGTTCCCAGCATAACTTTTTTTTTGTTTCTTTTACTAGTAAATTACATTTTTTCAAGACTGGCAATGAAATGCATGTCTGGAATATATCTGAAATTAACTGATATTGTATCAAAAGTAAATGTCATATTTTTCTGCAGAAGAGGGGCATTTTATGTAACTAGAAATGTTCTACCCCCAAAACTCCAATAACTTATCATGGCAATATGGCTGACACCTGTTAAACATTGACTTATATTTAAATCCCATGTTTGGAACAGCATTCATAGCTCCATTTTGGAAAATAGCATCCTTCTATAATAGCATTTCATTAGGAAGTATCAGTTATAGAATTTAAATATGGCATGTAATACAGTATATAAATCCAAACCCAGTATTTTAGAGAATGTTAATGTCATTGACACACATGTTACAGTTTTGGGTGGATATAAGACTTTTTTGTCAAATAGTTAGTTAGTTGATTGGTTAGTTAGTTAGTTAGTTAGTTAGTTAGTTAGTTAGTTAGTTAGTTAGTTAGTTAGTTAGTTAGTTAGTTAGATTTGCTCAACAGAGTAGAGCACTACTCACAAATTATATATATGTTTTATTCTTTAGGTGCCTTGAAACGTAAAACCAATGGTTATCGCTTGACCATCTATTCCACCAAATAGGAGTGTGTGTGTGTGTGTGTGTGTGTGTGTGTGTGTGTGTGTGTGTGTGTGTGTCTATGTGTATGTATAAGTTGTACTCAGTTCTTAAGAGGTCTTTTACTTGTCTGAAAGTGCTAAACTGTTGAATAAAATTGTTTTGTCCAGAGCCCTACTGGTGGTCCCAGTGTAACTTTTCTCTGTTTATGTTACTAGTAAATTACATTTTTCAGGGCATGTCAATAAAATGCATGTCTAGAATACACCTCAAATGAGCTGACATTACTTCAAAAGTAAAGTCATATATTTCTGCAGAAGAGGGTATACTCTGTCACTGGGACTTTGCTACCACCAAAACTCCATGAACTTATCATGCCAATAATAATATACCTGAAGTGGACTGACCTTATTTCAAAAGTAAAAGTCATGTTTTTCTGCAAAAGAGAGCCATTTTATGTCACTGGAAATTTGCTATCACCAAAACTCCATGAACTTATCATGGCAATATTTAGAGGTTTCATCATCTGATGAAGTGATATTTATGAAAACACATTAGTATATTTGGCATTTATGCTTTGGGACATTTTTATGCTTTAGACCATTTTTACTAATAAACCATGTCTTAGAAGTGTCTGGTTCCTGGTGCTTTGGTTTAGTGTACCATATATATATATATATATATATATATATATATATATATATATATATATATGTATATGTATATATATATATATATATATATATATATATATATATATATATATATACACACACACACACACACACTCACACACACACACACACACACACACACACACACACACACACACACACACACATACACTCACACACACACACACACACACACACACACACACACACACACACACACACACATATATATGTCTTTACATTCTGCTGTTTGCATACCTTAACAGTGAAAACAAAATGACCAACAGGACAGAGAGGTAGACCAACCAATGCAGTTTGACCTACCATCCCTCCACTGACGGCAGCACAAGCAGCCAACACTTCAAGTTCACAGCATATCAGTACTGCCTCCATAACCCCTGCCTACCTGTTCCATCTGCATCAAGGAGTTCTACCCTGTCTGTTGGTGCAGTGGTAACTTCCAGGAGCAATACTAGTGGAGGTGGTGATTTTGTCAGTCGTCGTGATCTGACAGTGATAGTGGAGAATATAATGGACAGGGCCTTGATGCTCCAATCAGCAAGGTTGAAAATATCCTGCACTGGATTGCAAAAATAATGCTACAGCTGGCACTGACAGCAGCTGACACAAGAGACAGTGATGACAGTTCTGAGGGTGAGGACTAGATTTTGACTGTTCTCAAGCTGGATGTGGTATGCCTCCAGTGTCCCTATCCCCAATCATTGTGCCTCCAAATCTTTTGTGTCTATCACTATTCCTATCTTTCTTCTATATCCTGTATGTCTGCACCTGCTTCCTAAATACCCCTGCCAACCAGACCCCGACAATCCTAAGCCCCCAACGTTCCTCTCTCTATAGATAAATACAAAAAAATGACACCTGTCCCACAAAAAAAAAAATTACGACCCATACACTTGATTTGGTCCAATTGGCTACATGACAATATTTTTTTGTCACTCATCTCTGGTGGGGGTGGGACACTAGTAACAGGTAAATAACATTTGGTGCTATGTCTGCTTCCCCTGAGGACAATACATTTAACTTTGCACAAAGCTCCCTTCTTCCTCTTTTAACAGAAACAGCCTCTCTGCAACATGATGAGGTCATCCTGTCAAAAGTGCATTCTCTCCCACTTAAGAGACACTTTTCCTGTGGCACTTCCAAATAATAGTGTGCTTTCTCGATTGTATAATTAAATAGGTAAGAACATTGTTAATACAAGGAAGTAGTGATGTCATTCCCTCATTCAAAACTTGTGGGGGAGGGATAGTGACAGGTAAGTAATGCTTGGTGCTGTGCCCATTTCCCCTGAGGAGAATAGATTTAATTTTGTGCACAGCTCCCTTATACCACATTAACAGAAATAGCATCTATGCAAAACGATGATGTAGTCATAGTGACACGTAAGTAACACTTGCTGATATGGCCACTTCCCCTGAGGAGAATACATTTAACTTTGCACACATCTCCTTTATCCCACTTTTAACCGAAACATCCTCTCTGCAATGCAATTCTTAGGTCATTCTGTCAAAAGTGCACTCTTTCTCTCTCTCTCCCCTTAAAATCCAACTTATCCTGTGTACCTTATATGTAATATTGTGTTCTTTAGCTTGTGTAACTAGATATGTAGCTCAACAATGGAGTAGTGTGTGTGTGTGTGTGTGTGTGTGTGTGTGTGTGTGTGTGTGTGTGCGTGCGTGTGTGTGCGTGTATGTGTGTGTGATGGGGGATAGTATGGAATCAGTTAAGGATGCCCTCCAACATAGCTGTGCTCAGTCAACTTCCACTCTGGAGAAACATTTTAAATTGCTAGATGATTTCACCACCTCCTTATCACTCCTTTCAGAAGAACATCTTCTCTGCAACATACTGATGATGTCATTATTTCTAAACTGCACACGCGCACCACTAAAGTCAGACTTCTCTTGTGGCACTTGCAGTTCACACTGTTATCACTAGACTATATTACTAGTTAGGCAGGTGTTTCAAATATAGCATTTACTAACATGTGTGGGTGGAGGTCATAATACATTGGAATGTATTCATTCACACTTGCAATATGTAACATTCCACTCAAGTGACATGTCTTGCCTAGAATCATAATCCAACATAAATGTATTGAGTTTTAAACACAGCAGTATTAATACAAGGAAGTACTGATGTCATTCCCTCAAAGATGTTATATGTCTGACTTGCAGGCAGATTTCTACTGTGGCATGTGTGTTTAATGCAAAGACCTCTAGATTATGTACTTCATTGGGAGGATGCTCGAATCTCATAATGGTGAAGTTGTCTGCGTGGGGCTGTAGAGTTAGGTAAATATGACTTCTACAACAGCTGAAATTAGTCTACTAGCACATGGGTAAACTTTTAGACAGGTAGGTAAGCCCTCCATCCCCTTATCCCACTTTTCATAACATCTTCTCTGCAACATACTGACAAGGTCATTCTTTCTAAAGTCACTGTTACACTTTAAAAGTCCGACTTCTCCTGTGGTGCCTGTATTTCTTACACTGTTCTCTAGAATGTATAACTAGAAAGGAGTTTTGAATACAGCAGTGATTATCTTCTAAGACTTTGTGTGTGTGTGTGTGTGTGTGTGTGTGTGTGTGTGTGTGTGTGTGTGTGTGTGTGTGTGTGTGTGTGTGTGTGTGTGTGTCTGTCTGTGTGTGACTGTAAATAGATTCAGGATTGGTTTATACACATTTGTAGCGGAAGCATTTACAACCCAGATGGCTGTATAAGTAATTTTACCACGCACATCTCCTTGGCAATACACTGCTGATGTCACTCCTTCATAGATGCTTTATGTCTCACTTAAACTCAGTATTCTCCTGTGGAGCTGGCTGCTGATACTGTGCTATATAGATTGTTTAACTAGATAGGTAAGCAGTGTGAGTCCATCCTTGCTTAAATAGTGTGATTGTGATTACTATCATATACAGCTGGCTGCCTCACAACCACTGTTACGTACACTTCCAGTTATGAGATGCATTTTCAGTGGCACAGTGTTGAACTGGCAAATTCTAGTATTCCAAGGGAAAAGACATTTTTAGAAACACAGTGATTAAATAATGCTTACATAACTGCAGTATCTCACAGTTGTAGTACGAGTTCTCCTGTGGTGCCTGAGTTTGATAATATCCTCTAAGGACTATACACCTACATATGTAGGTCTGAGTCTAGCTGTGAGTGCCTCTTTCACTCTCATACTGTGTATACTGCTTTTCATGACTGCGGTGGTGGTGCTGTGGTAGCGTCACCTCACAGTTAGACGTTGCCCGTTCGATCCTCAGAGCGTTTTCTGTGTGGCGACATTCGTGAATGGGCGTTCCTTCATTGAAGGTTGTGCATTAGGCCCGGCAAGCCAGCACGTAAAACTCTACTGCCAATCATTAGCGGACCAGAGTTCCGCTGTGGTGACCCCTAATCGGGAAAAGCTGAAAGACACAAACAGACTGTGTATAGTGCTCTTCAAATGCATATATGATATATAGCTATGCAGTGTTATTGTACGCTTCAACTACTTTTAAGCATAAACATCCAGCTAATAAACAGTGGTGACATCATCCATTCATCTGTGCACTGTCACAGTTACACAGAATTGTGTAGTGTGGTGCTTGCAATTCATGCATTATTCTCAAGCATATGATCTTAGGTAGTTAGTTTGAATTCAGCCATTGCTGGTCAGCATAGGTTGCATCAGTCTAATTGTGACTGTACATGTAGCTAACATTGTTGCCAAACACATCTGTTGTGTACTCATATAGATTTTGATTTCTGTTAAAAAAATGCTATGATATGTTTTCACATACAAAAAGCTATGATATGTTCTTACACAGCAATGTTTTTTTAATTCAGAGTAATGATGGCATTTGATTACATTTTCCTTGCACAACATTTGTAATAAGCGTTCTCCTCTGGCAGGAGGAAATGAGACAATATTCTGTATTTTATTGCCTTAGTACAGCAATTCCAGGCACCCATATCCCTTGTGGCAACAACATAATGTAATGCCTTTAAATAGCAACATATCTTACAGCTGTATTGGCATTTCTATCATGGTGCATTCATTCTCTAAAATATCATGTATTTTCTGTAATCAGATACTCAGGTGATCTAAATCCACATTCAATGACTGTTAGTATTGCATTGCTTTATACTGTAATACATGAATGACATCCATCACACCATCCCTTTTATCTTGAAAAAATTGTTTGTGACACAATCATATGATGTAAAGATTTGGCATAGGTGGAGGGGCATGTGTGTTGAGACTAACCATGTCATGCTTATGTTTCATCCACTTGTCATTAGTCAGTAGATCATGAGCGGCCTTAGGTCAACTGGTGCCCTAGGCAAAAGGGCTCCATGGCGCCCCACCACCACACTACCTGGTGCCCCCATTCTGGTCTACCTACACCAAATAAATACTGGAAAAGTGCCCCTACCAGAGCGGTGCCCTAGGCGGCCGCCTAGTTGGCCTATGCCTAAGGCTGGCTATGCAGTAGATTTGCATAGCTTGTGGTTTAATTCCCAATAAGGGCAACATATTATTAATGCACTGCAATTACTTAAAAAACATATCTAGTTATCTGTATACATTTTTTAGTTGGACAGTGATATATAATCACATGTTGTGATCGCATGGCAGTAAAAAGTTTATGTAGGGCATATCAGGAAGTGAGTCTTCCTGTGGCACATGTATTGAGTACTGGCTTTTACAGCCTACCTACACAGGTAGAATGTGATACAATTCTGGGACAGTGTAAGCACTACATGATGGAAACAGCTTCCTTGGCAAAGAAGCGTTGATATTGTACTGCTCACTTCTATGTGGACAGTACCATGTGTAACTCCTTTTCAACATTCTGAATAAATCAAAATGAGCAAATTATATTTGTGCTCCTTTCTTACTTCAGACATTGATTTCAGTTATTTGTGACAGCCCCATTGCTGTCTCTTGTGGCACAGGGACTCAATACAGAGGTCTGCTGAAATCTTAGTATCATAGCAGGGTTTGAATCTGGTTCATAGGTGTGTACTAGGCTAATGGCCCTGGAGCCTTTACAAGCCAAGCCCATAGAAGTGCCCTGACATCATGCTGCCTGATGTTAGTTCCCAGTCCCTCTATCAAGTACAGCCACTGGAGTGATGCCCGGGGTGAACTTTCTATTACCCATCCACTCATCAAGATTTCTCTTGAAGAGGGCCATTGAGGTGCTCTGCTTGACATGTATGGGAAGTCTATTCCAGAACATGGGCAGTCTCTGGGTTATGAACCTATCCCTCCAGCATGTTTTGTTGATTGTGGTAATGAGGTTGAGGTCTCTGGAGTGTCTGGTGTTGAGGGATTGGGATTTCCTTAGATGTAGCATTTCTAACAGAGCTGGGTCAAACATGCCTTTGTAAGTCAAGCAGAGATCACCTCTAAGTAGGTGATATGAGACAGTGAATAGCTGGAGTCTTTTGAGTCTGTTCATGTAGGACATGTGTTTAATGCCTAGGATCCTCTTCATGAGGTACTTCTGTGGCCTCTCCAGCTGTTGCAGGTGTCTAGTGAGGTACATGCCAAATGGAGCATTATACTCAATGACTGGTCTAATGAGGGAAGAGTAGAGAGAGACAATGACCTCTTTCTTCCTGGATACAAAACCCTTGGCAATTAAATGTGTCACACAGAAAGACTTTCTTACCACACTGGCAATGTGGTGGTCGAAGGAGAGGTTACTATCAACCTGCATCCCCAGATCTGTTATAATACCTTCATTGTTCACTGGGCTCCCACCAATGTGGTAATTAGTGGGAACTGAGTTTTTGCCAAAGGGGATGTCAATGCATTTTTTTGGTGTTAAGCTTAAGGCCATGGTCTTGACAACAGTCATTGGTCTCAGTGAGGCCTTTCTGTAGGATGTTTGCATCACTTGGGGGGTTAATAATGGCTCACAGCTTGCAGTCGTCTGTGAACTTGGTCAGCCAGAGTACCGTTATGTTGTCTGGACTTCTGAAAAGTACATGCCAAACAGGAGAGGACCCAGGACTGATCCCTATAGGACTCCCCTCATGACTGGTCAGCAGTCTGACTTGGAGTCCATTACTTTCACACTGTATGTTCTATCTGTGAGACAATTTGCAACCCACTTAGTGATATAAGGGTTGATGCCTAGTTTGGTGAGTTTATCAATAATTTCTGAGTGAGGAATGGTATCAAAGGCCTTGGCCAGATTGAGGTAAGCTGTATGCACTGCCTTACTTTCATCCATAATCCTGGTGACTGACTCAAAGAAGTCAACCAGGTTGAGCAGGCATGATCTCCCTTTCACAAAGCCAAATTGCGTGGTGTCTAGAGTTTGGAGATTTTCTATATCTTTGTTAATCAGGTCCATGATGATGCGCTCCATAGCTTTACATATCAGACTTGTCAGGCTAATGGGGAGATAATTCCCAGGGTCTGTAGTAACTTCCCCTTTATTGAGAGGGATGACTGTAGCAGTGCGCCATTCAGTAGGGATAAAGCCTGAGGTGATGCTATGACTGAACAGGGTACACAGGTGCGGTGTCAGTTCGCTTTGTAGTTCATGTAGAACACAGCCAGGGATATTACCGGGTCCCATGGAAGCTGTATTCTTGGCCTTGGACAATGCAGCTTTAACCTGTGCTGCAGTAATGCTGGGTGCCTGGCATTCTGTTGGCCAGTATGTTGGCAATATTTGTTGGCTCAGTATAGGAGGTACCATTGTGCAGTAACTCAAAGAAAATCTGGGTATTGCCATGGAGGTTCTTGATACAAATATAGAAGGCTTTGTGATTATTTTAGTGCCTGCTGCAATTCTGCCTTCATAGCTGGCTTTGGAGGATCTGATGAGGGATCTCAACTTTTTGTTGAGGCTGATAAGGCAGTTTTTCCATTCTTGGGACTTCATTTTTTTCTGCAACAGTTTCTTCCTTCTGTTGTAGAGTTTATTAATGGCAGGGGACCACCAGATTGGCTTCCTTTTTTTTTTGTAGAGAGCATCTTGGTTCTTTTGGGTATGGCTAGTTCCATACATTTATGTACATGTTTGTACAGTGCATTGGTATATGATTCGGCAGTCATGCAGCTATTTTCCATTGACATGGGTGCCATGAAGTTAGCCACCTCTGTTTATAGGAGCCTAAAGTAGCTTTGGAAAAGTTTTTCAAGGTGGTTACCTTTGCAGGGGATGCGGTGAGATATGGCTTTCCATGGTGATTAGTTTATGGTCGGATCTGACCAGGGAGGGATTGACTATTGGTGTAGAGCAACAGTCGCCCATGTTAGTAATAACCAGGTCAAGGATGTGGCTTCTTCTAGTGGGGGTCAGAATGAGCTGGACCAGGGCATTGGAACTGATGAATTCCAGGAAGTGTTGGGCCAGTGTATTGGTACTTGAGTAGTTTTCCCAGTTGATGGAGGGGTAGTTAGTCTTCTAGTATGAGAGTGTTGGGTTGGACCTTGATAGAGTCCAGTGTGCTTAGGAATGTGCAGTGAGAGTCTAGGGACATGGTTGAGGACATATAGCAGGCAATGATCTGGATCATCGTCTTACTCAATGTTAGTTGTACCTGAAGTATCTCAGATGCATTATGCTGGGCTACTAGTCTGGAGATATGCATATCCTTTATGAATATGGAGACACCACCGCCTTTGAAGCTTTGGTTCATGTTTCGGGGCCAAAAGATGGGGAATGAGTTATAGCCTGGTAGCGCAGGGGTACTTTCTGCTGCTTTAAACCAGGTCTCTGTTACAGCACAAATGTCAATGTTCTCCATTTTGAGGAGTGCTTCAAGCAAGTGCATCTTGAGATTTAAACTTCTAGCATTGAGTAGCATGACCCTCTGATTGCATTTATTTATAGCTGTTACAGTGGTAATTTGGTCTTTGGAACACCACCTAAAAAAGGAACTACAGGGGTGACAAGACCCTTAGCCAGTACCCAGAAACCCAGGGGTGACAGATGTAGGCCATCTCTGGCAAAGCATTGAGGTCTGTCAGTCATGTCATCCTAAGCAGACAGATACTGGATCCCCTAAGAATGACACCAGAAACTTAGCCAATTGTTGAAGTCAATCATTTTTTGTTTGTAATGCGGTATCATTCTGGGTGATGGTAACATACTGCTCAGGTCTAGAGTCATACCTGTCTTGGCCACATAATCCGAGAGCTCCACCATGTCTCTTTTTTGTAGTCCAGGGAGGTGCGTCCCAGGTCATTCACACCCACATGGACAATGACAGAGTCATACTTGTACTTGTGGAGTGACCTGAGTGCATGTGTTATGTGTCAGATTCTGGCACCTGATAGACATCTGACTGTTACCTTCTCTTTATTCAACCTACTGAGTGGGATAGCTGTGTGGCTCACTATTGAGTCACATGTGATTAGTGTATTGGGCAAGATGTTTAGCCTTAACTGCTTAGGTTGATGCGCACACTGTGGAGGTGAGCTAAGTGTCCTGTGGTTTGTGCTGTGTTGTGGTGGCTGAGTGCATTTCTGTCTTGGAGGTCTCTGCTGTTTAGGTAAATTTCTATTGAGAGCCTCAGCAAAGGTTTGTGTGTGGTTTGTGCTTTTATGTGAGAGCTTTGATGGTGGGTGTTCTTGAAGGCTATGTGCTTCATGTGGTGTGGTGCAGGTGTTGACCTTTTCCTCTTGATCAGCTAGTCCGGTTTTGCAAGAGCATAGCTTCCAATTTGGTGATATAAGTGCATCTCTCACAAGTCTGAGTGTTGGGAGGTAAGAGGAGAGGGCTGTCTGTGTACATGAGACAGTTCGTACACTGCCTCAGAATGCCCAAGTGCACCAGGTTAATAGGAGAATGCACAGGTAACTGCCCTTTAATCATGCCAGGAGGGGTAGTCGTAACTATTAAGTACTGGAACTATTTCTGTGAAGAATGACTAGTGCTGAGGCACTTAGGTGTGCTACAATAATTTCTACAAAAACCTGTTGAAGTGCAAAACGATTTAGCTATTTGAAGTGCAAGAGAGCTAGAAAGAACTAGCAAGATCTAAGGGAAAAACTGAAGAGTAGACTTTCTGGTACCAGTAATACTTTACCACAGCTCGGTGCCGCTGCAAGGAGTTTAAACAAGCATGAACCCACGCATACGTGGGCTTTTAAGCCACAAAGCTGAAAGGGATGGGAAAACTGCCCAAACGGCCAATAAACTACAATTTCTGAGCCAGAAACCACTCCTCTTGTGGTAGATAGGCTACCTAGTGCTTACCACTCCCACTGATAAGCTAAAACAGCAGTAAAAACAATTCAAATGCAGGGCAAGCTAGCACACGAGTGTGTAGCAATATTAAAGCAAATACAGTTTAAATAAATTCAATTAAATTTAAAAAAAGTGACTAAAAACAAGTGCAGAAAGCAGTAAATTGAGAAAAATCAAAATGGAGGCAATTGGAGTATCTCTTTCCCCTTCCTGATGCTCTTGCAGTCTGCAGGATACCAAAAACTGGATCTGTGGAGCTTAAACAAGCACAAACTCATGCAAACACTGGCTTTTAAACCAGAAAGTTGAAAGGGATGGAAAAACTGCCTGATCAGCCAATAAACTACAATTCTGGGTCAGAAACCACTCCTCTTGTGGTAGATAGGCTACCTAGTGCTTACCACTCCCACTAATAAGCTAGAAGACTTCCCTCCAACACAGAAAGGCTTGGGGGCTGAGAACCTTACAAACAGCCTTGGTTACAGCAAATCTGTATCTGGACTAGACTAGTTACAAGAAAGGAAGGAAACAAGTGCAAATGCGGGCTTTTAAACCAGAAAGTTTAAAGGGATGGAAAAATTGCCCAAACAGCCAATAAACTAAAATTTCTGGCCAGAAACCACTTCTCTTGTGGTAGATAGGCTACCTAGTGCTTACCACTACCACTGATAAGCTAAAAGGCTTCCCTCCAAAACAGAAAGGTTGGGGGGGGGGCTCAGAAACTTACAAACAGTCCTGGATACAGCAAATCTGTATCTGGACTAGACTAGTTACAGGAAAGGTGGGAAACAAGCCCAAACACTGGCTTTTCAGATACAAATGTCAGACAGCAGTGGCTTACACAAAGAAAATACTTATGGCGCAGTCAGAGGGTCACCTTCTTCAGGCCTTGTCCTACAAGGCAGGGTATCCATATCCTTTATGATAGTAAAGTGCTGTGAGCCCTTCACTGGTGTTGTTTATGACACAACTGATATGCCTATTTCTGTGGCTTTCATAAAACATTTCTTACTGTGTGGCATGCTGCCAGATCATCAGAAAGTGTGATTGGGCCTCTGTTATATCACTTTTGAGTGTGCTGGTGCTTTTGAGTTGCTGTTATGTTACTGTTCCCTGTAAGTCCTTATGAGCTTGACTGGTATAACAATGTGTGAGATGTGTGCCATATGCACATGGAAAACATGAAATCATGAAATGTCATCAGATCTGTGCTGTCATTTGTCACTTATGTACTTTGAGTTTTATTATATCACCATTTAGCATTTAAATGACTATAAATACATGCTTATCTAAACCCCTTTCCCGTGGTTGCCAATAGGTTATTTGCAAAAACATGTTATTTTCTGATGTGCATGGCACACAGCTGCAAGCTTCATTCCTTCTTGTACTTACATGCTAAAGTGCAGAATACAGCAGTGCTGCTGGATAACACACATACAGTCTCTGTATATACATCTCATATGCAATAAATGCAGTATATGTATATATCCCATAAAGTATCTACTGTCTTACTAAGTGATATCTCAGCTCAGAATTTTATTAACATGTATATCACATTAACTCTTTCTTGTCACACTGTAGCTTTATGTCCCTCTCACATCCTTTGTTAGCATGCCAGTTTTTATTTATGTGCATATGTCATGTATTGTCATTGAGATTAATTATCAGTACATCAGTATGGGAGCATTTATGTTGCAAATGTTTCTTTGACAGTTCAACACATTTACCTGCAGCATCTCAGTACATTTTCCCCATTTCTCCTCCCCTGATAATTACTTCTGCAAACAACCAATGTTATTTGTGTTCATTTCCTCCATTTTAATTTCCCTCCTTTAGAATTCTTTCACTGTACTTTCCCTTAATATTTCCAGACTACAATGCATGCTTGCATATTAGGTTTACCTATAGGCAAGCCAATTCATTTACATTCTTAGCTTGTGCTTGCAAACAACTTTGCATTGTCATAAACTGTGCATATTCGATTAACACTGCTCATGGCACTAACGTCCTTAAATCATGTAGGCTTAGAGGGATGCCTACATGATTGTCAATAAATCCCAGGGATTTTTTCTTTATTTACTTCAGACTTAGAAGATTATGTATTTCCATTTGAAATGCTGTGATATAAAACAAGACATTAAAATCTGAATAACAACTACTGCTTTTTCTTTGAGGCTATGAGGACATTCTTTGAATATGTTAGGTAATTATTCCAAAAGCATTGCTTGTAGTTTAGGAATATATCAAAACATTTTACATTCATAGCCCTTTTCAATATAGGGGCCAAAACTGGTCAGCAACTAGGACATAGCCTTCTTGAAAATGATCAGTTGCAAAGGTGTTAAACTTCATAAATGGGTTTCCTAAGGTCTAGTTTATGCACATAATTTTGTTTTCTCAATTTTGTTTCTAAATTTCAGGCTTAGCTATAATCAGTTCAGAATACAATCTGCTATGGAGATAGTAAGTTTCAAACCAAATTTCAACAATTAGCCTAATGCTTCACTTATAAATACCAGTAAGATTTTCCATGCTAGCTATATTTTTAGCAATGTCACAATCTTGCTTAGCAATACAGATCTTGTCAAGAGTGTAGGTGAGAACAAAGTCATGCTGTTTTGTCCAACTACCAGAAGGAGGTTTGTCCTCCTAAATGGAAAATGTGTGATCCCACAAACCCAAACCTTGACAACTATCCTGATTAGTAAATATCATGACTGAATCTTCAAATTCATGCTGTCTTCCACTTGGACTTTGTACAAGACTGGTCAAGAGAAAATCACATTTGTGATAAAAGCACACCACAGAGTCATTGAATTATTCATAAGAAAAGCTATTCTAACCCAGGAAAATGATTTGATCTCTGTCATTAAATATAGCTTCCTTCTTTTATAGACTCCTTCTAACACTGCTAGACACCAAGTGACACTAAACAAATGTTGTGGTTTTATTTTCTCTTCCACACAGAAGTAACAACACTTTCTCACCATTTCCAAATACATCTCTCACACAGTGTTCCACAACCTTGTCAATATTCCTTCAGCACTTTTCTTTAAACTGTTCTACTTCTGATACCTTCTTTTAAGAAATATTTAATATTGCATCTGCATTCCCCATGCTCAATTACACAACTACATATTCCTGATGCATTGTCTGACAATCCCTCACAATCAAATGCAAGGCCTTTTCTTGCACAAACCATATTACACATCTGCCATACCACTGCTGATAATATAGGTTTCCAGCCCTTCCTGCTTGCCTAACTAGCTAATTGCAAGATATATAAAGGTACAACCTGAGCCCTTAGCCTCATTCTGTTTTCAACTTTTCAACTTCAGCTTCCTACACACACTCACACACACACACACACACACACACACACACACACACACACACACACACACACACACACACACACACACATATACACACTGTGCCCCATAACATAGTTCATATCCTTTGAACTTTTGATGGTCTGACAATTTCACTATTATTGCTAAATACATTTTTGTCTGCTGAGCTTTCCACTGAAGCATGTTAATCATTCACGATACTAATTCTTTTACATTTTCTCTGTTCTTCTTTTTCTTTTTTCACCTCATTTTATAGAACTTCTTTCAACTCCATAAACAGTCATTGAGGTTATATCACCAGCTTGCATTCAGTATGTTTTTTTTAATATTTCTGTATACCATTGATTGAGCATAGTGTGTTAGTATGTTTTATATTTTAACATTTTTGTAAACTTTTTTCTACTTATACATTGTTTTAAATGACTAAATTTTGTCATAGCTGAAAATTCACCTCAAAATAAATAAAGATACTCATTAAATTAAATTCAGTGAACCTTTTCTATTTTCCCTTATTTAAATGTATGCCCACCTTACTTAGACATTCACCTGCAGCAGTGGTTAATATGTCCACAAAGGTGGAGCCACAACGGACCCCGGGAACTATCGCCCTATAAGCCTGACTAGCCTGGTCTGCAAGGCTATGGAACGCATCATCATGGAACTCATTAACAGAGACACTGGGAACCTCCAAACCTTAGACCCTACCCAGTTTGGCTTTGTTAAGGGCAGATCATGCCTCCTAAACCTGGTGGACTTCTTTGAGATGGTTACCAAGGCATTAGACAAGGGAAACGAGGTCCACACAGCCTACCTAGACCTCACAAAGGCTTTCGACACCATTCCCCATTCTAGTATTATAGACAAGCTCTCCAGCTTGAACATAAACCCCTATGTCACGAGATGGATTTCCAACTGGCTCATGGATAGAACCCACATGGTGAGAGTTGCAGGCTCTACTTCCGACTCTAAACCGGTTACAAGTCACGTCCCCCAGGGCTCAGTCCTAGGACCCCTCCTGTTTGGTATATACTTCTCAGAGGTACAGGCAAGCATAGGAGGACTATGGCTGACCAAATTCGCAGATGACTGCAAACTAGGGGCCATAATTGATTCTCCGGCTGATACAGACACCCTCCAGATGGGTCTCACTGAGACGGATACCTGGTGTCAAAATCATGGCCTCAAGCTAAATGCCAAAAAGTGCATAGTCATCCCCTTTGGAAAAAACAAAGTACCCGTGAACTACCACATAGGTGGTAGTCCCCTAAATACAGAAAATGTAATAAGGGTTCTGGGGACCCAAGTAGATAGTAATCTCTCCTTTGATAATCATATTGCCAAGGTGGTTAGAAAATCCTTCTATGTGGCCCACCTAATCACAAAAGGGTTTGCATCTAGAACAAAAGAGGTTATTGTGCCTCCCTACTCATCACTCATTAGACCCATCTTAGAATACAATTCCCCATTTGGAATGTACCTTACAAGACACCTGCAACAGCTGGAAAGACCACAAATGTACTTCACCAAGAGGATTACTGGCCTCAAACAGATACCCTATGCAGCCCGACTCAAGAAACTCCAGCTGTACTCGGTTGCATACCGCTTACTCAGAGGTGATCTCTGCCTGACTTACAAGGCCATGTCCAACCCAGAATTGATGGACATGCTCCACCTAAAAAAAAAACAAATCCCGGAGAGCCACACACTCTAGAGATATAAACCTCACCACAATGATAAATAGGACATGCTGGAGGGATAGATTCCTGTCCCAAAGACCCCCCCCCCCCATGCTTTGAAACAGGATTCCATTATACATCAGGCAGAGCCCCTCACTAACAGTCTTCAAGAGAAACCTTGATGGGTGGATGGAAAACAGAAAATTTACCCCGGGGATCACTGTTGTGGCTCTGCTGGACAGTGGTGCAGGGAACTATTGGCTCTGCTGGACAGAGGCACAGGGAACTAATCTAAGGGGGTGGCGAAAGCCAACACATTCTGGCTAGGCTTATCAATGCCCTTGGACAGATAGCCTAGTACTTACCTATGAACCTATGAACCTATTCCCTTATTTTATATACAATGTAATCTCATCTGCATAAAAAGTAAAACTTGCTGTTGTTATATTATCTTGTTTCTTCTTATACTCACAGTAGAAGATAATTAATTATATAATCAATTTCTCATGCCAACTCCTCATTATCCATTTTCCATGATAGTTCCTCTCTCTTAAATACATATTTACAATACGTATCTTAAAGTATTTTTATAAGTCTGCTTCATCTACTTAACAACTCTAGGGAAAAAAAGCATCAAATATTTCAAATATTTTTTTATGAATTGCTCCATTGTAATCTTTATTGATATCACAAATCACTATTCCTGCTTCAGCATTTTCATTTCATTTTTCAGTGCCTACTATCTCATGTGAAAGAACAGTAGGTTATTTCCTTATGCTGTCAGAATGCAAACATCCTTAGCATCCTCTTACTGCCCTGTTCTACTTTTTAATCTTGAGTACAACATTTTAAAGAATTTTTTATAATCTGTATTCCATAAAAAAGAGGCTTCTTGCTACCCAAGTCAGTCATTCCCTTTCTGTCCACACATATTGAATAATGCTATAGTTTTTCAAAGTCTGTTAGTAATTGCACTTAAATAGATAATTGTCAATAAAGCTGAAATGGACATGCATAATAAATGCTGCCTAAGTACCATCCGTGTTTTTACTGTTTCTATCAAGGAGTTGCCTTAATAATTCTGTTATCCTGATGCACATTGGGTATGTCTCGTTTTAATTGATTTGTCTTCCTGGCACCATCCATTTGGTTAATATGTCCTGAATGTATATTAGACCTGTTTCTGGTCCATTCACATTAATGAATTACTATTAATATGTATAATCTAAGTCATTTTGTATAACAATATTAAACTAACTGCTCTTAATTCTGAACTGCAGTATCAGACTTAGCATTCTTTTATATATATGAATATATACGAAATGCATCATGGAGTAATGGATATTCCTTTTTGCTTCAGCGTCACCATTTTCAAACTCTTACTTGCACATAAGGATTAAGTGAAACTTTAAATGTATCAATGCATTCAAAATCACAGTTTATGCTAAACTGCCTTGTATAGCTCCTTTCCCCACACACCTCTCTTGAGTGTTCTCGGTGATCCAAGGAAATCGCTAAGTCCTGAACTCTCCTTTATCTGTCACTTGTTGCAGATTATAGTCTGCTGAATGCTACCCAGTCTAATGTTACAAGACTGAAACCTTATCTTGTCTCAAGGAATGACATTACCCTACTCTCCTTTGTTAACTGAATCCCTCAATATATTTCTAGTTTCCCCCTTCTTTTCAGCACTATGTTCCCAGAATACTCGTCTTCCTTAATGAAAAAGACAACCATAGTTACAATTAATCCAGCAGCACTGCAATCAGCTAAACATTTTGAATGCAACTTATTATGTACCTACTAGCCTTCCAGGATCTTTGTTTTCTTGCCTTGTAATTCACCCTATACTCCCAAGATAAACAAGGGGCTGCCATATGATAGGTATCAATAGATAAAGTCTGATATAGAGAAACTGTGTGCCACACTCAACTTTTACTTTTAGTCACAGTTTCTGCCAGAATCATAGCCTTATAAATTCCCAGAGGAATCAGGATCATTCACATCTTCAGCTTTCAACTTATATTGTAGCAAATCACATAAAACAGAGGTGGAAGAAATCTAATGAATTTGAACTGTTTGCCTTGTGTTTATATGCAATGCATGATGGTTGTTTGTTGAAAATCTATATGTGATGCTGTATATCAAAACCATCTGTGTGCTTCATTATAGCCACTTGTTCTCTTCCTTGTTCTTTGTTAACCCTTTCTTGCATGGTGGGTTCTGAGCTAAGCTTCTTTCCTGTCAGAATAACTCTGAAATGCTAGTGAGACTTATTTTGTTTGGAAAATTTTAATAAAAGTATTTAATACTGAATCCACACTAGTAACATTGTTAATGGCTACTTATAAATTCTTCCATTCTGCAACCACCCAGAGATGTGCCATAAGTTTGTTTGTTTTTTTTTTTTTTTTTTTTTGATACTTGCACAACTTCTTTTTACTGAATTAGTTATTTGTAACTTAATTTTCTGTAAGTCATTGATCAATAACTCCATTCCTATTGTACTGCTTTTTATCAATATAATCTACTACCCAAATGTTTCTCAATTTTAACTGATATTGTGATTTCTCAAGTTTATACAATATGCATACTTTTCTTATGTTCAGCTTTATAGCGGAACCTCACTGGTCTCATTTTAAGTTACATATGCGTGCACTGCTTTGTAGGATGACAGTAAGTTAATTTAGGTTGATTTTATTATGAACTGACAACTAATTCCACTAATTCACTCTAAAACTAAAAAATGATGGGTTATCAAAAGCACTTAGAAAACAAAACCTTGCAACCGTTTCCAGATAACAGGTAGTGTCTTCCTTTCTTGGTTGCGAATAACGTAAATAAATGTTTTAAGACCAGCACCAGAATATGTCTTCTTTTTACAACTGACTTTACTTGTCGGTGTATTTCTTCCACTTCAACTTCAGTGACGTCATCAAACATCTTAACCTCTTAGTGCAAGAAATATGGACAGAGTCTCGCATACTGAGGGGACAAAGGCCTAAAAATAGGGACGGATTTTAAAAACTGTTCTTATAAACTTAGGAAGCTGCTAGAATTACAGGGTTTGTGTTAACATGCATTTTATGAAGAATGTGAAGTCTGAAAATCAAATGTATGATATCATTTAGTGACTTCAATCCAGAGATCATCCCAGTGATTTGCCAGAAAGCCACAAATTGTATGAGGAATATCCCAAAAATGCAAGGCAAAAATCTGGACATTCTGTGAAAATCTGGACAGTTGAGGGGTAAGGACATCATATCCTGTATTCATTCCCTAAGTAGCTCTTCCTTTAACACAATCTTAGAAGTCAGTTCTAATTCTACTGCAATGTCATCCATATTACTGATCAGAAACTTTCAGAATATCAATGCTGGAAGTCTGATATATGGGTATTATGCAACTGTGTCCATATTGTCCAGTAATATATTTTCCCTGATTTAAACAGGGTTAACAATAGCTACTTAGTGTATGAATGTTCATACTTAAGAAGCAGAAAATGCATGTTACATCACAGACGAATATATTACTTTAAAGTTAATGATATTGCTATGTCCATGGTGAGGAATTCTACCACCTTAGGAGCAATGAGCACAAATGTGATGAAGTCTTCTTCTTCTTCTTCTTCTTTCGGCTGCTCCCGTTAGGGGTAGCCACAGCAGATCAACTGTTTCCATTTCTTCCTGTCCTCTGCATCCTGCTCTGTTACACCAACCACCTGCATGTCCTCTCTCACCACATCCATAAACTTTATCTTAGGCCTTCCTCTTTTCCTGTTACCTGGCAGTTTCATCCTTAGCATCTTTTTCCCAATATACTCTGCATCCTTCCTCAGCACATGTCCAAACCAACGTAATCTTGCATCTCTGGCTTTGTCTCCAAACCTTCCAACCTGGGCTGACTCTCTAATATACTTATTCCTAATCCTGTCCATCCTCGTCACACCCAGTGCAAATCTTAACATCTTCAACTCTGCCACGTCAAGCTCTGACTCCTGCCTTTTTGTCAATGGCACTGTCTCCAACCCATATAACATAGCTGGTCTCACTACCCTCTTGTAGACCTTCCTTTTCACTCTTACTGGTACTCGTCTGTCACAAATCACTTCTGACACTCTTCTCCACCCACTCCATCCTGCCTGCACTCTCTTCTTCACCTCTCTTCCTTCCACACTCACCATTACTCTGAACTGTTGAGCCCAAGTACTTAAACTCATTCACCTTCATCACCTTTACTCCCTGCATCCTCACCATTCCTCTATCCTCCCTCTCATTCACACACATATATTCTGTCTTAGTCCTGCTGACCTTCATTCCTCTTCTCTCTGGAGCATATCTCCACCTCTCCAGGGTCTCCTCCATCTGTTCTCTACTCTCACTACAGATCACAATGTCATCTTCAAACATCATAGTTCATGGGGACTCCTGTCTGATCTCATCTGTCAACCTGTCCATCACCATTGCAAATAAGAAAAGGCTCAGAGCTGATCCTTGATGTAATCTCACCTCCACCTTAAACACATTTGTCACTCCCACCGCAGACCTCACCACTGTCACACTACCCTCGTACATATCCTGTACCACTCTTACATACTTCTCTGACACTCCTGACTTCCTCATACAATACCACAACTCCTCTCTAGGCACCCTGTCATATGTTTTTTCTAAATCCACAAAGACACAATGCAACTCCTTCTGACCTTCTCTGTACTTCTCCATCAACACTCTCAGAGCAAACATTGCATCTGTAGTGCTCTTTCCTGGCATGAAACCATACTGCTGATCACTAATTATCACCTCCCTTTTTAACCTAGCTTCCACTACTGTTTCCCATAACTTCATGCTGTGGCTGATCAGTTTAATCCCTCTGTAGTTACTACAGTTCTGCACATCACCCTTATTCTTAAAAATTGATACCAAAACACTTTTTCTCCATTCCTCAGGCATCCTCTCACTTTCCAAGATTTCATTAAACAATCTGGTTACAAACTCCACTGCCATTTCACCTAAACAACTCCATGCTTCCACAGGTATGTCATCGGGACCAACAGCCTTTCCATTCTTCATCCTCTTCATAGCTATCCTTACTTCCTCCTTGCTAATCCACTGCACGTCATGATTCACTATCCGCACATCATCCAACCTTTTCTCCCTCTCATTCTCTTCATTTATCAACCCCTCAAAGTACTCTTTCCATCTGCTCAGCACACTCTCCTTGTTTGTGAGTACGTTTCCCTCATTATCCTTTATCACCCTTACCTGCTGCACATCTTTACTAGCTCAGTCCCTCTGTCTAGCCAATTGGTACAGGTCCTTTTCTCCCTCCTTAGTGTCCAAACTTTTATACAACTCTTCATACGCCTTATCCTTAGCCTTCGCCACCTCTCTCTTTGCCATGCACCTCATCTCCTTATACTCTTGTCTACTTTCTTCATCTCTTTGACAATCCCACTTCTTCGCCAACCTCTTTCTCTGCATACTTTCCTGTATTTCTTCATTCCACCACCAGGTCTCCTTATCCTCCTTCCTCTTTCCAGATGTCAGACCAAGCACCTTTCTAGCCATCTCTCTCTTACAAGCTCTGCTGTATTTACCCAGCTATTCGGTAACTCTTCACTGCTACACAGTGCCTGTCTTAACTCTTCACTGAAAATCACCTCACAATTACCCTTTTTCAATTTCCACCATTTGATCCTTGGTGCTGCCCTCACACTCATCCTCCTCTTCTTGATCACCAA
Source organism: Protopterus annectens (assembly GCF_019279795.1). Classification (NCBI taxonomy): domain Eukaryota; kingdom Metazoa; phylum Chordata; order Ceratodontiformes; family Protopteridae; genus Protopterus; species Protopterus annectens. The sequence goes on from NC_056725.1 coordinate 256,208,761, forward strand.
TGTCATCCTACAAACCACCATCCTATGCTGCCTAACTACACTTTCCTCCGCCACCACTTTACAGTCTCCAATCTCCTTCAGATTGGCCCTTCTGCATAAGATATAATCCACCTGTGTGCATCTTCCTCCACTCTTGTATGTCACCCTATGCTCCTCCCTCTTTTTAAAACACGTATTCATCACAGCCATGTCCATCCTTTTTGCAAAATCCACTATCATCTGACCTTCTGCATTCCTTTGCTTAACACCATACCTACCCATCACTTCCTCATCCCCTCTGTTCCCTTCATCAGCATGCCCATTGAAATCTGCTCCAATCACCAGTCTCTCACCCTTGGGTATAGTCATCACTACTTCATCTAACTCACTCCAAAAATTTTCTTTCTCATCCATCGCACACCCAACTTTTGGAGCATATGCACTAACAACATTCATCATTACACCATCAATTTCCAGCTTCATAAACATTATTCTATCCGACACTCTTTTCACCTCCAAAACACTCTTAGCATACTGTTCCTTCAGGATAATGCCTACGCCATTTCTCCTCCCATCCACACCATGATAAATCTATTTGAAACCGCCTCCGATACACCTAGCCTTGCTCCCCGTCCATCTGGTCTCTTGCACACACAATATACCAACCATCCTTCGGTCCATCATATCAGCTAGCTCTCTCCCTATACCAGTCATACTGCCAACATTCAAAGTTCCAACCCTCACTATCACAGTCCTAGCCTTTACCTGCCTTCAGGCATGCCTTCCACTTATTCTCCTCCTTCGGCCAACAGTAGCCCAATTTCCACCAGCACCCTGTTGGCCAACAGTACTGGTGGTGGTTGTTGTTAACCCGGGCCTCGACTGATCCGGTATGAATTTCTGTACTGTTTTCTGTATGTATGGTTTGGCAAAATTTTACACCGGATGCCCTTCCTGGTGCAACCCTCCCCATTTATCCGGGCTTGGGACCGGCACAAAGAAATGCACTGGCTTGTGCATCCCCAGTGGCTGGAGTATCGAAAAATATTGATGGACAAATAATAGTGTCATGAAAAGGAAATCATCACTGTCCTCAGCAGACAGCTCGGTCAATATTCTGTATTAGCTACTTTAAAAAAAAAAAACTAAACACAAGGTAAGAAATGGGAATAAATATAAATCACACCAGAAATTAACTTTGCAATGGGCTAACAACGCTTGTGTAATACAGCTAAGAAAAATATTTTAAAAATTATAATATCCACAGGAATATGTAAGTCCAAATTAATTGCTCTTATAGAACTATATAAGTGACTTTAGATACTAAGTCTGGCTGGCCACCACCCTACATGTAAGTGTGATTTGCTGCTTTGAATTGTGATTATATATTCAGGAATCACTGGTACTTGTAAAACCAGAATATCTTATGTAGGTTTTTGTAGTGTTCTCTGTCAACATACCCTTGCCTCATTTTGTGTATAATGCAAGAATTCTAAGACAATACAAGTCTTCAAGAAAAAAAATATCTACACTTAAGTCTTGACACCAGCAAGGAAAGGCATTGTAGCTCCTACCTTAAAGCAAGGACACTCAGATGAGGTCATTTAATTCCAGGTAGTGCTAGGATTACTGCCTTCATGAAATGTCATCATATTCTACTTCCTTCATGGGAAAATGTTCCACTTTTAAAGAAGCAATGCAACATTATATATAAACAGACTCTTCTTCGGGGATAGCAAGACAATCAGTAGTAATATTAACTTGTTACATACATTACTTTCTGTGGTTCCATTTGTGAATGAATAATGATTTTCCTTTATCTTTTCCTAACAATCTTCAGAATCTACAGCATTGATTCATATTCATACACGGTGACTGTTCTCTTTCCTAGAGAGAAAAAAAATGGTAATACATTCACATTGTGTTCTTATTTCTGATATTATCAGAAAGCATTATAATAACCAGACAACACTTAAAATATTGTATGCAGAAATTATTTATTATCTCCTAATAATTGGAAATAATGGAAGCTCAGAGGGGTAACAGTGGGGTGGGCCTAACTTTAGGTGTGGGGCTAAGATTTTTCCTACCAAACATGAAGTTGATCATCCTGCATTTAAAGTTCTGTGCATATGGGTGCATGACCCTCACTAATAAGTCCTGAAATAACTCCATGGTAAAGAGAAAAATATATAAAGTATAGACTCAATTTTTTTCAGTTTTGTTGTGAAGAGTCTGTTTTGCAACCTTCCATTTTACAGAGTACGTATATACCAGATTACCAGATGGCAAAGCACAGATGTGTAAAAAACACTGTCCCACTAACTGATATAAGGAATTGATTGACTTTTTCTTTTATTCGTTTTTTAAATGGGTAATAGGACTGGGCATCAAGAGCTTTTTAGCCAGCCATGATCTGAGCAACAAATGCAAGGGTGGCCATAATATACAGGGAGAGTTTATAGTAGTGAGTATACCTGTATGGTTTGTGAAAGTGTAAGGAAACTGGAGTATCTAGAAAAGTCTATACAAACACTGGGTGGACCCGTGTACTCTACAGAGACAATGCCCATTTGTCAGGAGTGAATTCCATACCCTGAAGCCATGTTGCAGAGATCTTAACAAGTGAGCCACCGGGCTGCTTGAAATAATGCTGCTGACTCCACACAGATTTAAATAATCAATTTATGGAGAATCGACTTTCCTATACTGTTTCAAACTTATAATGTGTGACTTCTGCTTTATAGTAAAACTGCTTTAAATTGTATTGTGCCCCAAGCCATGATGTCCTGAAGAGAACAAATTTAATATAAAATACTCATCAACACACCAGATCAATACCACTGAGAAGTCACACACACTACTTTATGATTAAAACATAAAGTTTGGCACACAAAAGAAATGTTGTTTCTTCAACTATACGTAAATGTCCAGTAATGCCATATAATGAATTACATAATCAAAAGCTGAAGCTATTTACTAAACATTTGGTACACAATAATTATATTCCTTCCTTCCTTCCTTTGTGTAAGTTTGTGAAGTGGTTCAAAAACAATAATATTGAAAACATAGGAAACAAGACAAACCCCCGGATTCATGAAGCTCGGCGCAAGGCCGGTGTAAGGCCTGCGCCGGCCATGCGGCATATAAATGGTGTAGTAGCACCATATGCATATTAATGAAGGTGCGCCGCTACCACATCCACGTGCATAGGACACATGCGCTAGTGCATGGGGCGTTACTAAGCTGCGCCCGGAGGCCTGTCAATGTCGGCTGGCGATGAGCAACCTAAACTGCTGAATATTATAGCCTGCCTGCAATAGTAATCGCACCTATCAGTGTCCGTGGATAATGAAACATATGCAAAGCATGCAAGACATTTCCCGGCCACACAAAATGGAGACTCAAACAGAAATGCATGCAACACAATATGAGTTCCCGTCCATGGAACAAATGATATTTAAAATCGTGTGTCCGTAATGTACTGCACTGTCAAAAGTTATACCCAGTGGAAGTGAAGCGCATCATGTCAGCGCGCCGCCAATACACACGTCCAGCCTCATGGGCATGGTCACCAGCAGTCCCACAGTGGTAGTGATAGTACACAGCTGGGCAGTTGTGGCTATATAACGACCGTAAAGAAACCTGACAGTCCAAATTGTATACCAAACACACACAAACATATGTATATTAAAATGTGCTATACACATGAACAGGAACGTAACCGTCACAAACACATAGGATGCCATATGCGGAACCGGGATATCCAAAAGCAGAACCCATGCATGCAAATGCAATACGCAACAACCCCTGTATAGCACATAACCTGCACCCATGTCCAAATGTCCACCAAATCCAGCTACCAGCCTTGCGCATCCGTACACCTACACATAGCGAGTATTCCCCATATGTAGTAGGAAGTATCACCCTAGGCAGTGTCAGGATTGCAAATATGTATACCACATCTGTAAACATCCCATCACAGGTACGTAAATCCAAATGCCCGCGCGTTAATATTCCGGCAAAATGTGTGTACATCCCGCATGGGATAAGTAACCTGTTGAAACCTCAGAGTTGTTTACACACCACGGTGTCCATTACTGTACACATCTGGACAAAACATGTATGTGTAGTCACGGTACTGTTCAGTTTCTGCACAGACATGCAAAACATACTACGCAGGATGGAACAGCTGTCCACCATGCAGGTCACCCCACTAGGGTTGCCACCTGTTCAGATGGCCAAGGTGGGACATCCCTTGTAGAAATGTGAGAATTTGCAGGATAAAACATACCCCCAGCCAGTGCAAAGGGCAGAATTACACGTGTATGCCAAGATAAAAGCTTATTCCATAGCATTTGAATAGCTTATGCTATCCCAAATAATAGTTATGTGTACCAGATACAAAATACCTATATCATGCAACTAGTAAAGAAAATAAGAAATATATTATTGTCTTAAAATCACAGGACATTTGCCATGTCTTAGGTGTCATCACAGGACACAACTGTCCAAAGTGGGACCTCCCCTCGCAAAGAGGAACAAGTGGTAACCCTACACCCCACTGAATTATCGACAGTATATATTCAACTCAATCACATACCGACACCACCTCGAAATATATTACAGCAACAAAACCTGGACAAAGCCTAAAAGGATGGGTGGACAAATAGGGACAGATGTAATTACTGCTCTCACAAACTTCGAAAGTTCACTGAATAATAGTATGTACATAAGCATGAAATGTTGTGAAGGATGTGGGGTAGTCCCCAGTATTACAGAGGTCCGTACATTTATACTGTAACAAACCGTCACATATGTTGACTGTACTACTGCATACCTGTAGTTAATTCATAGTTAAGTCATGTGCAAAATAATAACCCTCGTAAGAATGAATACAGGAAATAGTCAAATGTGAATGGGAACACCACTCACCGTGGATTATGTATTGTAACCACCCCCACCCATATTATGTATTGCCAACATCATAAGCTACTGACAGGTGCCCAAACACCTGTGTCTGTAAACACAAATAAAATGTTTAAAATGGACAAACCCTGTCCATGTGCTTTGTCTGACATTTGAACATGGTCAGGGCGGTTCCGTTCACCAGGCAGACAAGCCTAAACCTAGATCACCACATGAACACCCTGACAATTAAAGACTTGTATGTGTCAGGACTATAAGCCTTGGGGTTCTGAATATCCCTGCAGTGATGAAATATGCAGTCTGAGTCCAGAGCAGTAGGGAATAGGGAATGTGTAACATGTAGTACCGCATTTTTCCCAGCAGGAGAATGGATGCCTGTGTCATAAGTGAAGCGGTGAGGCATATGTTAATGTAGCTATGTACTATGGGTATGCATATAAATGAGTCAGAACACCAAACGTATAGTGGTTACAGCATCCAGCCAACGTGAATGCAGTTCCGGTTCAACTACGACTACAGCACATATAATGTTAAAGTGTAATGAATGCGTCTGTGCTGTACAGACATTTAAATATGTAAAGGTGAACGTGTGTTTTGCATATGTCCGTTAACCGGATTAGAGATATTTTACTGGTACTGTCACAAGTAATAAAGCCCACATAAGCACAAAGACTTAGTAAACATATGTAACCCACAATAAGGATATGCATGTAGCCTGCGTAACCCACAATAAGGAAATGCAAGTGCCTGTGTGTGTGATCCGCTCACAGCATAGCAAATGAATGCTGGTTTGTACACATAATGTCTATATATGGATATATACATTTGTGTATAGATATATATATATCCACAGACTAAATAAATATATGAAATAAAGAATGTACAGATATATATATATATATATATATATATATATATATATATATATATATTTATATATATAAATATATATATATATATATATCTATATATATATATATATATATATATATACACTCAAACACATACAACATCAATTGATATATACCTAACAAACATATAAACAAATGTCCTCATAGATATAACACATGTACATAAATAGGTTACACCATAGCTAGTATGGATACACATAACAGACATGCAATTAAGGTAAATACACTGCTGCTCCCAAAACTACTGCCTGGAAAGTATCAGTGTGCCAGATCTGTAAGTTCTACTCTTTAAACATGGATATAGGTGTCCTTTGCAGGACTCCAAAAATAGTGAATCTATAAATGCACAGCCCTGTAATGATTGCTGCAAAGAAGTGTCATCCGCAACTACAATATAGCTGTACATGCAACAGTAGCTTGTGCAAGTGTAATAACACATGGGTTGACAGAATGTAAGACATATGTACCGACATGCGGAGAGTGGATAGTGCTTAGAAGTGTCGTCATAATTTATTATCAGTCACATTAAATATGTGTTATGACACTGTGGAGGGGTGTCATGTCTGGGAATCATGGGTATGCAATAATGGGCCTAGGTGCCTAGGTGTTGGTTGGCACAGATTTATGAGGTCCGCCCCATGGGAGTGATTAATATACCTATGTGGGTATAGCAGACACCTCTAACTTCCTAAAATGAAGAACCCATCTACCGGATATCGTGTAAACTATTGGGGGAAGACGTAGGGAGTTATATTAGTGTCGTGTAAGCAATTATCATGGACGTACATGCATACGAATAAGATGGTAACCATACCTCTCAATCAGAATAAGACATCTGGACAAAGGCATTGTAAAATAAGTACAAATAGGGAATATCTCAAATATTCCTCTTACAAAGTCAGAACGTGGATAGAATAATGGATCAGTCAATAGTATGAATGTTTTGAGGGTTATTAATTGTAAATAACAAATGTCTGTCATTATTGTCTAACCCCACAGTCCCAAATGACTTCCCACTAAATTACCAGAAAGGCATTGCACAATATTATTAAAAAAGGAACAAAATCAGACATCTAAGTTAGGGACATTTACCCAAAATGTGTACAGTTGACAGGTATGAAGGTAACCCTGACCTAAATAAATGTACAGAACTAGTGCGATTAGGTGGACAGGTGTGAAGAGAGACGTGATGACAAATGACAAAACATGTATAAGTCAAAAGCATGCACCTTGACAAATCTGGATGAATACTAATGCCCTGTGATAGTCAATGTGGAAGGTTAACAGAAACAACATAAATGTGTCCCTCAGGGTGCTATGCAGTGTCCCCAAGACAGTGTTCAGTCTCCCACACACGCATGTGAGTTCTGCCACTGACCGAAAGTGCAAATACGGGCGAACACATAAGGTAGATGATAGCAGAATATGTTTTGATCAGCAGCTGTTGGCTTTTGTGAGGGACACAACACTCTGGGCGGGTGTGTCCTACAAAAGGAATGTAATGGCATCTGGCCTGTGATTTCTCCATATATTGTGTGTAGTGGTGTAATAAAATTACATATCTTGTATCAGAAACGGATACATGTTATAGGAAACAGTATCATCGACTATACCACTACAAGGCAAATCTGAAGGTATGAAAAGTGCTGAAGTAGTCAGTTTAGTATTGACCGCAGGTATGTGTGGACTTGTCAAATGTCACAGCTGTACATATAGTCCCGATAGGGCTGTCATCTCTACAAATGATGAAAGTGGGAGGTGCTCTGTATAAATGACAGACGTAGCAGGTCAAAACATACCTACAGCCATGCCTACTCCACAAATAGACATATTAGCACACATCAAAGCTTAGGCCAGGATTCAGGAAGCTTTGGTCAGCGTACGAGTAGAGTAAGAGTAGAGCAAGGCAAGATGTCCGCCGAGCTATTCAGCAATATCCTGTAGGGGTGTGTAACACAGCCCCTCAAATGAACGTTGCACGGACAATGTTAGGATATGCAAATTACCCCATTTGTAGGTGAAAGCTATGCAAATGATGTAAAATATGCGATAAATGAAACAGTAAGCTGTCCGTGCCAGAGTAGAGGTATGTGCAGAAATGTACACGGATGTTAACCGAGTAACGTTCTGCAAGTAGCTAAACGGAGCAATGTCATCTGCAAATAAAGGATGGCTTAGTTGAAGAAGCATGCCAATGGCCAAATATAACGCCAGTGGCATGTATTCCCATTGGAAATTAATAAAACTCTAGTTGTCCTCCCCTGATCTCCAGTGCAGCTGTGCATACAAAACAAGACAAATATGTAAAATATACATACAAATTGTAATGTCAGTTAAAAGTTATTGCGTCATGCAGGGGAATGGCAAGCTGAAAACAACATGGCTACTGAGTAGTGGTTGCAATGTGTGGAAGCGCACACTCAGAGATGTAACCAAGCATTAGTAGGCAATCCTATGCAATTGAGGCTGAGGATAGTGAAGCACAAGTTATCATGCCATATGGGCCAAGCCCCTACAGTGTAAGAGTAGGTGAAGGGGACTATCAGCGTAGAAGATAGGTGACATCATGAGTGTGTATGTATAAAACACTGTAATCTTATTGGAGCAGTGTGTCACATGTCTGCTGTCAGTGAGTCATCAGTGGAAGAGGCGTGTTATGATTTATCCTAGGTAAAGTCAGTAAACTGATGGTGTACGCCATGGATATCACTAAAGTTCCTTGCAAACCTGGTGAAGTGTGTTTGCGCCCGTGCAAGCCTGTAAGCTCGAGTAAGCATGTGTGCATGTGTGTCAGCCTGTGTGCGCGACTTGAAGAACGAGTAAGCTACTGTAAGATTGTTGAAGCCCGTGTAATGTTGTGTAAGCCAGTGTAAGTGCTTGTATGCATGTATAAGTCTGTGTGCGCACGTGGAAGTGGATATGCACTTCACTGTGCTCCTATGCGCGGCGCCGCTCACTGTGGACACAAACAGTGAAAAGGAAGGTAAACAAATAGCAGTAAGTTAACCAGGGAGAACTACCACAGCTAGCAGGTGGAAACAATCAGACTGAGTATATTACACAGCCAGTACAGTAGCCCAGCACAGCACGTACAACTCTACAAACAGTAGTCCACCATGTTATTCTCAGACACACTGCAACACTGTAGTATAGTAAGAGAAGTGCAAACTGTAAAAGACTAACTGAGACAAGATAATGTTAGGGGCTGCCATTGCTATTATACGTCAACATATGCAACATGTGGAGGGTTGTGCCAATGTGAATGCCGCTCAGCATCACACAGTGAGTAGACGCAGAGGACTGTGCAGGCACAGGGTAAACTACCAGGGGCTACATGAGCTGGAGATAGTAGAGCTCTATAGAGTGGACAGAGACCACCTGCAGAAGATTGTGGATCTGTGCAGGCCATATCTCACACACAGACCCAACAGAGGGAAACCTATCCCAGTGGAAACCAAGGTATGTGTTGCCCTAAGGATACCAGCAACAGGTACCTTCCAGAGATCAACTGGTGATATGATGTGGATTTTACAAACATCAGCATCCAGGGTACTGCACCAGGTCATGAATGCCATGTCAGCACATGTCAGTGATGATGTATATATCCCTAATTCCCGTAAGGTATTGGGCAGCAATATGTGTCGTTTCCACACAATAGTGGAATACCCTAAGTACTGTGTGCAATACACTGCACGCACATATGCATCAAAGCACCAGCCAGTGAGTGTGGCAGGGCCTACATCATCCACAAGGGCTTCCCCTCCATGAAGTGGTGGTTTGTGTGTGATGGCCAGCCCGTAATAATGAATGTGTGTGCTGGATGCCCTGGAAGCCACAATGCTTCCGATATGTGGCATCTGACGCAGCTGTACAAAACATTTGGCAATGGGGACAACCCTCATGGTCACCTAGTGGGGGATGCCGGATCTGCAGTCCAACTGTGGCTGATGACACACATCAGAAATGCACACACACATGAACAGGAATGCCATAATGAGGCACACGCACATACAGAAACCTTACTCTAGCATGTGTATGTGTCGCCAAGACACAGTTCTGGTGCCTGGACACATCTGGTGGAGCATTACCGCACTTGTCAACTACATGTATCAGAACTGTCTGTGGCCTAAGTCATCTGTGTCACACACACACATACACACACACACACACACACACACACATGACAGTTTATATACATAGTGTGAGTGACTGTTCATGTATGTGTAATACTGCAGAACAGTTCAAACACAGCAAAGTATGTCAATAATGGACATTCATCATAGTTGTACAACCACCTTGGAGGATATGCATGCAGAACTCTCATTGCATATGTGATACAGTGATGTACTGCACAATACCATTGTAAATGCAAATATCAAATGACAAATAACATAGCACATATCTATATGTACACATTGTTACCCATTATACATATTGGGGTGTAATACCTATGTGTTACTGTTGGTAAAGTATGTGTAGTAAATGTGGATAACTGACTCTGTTTAGCCTTATAGGTGTACAGCATGGGTTGGATAACACGTATCTGTCTGTATGATACCTTTGTGTAGACTAACTGTGTCATGTGCAAAATGCATTCTAGGCCACAGTATGAATTCCCAGATGTGGACAGGAATATCCCTATTGTCTTTGCTTGTAACTAACATGGCTACATGTCAAACAGTAATGGTCCCAAGAATGTGTGGCGGTCAATACCAGTGTGAACTGGTATAGTATAGTACATGTAGGATCCACATGCTACTGTGTGTCCTACATGTGTGGGACAGTTGTGAAGATATCATATAACAATTGGTAATTCAGACTGTTGAGGTCGTGTCTACTACCATAATGCAAAACTATGACAGATAGTAACAGTATCACCCACAGCACCGTGTAAAACCATAGCAATCACACATGTGTAGACAAGTACAACAATATGTGTAGTATAATGCATACTGGCCACCAATGGAAACTATGACGTGTTAACAGTGTGAAATACAGGGCATGTCACCATTCCAATGTGTCCACTATACATGTAGATGCAGACAGTGCACCCTCACCATGTTCACATATAGATACATGTGAATCTGTACTACACACATCTCACATGTACTGCACACTCTGTAACACATGCTGCCAATACTACACACGTCAGTCAAATGGCACATGGATGGATAATACATCTTCAGAATTAACAGTGTTGTACACTATACTACATTGATGATCATAGCTGGAAAGTATCATGCCTGCTTACATACACCTAGAAGGAAATCACACTTTGTGTTAACAACATTATAACATTATTACAGTGCTATGAAGCCACCCTGTGCATCAGCACCATGTTAGTCCGTACCTGCATCAATGTTACACATTGCAAGAGGTGGCACAGGTGTCATCATATGCACAGGGTATGTAGTTTCTTTTCCAGGGCCTGTCAGTGAACCAGCCAATCAACATGTATGCATTTGTGTGTGTGTGAGGGACAACAGGTTTTGCATGGCCCAATGTTGATGCAATGTGTGTGTGTTTTATGTGTTATCCCTAGCTGTTTGTTTTATGTGTGTCTCTGCATGTACACTGTTTCAGCATGTGTCAGCCATATACTGGAGGTTGTGGGACAGTCACAGACTGTACCTGCCAGGCTGTACAGGTCGCCATTCCTGGCCATGGATACCCCTCCATGCATTCAACCATAGTCCAGTCCTGCACCTGGTAATGTATACACATACATACATGGGATCTGTATCACAACCTGTGGATAAACGGGTGTCAGTAATGTTAACCTGATTTGCATAGTATTGCCATGTAATACATAGGTATATGAGCCATAGTCATCCTCCAACGTAATAACCACTGCTGACTGCTGCTGAGATGTGCACATGACCGTTTAAAGGTGCTGTACTATCATTGTTTTCAATGTCCCTGGTAATACCCAGCAACAAAATAACTGGTCACTACACAACTATAACCCAGGATCACTACAGCACACAGTATGTGCACTGTCACAGAGCCATAGCACATTCAGATACATCCAAGGTGAACATGTGCAGACAATGCAGCACATTCAATAGTGCTAATATCCACATACATATTACAAAGATATATATATAGATATACACACACACACACACACACACACACACACACACACACACACACACACACACACACACACACACACACACACACACACACACACACACCTACCTACTCTAACACACTACAGCATTACGCATTTACAGAAAGCGCTACTGAGATTACTGAACACAGCACTCCCAGAGGCATACTTGTAGGTGGATGACATCATCCGCAAAGGCAAAGACGCCGATAGGGAATGTATGTATTTTGAGGCATCTAAAAGCATTACTGTGTCCCCAGGCAGCTGGAAACACACACACACACACACACACTTAGAAGGGTCGGGAGTTGAACATACATCTACCTACTCTAGCACACTACAGCATTACACATTTACAGAACGCACTACTGAGATTACTGAACACAGCACTCCCAGAGGCATACTTCTAGGTGGGTGACATCATCCGCAAAGGCAAAGATGTCGATAGGGAATGTATCTGTTTTGAGGCATCTAAAAGCATTACTGTGTCCCCAGGCAGCAGGAAACACACACACACACACACACACACCTACCTACTCTAACACACTACAGCATTACGCATTTACAGAACGTGCTACCGAGATTACTGAACACAGCACTCCCAGAGGCATACTTCTAGGTGGGTGACATCATCCACAAAGGCAAAGACGCCGATAGGGAATGTATGTGTTTTAAAGCATCTAAAAGCATTACTGTGTCCCCAGGCAGCTGGACACATGCACACACACACACACACACACACACACACACACACACACACACACACACACACACACTTGGAAGGGCCGGGAGTTGAACATACACCTACCTACTCTAACACACTACAGCATTACGCATTTACAGAATGTGCCACCGAGATTACTGAACACAGCACTCCCAGAGGCATACTTCTAGGTGGGTGACATCATCCGCAAAGGCAAAGATGCCGATAGGTAATGTTTAGAGAGTGAGCGGTCTGAAAGCATATTAACGTCCCAAGGTAGACGTACACAAACACGGCAGTGCTGTCATCGGGCCAACTAAATATCTACGGAGCACAACAACACTAAATAGATACGGGATGCGCCACAGACAGTACACCCTTCAGGAGAGCAACCAGTGTGTTCAATGTACGCATCCATCGTGACATTGAAATTGGACATCTGGTGCCTGGATGACCACCATGGCTATACAGGATGTCAATGGCCATGCCCACACGCTTAGTATCACACGTCTGTTTGGAATGTACTGTGTGTCCATCTACACAATGGCATACTGGGCATGCTCACACACTTAGCAGTTGCAAAGGGCCATCTTGCATGCACACGGAGTCTAATCGCGGAAGGGCGCAGTGTGGAATGTACTGTGTGTCCATCTACACAACGGCGTACTGGGCATGCTCATACACTTAGAATTTGCAAAGGGCCATCCTGCATGCACACGGACTCTACTCACGGAAGGGCGCAATGTGGAATGTACTGTGTGTACTGGGCATGCTCACACACTTAGCAGTTGCAAAGGGTCATCTTGCATGCAGATGGAGTGTACACACAGAAGGGCACAGTAAGGTATAACTGCCCTCATGCACAGGGCGGTCACACATGCACTGACCTGTACACACACAGCTGCCATCACAGCTGTCACAGGTGCAGGTCACACACATACATACTGCAGTGTACACTGTAGCTGTCAAGTCAGCACCATGTCATTGGTGCAGCACTACACAGCCTTACGGTCCCACAACACCATGTGACACATGACCACTGGGTTGTACAGTGGTGTACACCAGCTGTGCAGAGTACAAATGTACCAACAGGGATCCAACAGGTGTTATGCATTGCAATGATACCAGTATACATGAACAGGTCGGCTCAAGACATACCATAGCCCTTACACAGCTGTGACACCTTACTGTTGCTGTACACCAATGAACACACATCTGGGTATGTCATACATGTGATTGTGTGGATGTGTGCATGGACTGCACACACAACACATACATACATAGCCTTTGATGTACCTCATGCATAACACTTGCCTAATCAATGCTACACACGCGAATTGAAGGTGGGCCCATGTCTGTTGAATGCTTACACTACAGGGGGTAGCAGTGTTGACCGGGACACATACTCTTGTACTGGTCGCCTGTGACACCCGTGATATCATACCGCAGTCCATGTGTTATGTATGTCAACATACATGTCCAACAATAGCAATGCATACAAACATGGCAACAGGAGACACATGTGACATCTGTACTGTGCATGCAGCAAACATGCATGTGCAGTGGCTGATGTCCGTAACATAGTTGCACCTACCTACGACATGCAGACGCAATGCAGACTCATCATTAACATCTGTATACGGTGACATACAAACAGCACGTATGGAGGGATGTGTGTACATAACGTGGTGAACCACCTGTCTAGATGTATGTGTGCAGGGGGTGGCTCACAGTTGTGTCACACACTATCCTATCATGCCATGTGCAAACAGTACGCTATGTCGCTGTTACGTGACGGTGCTGACATAATGCATACACAGCGGTCAGGTGTTAACAACTATATGTCACAAGGCACCTGTAACACCTACATCCTCCCATGTGCATATAGCAGCACATTTGCCAGATATAGCGTTGGTACACATAATGCAATCAATACCGCTGCATGTCCATCAAACGTGTCATCATATGGCAGGTGTATCATTCCCAGCACTGCCATGTGTGTCCGAATGTGTGACCAGGGATGCCACATATCACGGGGAATATGTCCCAGTTGCTACACTTCCCTGTACACCATTGTAGAGATCTGTACATACGTCAGTGTGAGAAGCATGACGTTCGCCGGTGAGGTGCATCACACACGTCGGCTGTCCGTATACACGTGTGGTCACCACAGTGTGTGTGTGGGTCTGTATGTATGTCTGGTGCTTGGTGTGAGTGTGTATGCTAATATATGGTGGGAAATGATCACTAGCCCCACGTGGTGACTAACCCGTAATGGTGATGCATTGCACAACCCTGTTGATGCCATAGGTCCCAGCCATACTGGCTACCTGTGCATGTCCCTTCTCTGTGACACGTTGTGAGGGTGCATAGTACTGTGAGGGTGATGACCACACAGGCAAGGGTCCCCAGCTGCGCACTATGGGGTGTGCGTTATAGTGGTGTACACCCCGTAAATGTGGCCATGTTCCCGTACTGGTACAGGGTCCTACTGCTGCACAGTGTGGCCCCCAGCTACCAAGTGACACCTCACATCATCATTGGCCAGGCCGCTGTGTACAACCCCTGCACCATGTCACCATACCTGTAATGTGTCCTGCTATGTATGTCACGTCTCTGTCCAGTGTAGCCTGTGGCACTGACCACATGCGTCAGGTGCAGTATATGTGCAGGCATCTGTGTCATGTTGGTGTGTCCAACAGACAGGTTGAAGGTACATGTGGCATGCTGATATTGCCAGATGTGCCTGTGTGTAATCCGCAGTTACACGTGGGGGACTGCAAACACTGCTACCTGTAGGCACATGCAAGTACACCATAGGAGGGAACCAGGGTATCACAACCAACATGGTGCTACAGATGTAACCGAGACACATACCGTGAACACATCACAATGCATGCTGCCTGCACTACATGGTATGACTGGTGCATGTCGACAGTACACAACCTATGTCACATACACAACTCAGTATTCACACACAACCACTGCAACATACACATCCCTCACTATGCATACACAGGTATTACATACACCTCTCACTATGCTGTTCACCCTGTGCATCAGAATATTTGTGCATAACCCTGCACCGATGGTGTGGATGACAGGGATGCAACACAGGCTTCATCATATGCACAGGGTGATATGTTTGCCAGGGGCATAGGCTGCACCAATGGATAACATCATGTGTGTGTGTAAGGGCCGGTGAGTTGACTGGACATGTCTGTGCTGAATGCATGTGGATGTTGTGGAGCCCTACAGTTGTGTTTGCTGTGTGCGTGTATGTGTGTACACAGTTCTGCCATTTGTGATGCCTACACGGGGTATAATTGACAGCCCCAGATTGTACAGTGCAGGTTGTACAGCTCACTGTGTCCGTCCACACCCATGTGACCTGTGCCTGCCTGGGGTTGCACTGGCACTACCAGGTGGAGGTACAGAGTGGCTACTGTCCGACGACACATGTCCGCTGGAACCGTGTCCCCGCTGAGACCATCCAGGGCCACGTCCACGTGGCCTGCTGTGTCCTGGTGTTGAAAGCACAGCACCAGCTGCACTGCTACTGCTACCGGCACTATGGGAGTGGGCATGTGAGGTGGCATGCTCACGTCGACCTACACTAGGTGGTGTTGCCGGCCTACGTCCACGTGGCCTATGCCTCACTCCTACCAGGTGTTCCAGCACAGACAGCTCCCGCTCGTGGATTGCCATGCCTCGGTCAAGGATTCCGACCATTTCACCTAGTCGCCTATCCAGAACATTAGCAATCTGCTGTTGAGCATTTGCCAATGCCTGGATGTTGTCATTTAGGGTATGGATAGCAGCCCTCTGCAGCCTCTGCCCTTCTCTGTTCTGCCATTCAGCATGTGCCTGTGCCACCATTACAGTCTGGAACATCCGTCTGGTGATACCAGCTGCTGCGCTCTGTCCTGCAGGTGCATGTCTGCCAGAGGTCCTTCTACGAGCAGCACCGGCCACATGCCTGTGTGGCACATCTGCAGTCATTACACTGACACCATGGTGTGTAGACACAACTTCTGTAGCCACCACACGTTCCTGTTCCACGCCAACAGATGCTGACTGTCCTTCCACTATGGCCACCGGTGATGCGATATGTGTTGGCAGCAGAACTGTGTGCGGGGAAGAGGGGGACATAGCTGGGATGGTAACCATTGGCACAGATTCAGCCCCTGACAACCCTGCCTGTACCTCATGCATATGTTCATCACCACTAGTATCAGTGGGGACACTAACGTCAGATGGACCGCAGGAGGGTAATGCACCTACATCACCTGTGAATGCAAAGAAATACTGTAAAGTACAATAGACACAGACACAGACACACACACACACAGACACACACACACAGACACAGACACACACACAGACACAGACACACACACACACACACACACACAGACACACACACAGACACACACACACACACACACACAGGCACACACACACACAGGCACACACACACACACACACACACAGACACACACAGACACACACATACACAGACACACACACACAGACACACACACACACACACAGACACACACACACAGACACACACAGACACACACAGACACACCATGCATGTGATTTGTCAGATGGCATGCAGCATGCCTGAGATACAGCAGAGGGCATGCAGCTCAGGCATTAATAGTGTTAGTAAGCATACCTTCCTTGGGTGCACACTACAGCAAGCAGGTGACACATGTACAGCATCATAATGGGCTTCACATTGCAGTGTTGTGTGTATGCCCTACAGATACAATGCATGTTTAGAAAAATGTGCATGAGCATGGGAGGGTAGTGTGAGCCATCTACATTGCTATACAGTGTGAAGTACAGACACTGTGCCATTGCATGGCAACATGAGGCATGTATGTTGCTGTAGAATGCATAATATGTACACATTGCATAGCCATAACTGCAACACAGTTGTGATGTTTGACAGATCATATATGGTAGACTTCAGTGACACCTCCAGTAGCTGTGCACAGGCTTTTAGGTTGTCCAGTGTACCACATCAACTGTATAATCAGTCAACTAAGACTATAATTGGACCATGTGTGGACAATGTGCAACAGGGTGTATACACATCCCAAGTACTGTGTGGCTACATGTCTCTGGCCATCCCCCATGGCCATGTGTGCACATGTGTTGGCCAATTGTGTGTGATGGGCATCTTCTCCACATGTCTGTGTGGTCCCATATGACATACACCCATACATGTCAGATATGTCACAATCCACAGGGCTATGCAGACAACGGGTTGTATGTTTGGTATGTGGGGTATAAGTCATGCGATAGTGTGACAATATTGCAGACAGAACACTACATGTCTGGGACATGTCAGGTGGCACATCACAATGTGTGCACCCAATGCTGGGGCATATGACACAATGGTGACACTTGTGGGCTGCCCATATCACAGCTCACTGTGTGGTACTGTGTACGTACCACACATGTTGTTCCAATGCATACTACATATGCCTCCATTGTAGAACACCTCCACCGTTGTATGCACAGCTGACCACACATGTCTCATTGACAAGTACTGTGGTTTCAAGTCTGTGTATCATTACGTTTGTATGTATTGCACATGGGTGGTGTGTGTGAATGCATGGTGGTGCGACCTGCATATGATGACTGGAACAAACATCAGGTGTGCAAGTGTTAACTGGCCACATGGCAAATAGATCTACACTGTAACATGCCTGATACTTATGATGGTCTCACCTGCAATGGACCCATGTCTGTGCGGCACGCTAGAGGTACCTGTATAGGGGTGACACACCAGTATGAACATTATCCATGACTGTATGACAGCCACAGGTTGCACTGTGCATGTGAACACATTCACCTGTGTAATAGCATATAGTATGCACATGTGTGCATACACAACGTAGCATACTGTAGTATGCAGCATGTGTGTCCACATACTTGGCATATGTTGTTACTTTACATAATGTACAGTGACACATGCAACTACATGGGATATAATAGCCATATGTGCATTACTGACTTACCAGGCAACTCCAGGCTCATTGGTTGGGAGACACCCACCTCCACGATGGCAGCTAGTGTTTCTGGATGCTGTTCCCTGGGTGTCCCCAGACTGGCCAGTAGCTCCTCGGTGTGTGTGAGTGGGGACTGGGTTGGTGGCCCACCACCTGTTCCACCTTGTTCCCTGGTGATTGCAGT
This sequence comes from Protopterus annectens, assembly GCF_019279795.1. Taxonomy (NCBI): domain Eukaryota; kingdom Metazoa; phylum Chordata; order Ceratodontiformes; family Protopteridae; genus Protopterus; species Protopterus annectens. Next base: position 256,227,611 of record NC_056725.1, read on the forward strand.
GGCACACTCTTTTGCATGTTGTATCAGGTCCGTGCAGTGTCTGCGCACCTGCTGGTAGGTGCGGTTATGGCCACCCACATTGTTCACCCTCCTGCGTAGATCCTGCCACAGGTCATCCCGCTGCTGGGCATGCTGTGACACATGGCTGAACAACAAGTCATAGTTGTCATGGAGTTGTGGGATGAGGACATCATCCTCCTGGCGGGTGTATGCTGGGAGGCGTGTACGGGGCATTATCTGTAATACATAATGATGGTGACAGGTCACAGTTTCAGAGATGTACAGAGATACTGCTGCACATACATTTCTATGACATCTACTGCATCTGCACAGTTATCTTTGCAAAGCATCATGACACTGACACGACTGACGTGTTTGTGTCACACGTCACACCCATTATGCATTGGATATCATCACCATATATGTGTGTCACCTCATTACAGTGTTCATACTCCATGTAAATGCTGTCTTGCTGTGGGCATGTCTATTTGCCTGCACTTGTGTTCTTACCTATCTGCACATGCCTCGATGTGTCCACGGTACTACTGTTGACTTGGATGCTGTGTATATGTCACATATCAACACAGACACAGCCGTAATGGACTTGAGCAGTGACAATGCACACATACGCATGGACACCTGTACATGGATGTGTTTTGCCATATACATCTACACAGCACTGTACAACTGTTCAACATCCTGACACGGATCGCCTGTATGACACATGTGATAGACATGGGACAATGGATAGTCAGACGACATTCACAGGGATGGTCATCAGCCATAGCATGTGCGGGCATGGTTCCCACGCTGTTACAGATGGCCATTGTGCCACCGCAAGCTGCATCAGTGCCACATTACTGATCCAGTCAGTTGATAGTACATCTACCATGCGGCCATCACACCATGTATGACTGGGATGACATCTGCAGCTTTGATGGACAGGATTGCATGGTATGGCGGGAGTATGTCACATATATGGCACAGGGATCTGTCCAGCCTGTGGCGATCCTAGTATTAGGACGGTGGCTGTCCATGACATATGTCATATAGATCAGGATATGGACATGTAGCATGTCTATCATCATGGTGTAGCAAATGTCCTTCTGCAAGGTAGACAGCATGCTGCATAGTGGAGGTGTGGATTGTGAAGGCTGGTATCACACATCCATGCATAGCCATTACCCCTTACAGGTGATATGTGATCCAATATTGGTCACCACAGTGCTGTATATGCCTGGCCAGTGATCTCCGTGCTCATGGATGGCACCCTGACATGACATGGGTACCTCATATTACTACCTAAGGGGCCTGGAGACATCACCATGTTGGGGGGTGCACTGCACAGCACCATCCCTTACACAGTGTCCATAATGTTGACCACAGCCTAGGTAGTAGTTTATGGGTACAGGGATGTTCACCTAGTGGTGACACTGCTGGTATCATCCATCAGACTGTGCACATATGTCACACACCTCACCCACACAGCCCATTCTGTATGTTGTTCACAACACTGACACAGCTAAACTGATAGGTCATGGCCATTCACAGCCTTACATACACAGATGCTTAACATTTGTCTGTGTGGTATGGGCTACAATGAGGGTGGGGTACAACACATTAACCCTGTTCTACTGTATCTGGCACTGATGTGCTGTGCACATGTCACTCTTGCACCTTTTGTAGTTGTGAGTCTGTCAACAGGCCACTGGTGGATCACTCCTGTGACATGCAAAGGTATTTGTAATCAAATATCCGTGCTATCTTGTACATCTGTACTGCTAACATCTACAGTGCTAATGGTTCATGGACATGCACACCATATTCAGCAGGGTTATAGTGCGGTGCCACCCTAAATGACTGTCATCACCACTTGTGGGTTGATATTATCCAACACACTATCTGTATTGTATGGTCATGCTAGGCACTTGTTCAGAACATGTGAGCATGTCATGAGCTACTGATTACTATAGCACCCATTCCACACCATTTCCCACAGGTACACTGTCTGTCCTACACTTCCCAGCTTGCTTAAGGTACGACAGCTGTTGTACACACGCATCACATATCCTGTGGGACATGGTTGTATATACAGGCATGTCCAACTGTCACGTACCAGTGCTACTGCCTGTCTATATGAGGGATATGTCGTACCTTCACCAAGAATGATGCCACAATACGGAGATAAGATGATCAGCTTTAACAATTGGCTTAAACACTGGTGTCATTCAAAGGGGATCCAGTGTCTGTCTGCCTGGGATGACATGCTGGACAAGCCACGCTGCTTCGCAAGGGACGGCTTGCACCTGTCACCCCTGGGATTCCGGATATTGGCTAAGGCTCTTGCCACCCCCATAGTGCCTTTTTTAGGCAAGGCTCAAATTCTAAACCTACCACCCTAGAACACAAAAAAGGAAAAAAACTAAGGGTAATGCTGCTCAATGCCAGAAGTCTAAATCTCAAAATGCATGCACTCGAGGCCCTTCTCAGTATGGAGAACATCGATGTCTGTGCTGTGACAGAAACCTGGTTCAAGGCTCCTGAGAGCACCCCAGCGCTATCAGGTTTTACCTCATATCATGCATTCCGGCCCCAAAATCCGGACAATACCAAGAAAGGTCGAGAGGTATCCAAATTCATCAAGGACAACCACACCTCAAGACTGGTGGCACAGCACGATGCATCGGAGACCATCCAGGTGCAATTAACCATAGGCAAGACTGCTCTGCAAATTGTAGCATGTTACAGGCCACCCTCACAAACTCAGGAACCTCACATGGCCTTCCTGCAAACACTAGAGGATAAATGTATCACCAAACACCATCATACTAGGTGACTTCAATTACCCTAATATAGACTGGGATCACTACTCAAGCCCAAACACCCTAGCCCAAAAGTTCCTGGAATTCATAAGCTCAAATGCCATGGAACAACTAGTCACCATCCCACAAGAGGAGATAACATACTTGATCTCATCATCACGAACATGGGAGCACAATGTTCAACACAGGTGTACCCTCACTGGTGAGATCAGACCACAAACTAATCTCGCTGGAGGTCCTCATCCCACCCCACCTGAAATAAAAAGACCACAGTAAAGAACTTCTCAAAGCCGACTTCACACTTCTAAAGACTAGTGTGGTCTCCTTTAAGGCCCCGAGGCAGTGGAAAACAGTACTCAAGCCGCTGAATCACTTACAAATGCCTTCTACCAGCACCTGCAGGACTGCATGGATAAGGCAATCCCAAGCAAAACAAAGACTCTTTGTACCAAAGGCAAGCGTCCAGTCTGGTGGACCCCAGCCATAAACAAACTCTACAACAAAGGAGGAAGCTACTACAAGATAGAGCAAAATCCTTAAAAGGTAAGACACCCTTGATCACTATAAGTAAAAACTAAGAGCTCTCATAAAATCATCCAAAGCAAATTTCGAGAGAAAAATAGCTAAAGACTCAAAAGACAATCATAAGGCCTTCTTTAGCTATGTTAGAAACCTGGGAGGAAACTCCCAGATATGCTCAGAGCTAGTTCAAAATGATGTGAAGATTACTGATCCTACAGACATTGCCAACATACTGGCTGACAGGTTCAGTGCAAACTTCCCCTCCCCCAAAAGGAGAGATATCTATACCAAATGATTGCAGCCCCCAAACATCTCCAGCCAAGTGAGAACTGCTCTCTCCAAAGCAAAAAGACAGCATCCATGGGACCTGATGGTGTCCCCGGCTGTGTGCTGCATGAACTCAATGAGGAATTAAACCCACAGCTAGGACAGCTGTTTAATCATAGTCTTACCTCTGGATACGCACTCCAGGAGTGGCACTGCAACTGTGGTACCACTTCACAAAGGCGGTGCCTCCACCGACCCTGGAAATTACCGCCCATTAGCTTGACAAGCCTTATCTGCAAAGCCATGGAGAGGATCATAATGGACCTCATAAATAAAGACATAGGAATTTGCAGACTTTGGATCCAACCCAGTTTGGCTTTGTCAAAGGCAGATCATGCCTTTTAAACTTGGTTGACTTTTTGAAACAGTCACCAAAGCCATTGATGAGGAAAGGCAGTCCATACAGCCTACCTCGATCTGGCTAAGGCCTTCGATACAATACCCCACTGGTATCATTGAAAAACTCATCAGCTTAAATGTCAACCTATACATCACAAGATGGGTTGCAAACTGGCTGAGTGACAGAACCCACAGGGTCAGAGTTGCTGGCGCCATGTCAGACTCAAAGCCTGTCACAAGTGGTGTCCCACAGGGCTCAGTCCTGGGCCCACTCTTGTTTGGCATCTACTTTTCCAGTACAAGCAAACACAGGAGGGTTATGGCTGACAAAGTTTGCAGATGACTGCAAACTGGGCGCCATAGTAGAAAACACATCTGACACAGATATCCTTCAGAAGGGTCTCACAGAAGCGGATAACTGGTGCCAGAGCCACGGCCTAAAGTTAAATGCCAAAAATGCATAGTCATACCTTTCGGGAAAAACAAGGTTACCCTAGCTACCAAATAGGTGGCAATCCACTGAGCACAGAAGAAGTTATCAGGGACCTGGGGACCCAGGTTGATAGTAGTCTGTCATTCGACACCCATGTAGCTAAAGTAGTTAGGAAGACCTTCTACATTGCCCACCTTATCATGAAGGATTTTCATCTAGATCAAGGGAGGTCATAGTCTCCCTTTACTCATCACTCATCAGACCAATGATTGAGTACAATGCCCCATTCGAATGTATCTGACCCGACACTTGCAGCAGCTGGAGAGGCCACAAAAGTTCCTCACCAAAAGGATAAAGGGTCTCAAAATCTGTCCTATGCTGCCCGACTGAAAGAACTCCAGCTCTATTCAGTCGCACCGCTTGCTCAGAGGTGACCTTTGCCTAACATACAAGGCCATGTCAAACCCAGATTTGATGAATATGCTTCACCTCAAAAATCTAGATCCATCAGAGCCACAAGGCGAGACTTAAACCTTGACACGGCTATTAATAGGACGTGCTGGAGGGATAGATTCATCACCCAAAGACTCCCTATGCTGTGGAACAAAATCCCGGTACATGTGAGGCAGAGCACCTCGCTGGCCTTGTTCAAGAGAAATCTTGACCAATGGATGGGAGATCGCAGATATACCCCAGGGATTACCTCAGTGTCACTGCTCGACAGAGGCACAGCAAAATAATGGGTATAGTTCCCCATACTAAAGGGGTGGCGTAAGCCACAAAACGATGGGCTAGGCTTGTAAATGCCCTCGGGCAGATAGCCTAGTATGAACCTATGAACCTATGAACATGTGGCAATAGAGCAATTGTCTCATGTACACATTCAATGCTCACCTACCAACATACTGCACTACAGCCTGTGGGGGATGCACGTCTGCAGCCGTGCTGGGCCCATAGCTCTCAGGTGTACCTCATTACGGGGATCGTACCTTATTTTGGGGTTCTAAAAGGTGCATGTGCCTCAAGGTTCCACATTGGAAGGGTCTGTCACACATTCATTGTTGTACATAGTTTACCTGCTAGCCATGGCTAAATAGATGAGAATCATATTAATTCATTGGAATATCTGTTTTATACGTAAGACCAGCCTATTTTAGCCATCATATGCCCTTCCTAGTTGACGCTGTTAGTAAGCCAGTTGTAAGTGTTCCACGTTTCGCCCATTTGTCACACGGTATGAGGGCAAATGTTCCTCATTTTGGGGACAGGAGGCTGACAGCTATGGCTGGGGGTAATGCTGTCGCCAACCCTGACTGCACCTGACAGTCATTTGGGGATGTGTAACATTTGCAACACACCCCACCCATCACATAGTCTCACATGATCTACACCACTGGCCACACCTACGAGGACAACCTGTGCAGTACGTCTCCATACTCACTGTAGGCACCAGAGGTAGCCCCCATCATGGAAGACAACATCACCAGCTTATAGCCCACAGACTCATGTGTGCCCACCACATACAGCCAATAGTGAGTTATAACGTTCACAACACACCAGTCATAGCTGACTCTGTAGGGTGTCACACTGCAGTTCCACACAGCAGGCTACACAAGGTGTTAGTTGCTTACATCCAAACGAAATACCACTTTTGAAAAACAGAAATACAAAGGCCAGGAAACAATCGATAAAGGCAATTCACAAGTCAAATAGCGTAGAATCAATTTATTACCGCTTTCGTCAGAAGACTTCATCAGAATACTTTATTACAAAAAACAGGGCTCTTAAATAACACTTTAATTATTCAATCTATCAATTAATTAAAAATTCTAAAAACATTTAAAGAGGAACAGCACTTTATATAAACAAAGAGGCAATGTTTTCCTTCTTGATATTTAACTTGCCATTTTTTAAAAAACATTTGATGTTAATCATTCCATTTAAACCAGGACTCTTGTCAGATTTTAAACGAATCTGCCACATGGCTTCCCTCTGTTCAATAAAATTTCTAAAGTCTCCCCCCCTCAGATCAGAATTACACACCTCTAGGACAGAAAATAAAATTTTTTTAAAATTACTGCAAACTAATGAATGTTTGAATAATGCATTGGTATCATTGTGTGTCTTCATATCATATAAATGCTCACGTATGCGTGTTTTTAAGCATCTTGTCGTCATCCCGACGTAGTAAGCTGGGCAGGTACTACATAGCCCAATATACACTACCCCCCTAGTGTTGCAGTCAATGTATTCTGGTACCTGAAAAGTTTTGTCAATGCTGTCAATGACAATCAAAGGTCCCACAGAAAGAAACCTACAGGCGTTACAATTGTGACAAGGGAAAACACCTTTCCTATTGGTTTTATTTAACAGCGTCTTGTTGACTTCTAAGGCTTTTTTAACATTAAATGTGTTTCTAAAAACAAAAACTGTTTTTTCTCCCAACACTTTTGATATATCCCTGTTCCCTCTTATAATTTTCCAATTTCTTTGTATCACATTTTTTATAGCTAACCCATCAATGCTCATACCCAAAGAACACACCGGACCCGTGACACTTGTGTCAGTACAGACGTTCAAACTTGTCACTTGTGGTGAGGTATCAACTTTATAATCCAAAATAGCAGGATAAAAAGTACCTCTCTTACTTAAAACTGTAGTGATGATATCATCCAACATAATGTTGGGATACCCCCTGTTCAAGAACAGTTTTTTAATATATAAGAATTCTTGATGTAAATCAATTTCAGATGATGTCATGCGACAGGCCCTGATGAACTGTCCCTTGGGGATATTTTTTATGGTGTGTTTTTGATGGGCACTGTCAAAATGGAGATAACTATTCGTAAAAGTCTCCTTACGGAATATTTTACTATTGAATCTATTTTCTAAAAAATCCCATCTCAGGGAAACGTCCAAAAATTCAACTTGTAAACCTATATTTCCTAACTTAAACTTTAAAAAACTAACCTGTTCATTAATCTCCTGAACCAATTCTCTTACTATGTCACTGTCCCCTTCTATGATGAAAAATAAATCATCAACAAATCTAAGGTATACTAAGATATGAAACTTGCTTCTTAACAATGTTAAAAAAAACTCCTCCCACCACGTCATTACCAAATTGGCGTAAGAAGGAGCTGCGGAAGACCCCATGGCCACTCCCCTTTTTTGTCTGTAGTAACAGTTCCCAAATAAGAAAAAATTATGGTAAAGTAAAATTTCAAGAAATCTACAAATAGTAGAAATCTGACCAGAACTAAATTGGTCGTTTTTACTCAACAATAACCGGATGGCATCTATCCCCTCTTCGTGGGGTATGCAAGTGTATAGGGATTCAACATCCAAAGTAAACATGATGTGTTTATTGAAGTCAAAAACCCCCTTGCTGGCAAAATTGTTGATCCTATTTAAAAAATGCCAGGAATCCTTGATGAATGATTCCTGACTGGAAACCAAAGGTCCCAGAGTGGCATCCAAAATCAATGAAATCCCCTCGGTAACTGAGTGGGGAGAAGACACTATGGGCCTAAAGGGGGGGTCCAGGGGATCTTTATGTGTTTTGGGAATGCCAAATAAAACACCTATCCTGGGCTTCTCAATTACACAAAATTCATAAACTTCTAAGTTAATCTCATTGTTCATTAAAGCATCATATAATAGAGAATGAATAAAAGCTTCCTTTTTCTTAATGAAAAATGGTGAAACCAACTCATATTCATCATGGTTATTTAATAAATCCTTCATTTTATTTTTATACTGTTCTTGAGTCATTATGACTATATTACCCCCCTTGTCGCTTTTCATAAAGCGCAAAATACCATTTTTGTCACGTAATTTATTGAAGGCCTTTCTTTCATTTACACTCAGATTGTGCCTAGATTTAAATTTACTTGAAAAAATGTTCTCAATATCATTAATACATGACTCTTCAAATATTTTTATGGTATGTACCAAAGGTGGATTGTAAACTGAAGGTTTCACCAAACAATTATTGTTCCCAACTTGAATGTCATTCAATATGTAAGATAAATTTAATTTCCTGGAAAATTTTTTAATATCCAAAACTGTATTTCCATAATCTGCTCTAACTGTGGGAACAAAGTTAAGTCCAAGTTTCAATACTTGTAACTCGTCATCATTGAAAGTAAAGTCAGTGAGCTTACATCTTGCTGTCGGGTAACTGCTTCTGCAACATAACCTATGCACCCATGCCACACCTCACCAGGTACGATATGTCTGTCATTCGCCATGTTAGTGTCACTGCCCTGTGATGCCACTTCACAGACTACGTGTGCAGGGACATGCGATAGCTCACCAGTCTTATAGCCCTGAGGGTGTGGGCATAGCCCTGGGGAGCATTTTGTATTCGTCCGGACACGATACCACTGTACAATGACCGACTGTGTCACTTCAACAGTTGACTATGCTCCTATTGTCATTCCACAGGCATGTGGTATCTGTCCACTATGACTGTCCTGGTCAAACACAATGCTGTGGCACAGATGACTTGCACCTGTCGGCCCTGGGAGTACAGCTCACATGTAAGGCTCTTGCTGCTTCTATACTGCCTGTCTTGCACAGTTTCCAATAACTGTCACCGGCAGGGCGGTAACTGGCATGCGACATGGGGTCATGTGACACATTGCTTGCATCTTCCTCTGTGACGCACGCAGGCAAGGCACACCTTATAATGCACCACTCAAACATCTCTGCAGTGACTGGGACCTGCCTCTAGGCTCTTTAGAGCACACCTGCAATTACAGGTTATAGACAGACCATACCTTTCAGGCACATACCTGGACCGGCACACCCACAGCTGAGGGGTTCCCATATCCCACTATGTTTTGCACGCATCATGGCAAGTTGCTTAGCACAATGCATCAGAGGTGCTCCATGTGCAACTAACTGTGTCTGGGACCGCTATACACATTGTAACAAGCGACAGAGTCAACATCATACCCCACGGGTAACATATCTTCTATGGTGGTATAGTGGACAGTGGGCCTCAGCTACTACTGATGTGTGACTGACACTACCCCACACTTCACTGGGATAGCCACTCATGTACTGAAACATCCATGAGTCATACCCTCCGCTCTGCTGGATCAACCCATACACACCACCTCCAAGACCTACATTACCCTTGGCATGAACACTACCACAATGTGACTGGTGTTACACACCTGGGGTTATCCCCTCATTGGTGGATTCCGAACATATGCTAATCTACCTTGTTAGCCACACCCTGGCAACACACCCATCACAGCATACACAGTACATGTGTACTACAACACCTACTACACACGTCTGCTGACAGCGGTTGTTAACATCATGACAACCGTGCAGATGAACAATGCACATACAAATGCTGACACATACCCCAGTGCACTTAATTAGCATGTACACAACTGCATGGATCATGCTATTCCACACAGAGCCATGATGGTACACACCAGATAACAGACGCCACTCTGGTGGTCATGTTCCACGGACATATGATGTACAACAACAGGTGTAGGCTGCTGCACAGTGGTGTACATTCCCATGTGTGGTGTGCCTCACTGGTCAGCCATGGTGGGGCCACAGGGTCCCTCATCACATACTCCAAAACTAGCTACATAAACATGACTGCCACACATTCCGGGGTGTACCACCAGGCATTATGGTGGTATGTCAGTATTCGATGGCAACACCCACATATGCTGTCACATACAACAGTCACTCAGGAACATTGCAGACCCAGGTATTGTTGGCAATATGCTGGAGGATGGATTCAATGCTGACAGTGCACCCTCTCACTCACTACAGGGCCGCAATCCATACATGAACATTGTGGTGTCCCTGTGGTCACACCTACACAGTACTGACCTACACTCTATATGTCCTGGGACACTGGCCCCATGTCACCTTCCAACGTCCCAGGCTGTGATGTCCACCAACCTCTGAATTACATGTCTCCCCACTAGGCCACCATATTCAGTAATAGCCTTATTTCAGACATTGTAGCCCCTGAATGGCACACAGCAGCATTTATCACACTACACACAGGTGGCACCACATTGCACGAGTGGGACTATAGTCCTACACACCTGACTGGACTGTTCTGCATGGCTATGGGGCACATCATCAAGGACGTCATTCTCAGAGACATTGTTGGGCTCCCATCCTCTGCTGCCACCCGGGTTGGGCTTGATAAGTCCAGAGCATGGCCCCTACACATGGTGGACTCCTTTCATACAGTTACCAGGGCAGTTGCCGATGGTACGGGAGTCCACACATCCTACATTCACCTCTCATTGCCTTTCAGCACCATTCCCCATTCTGGTATTGACAACATACACATCCACCTGCACATCGTACCCTGTGTCTCAGGATGTTATGCTATGTGGCTCATGGACAGGACACACAGTGAGGCCAGCATACCATAGCACCTACTTCATGTCAGGTACATTTGGTATACCACGGTCCTCAGTCATAGGGCCCCTCATGTTCAGTATATGCTTCCCTGCAGAACAGGCTAGCACACGGGACATTCCCTGCCTAGCTTTCGAACTCCTACATACCAAGCGCCATGATTGCTCTACCAGCTGATACTGACTCCGACCATACAGGTGTCGCTGTGACAGATACATAATATGACTATCATGGCATCAAGCTGCATGACACAAGGTGCATGCACATCACCTTTGCATTACACCATTCACCCACTGACTATCACATGGATGGTAGTCCCCTACATACATATCACATTGTACATGTTTGCAGGACACACATATGTCGCACCCACTCCTGTGGTTACCGTATTGCCACTGTGGCGTGGATATCTTCCTACGTGGCCACACCTATCTGTACTGGGTGTGTAACTGGTACATAGGCACCCATTGTACCTCTGCACTCAAGACATCTACACACATTCAAGGGTACACCACCCCATTTAGGGTGTACCTTACACAACAGCTACAGATTTACATGCCACAACATTAACACGCCATGACGTTTACTGAGCTCTGACAGTTTAAATATGCGACTGCACTACGGACACCACATCTGTACACATTTGCATACTACATACTCAGGGGTGACCTCTGCTGATCAGACAGGGCCCATGTCCACAACATTATTGATGGATATACTCCACATACGCGACATAAGCAGAGGCCACTGTGAGCAACATGCTCATGGATATGTGCACACACGCCACAATGAGTGGGATGTGCTTCTGGGTTACATTCCCAAACCGGACACTCACCATGCTGTGGAACATAAGTCCTATGTACATCACGCAGGGACACTCAGTAGCACTGTTCATGTGATACCTCCCTTGGTGTTTGGGAGACACATGTAGGCCTGGGATCACTGCAGTGGCTGCACTGTGCAGTGGTGCAGGTAACACCTGGCTCTGCTCTTCACAGGACACTACCCTGGAGAGGTGCCACTAGTGTGAATACTGTAGTTGTGCTTACACATGGACTTGCCAGACTGCATAGTACCCCACTATGCACCTGTGCAGCTATTACATGTCCTTTGTGCATGGTTACTTGGTAGCCCTTCCATTTAGATTAGCTATCATGCTATTACTATGTCCCATACCTACAGGCCATATGTATCCTGTTATTGTACATACCAATAGATGATACCTGTGGTATGCATGATATGCCTGTTATGCTGTGTAGAATATCTGTCATATCTACCTATAATACTATACATTACACATATGTCACATAGTATCCCATAATGCAAAGCATACTTGCTCAGTGGGACCACCTTACATATGTCATTAACGTTATATGCCCATACACATGTGTGCTGTGACAGTATTTCAACATATACTATCCCCTGCTATGGCACGTCCTTGTTGGACATACCCTACCACTGACGGCGGGTTGTATGGCATTGTTCCATTTAATGGCCTCATGTAACATCCCTTGTGGTGTCTGTGCTGTGTACCTTGTGTCCCACTGCTGGACGCACAGATTCTACAAGTGTTAGTATGCTCAGCAAGACATCACTACATAAATACCTTCCCCACTTTATGCATTGCGGACACGTTTAATTAATGCAAACCAGGCTATACATACAGTAAAACTAATTAATACAGATCATGCTATACATAACCTTACATATCGGGCGTGCTACATACCTTGTTGTCGTTACGGCATTTTGTTTCTATCTCTCTCACAGTGTTTCAACTGTTATTCGGTATGAGCATACGGTTTGAATGTCTGGCAAGTCATCCTTATATACGTCGATACCTGTAACATGTGGATTCTTCCCGCCAATTGGTGTTCCTGAGTGACTAATTACCTGCATATCAGCTGTGCAGCTACTCCATTCACCAATTACGCGGCAACAGTGGGGTATAATTGGATTCTCCACCTGGGTGTTGCCTATTTGCCCTACCTTCGGGGAGACGGTCTGTATTGTGTTTTGTTATGTGTAACTGCAACTGCTATGCATGGAGACAGGTATAGTTTGGATTCATGTCCCCCGTGGATTGTGTGTGACAGGTAGAGTATTTGGTTCAACATGTGGGTGTACCTGCCATCCCGACGTCTGATAACGGAGTATTGCAATCAAAACCTGTAACATGGCTGTTTGTTCCATTATACAACGCCTGCAATTTTGCATGTCGCCTTTAATTGTGTCTCTCACACGGTATGTTGAGGGTTCTGCAGATGTAATTGGCTGACTGGATGTTTGTGCTGCTATTACAGTTTGTATTGCTTTAGTTTCTAGTGTGGGGGATGTCGGTGGTTGTACGTAACATATACAGTTTGTGGGCTTGCATTTCTACATAATCCGTATATATGTGTGTGGGCTCTGTCCCTAATTGGGGAGCTAACAGTTAGTAGACTTATGTTACGGGATTGTACGTTGGGCCATTGTTAATTGATTTCTATATCGTCTGCAGGTGAGCTTGCTACTTGTATACCTCCATAATTGCAGCGATGTATCAGGGGATATGTGTAAGTGACAGCTATCCCTTGTATTTCTGTTCCAGATATTTGCAGTCATTGTGGTTGTGTTGTTAAAAGAGCCTGTTTGCCATGGGTTGTCACCTTTTCATATGGTCATTGTTGGACACTTGCAGGACACAAAGCGGTGTTTACAGGCCAACACGTAGCCATGGTCAGTACACAGGTAGCACATACTTTTATCCTCACTACATACCTATTGTTGTGTGACTTTGGCTACTTATCATATTGCATGTAACATTTAAGTTTCTTACATACAGGCATAACTATTAAATACGACTGTTACATTATATATGGGACATATTTATGTCCTACCATCTCGGACATTTGCCCTTTGTACTGTTTTATGTCAGGACACACCTGCCCAGGGTGGGGATGTCCCTCCTACTGTGGTACAGGTAGTAACCATATGCCTACGGCTAGCTATACCCACACCTACCATACTGATCTGCCTCTGACTTGGCACCAACATACACATGTTGCGGACACACACACACATTACAGTCACACAGACACGCACACGGCACCCTCAACGCACACTTACACAGACTACGGCACTCACAGACACAGTTGAACACAGTACCTACGTGGACCGTGACACCGGCAGCAGTGACTAACTGTCCCTTCATATCATCATACTATTACTCGCGGATGTACTGTTCCGGTACTGTGTTCTATCGGTCTTTCAGCCTCGTGGTTATGCATGTCGGTATGTTACACATTCCATGGTTGGTGGTATCCTATTTATTTGTACCTCCAAGATGTTATGAATGTTGTTGAACTATCTATTCTATTTGCAGATATCGCTGAATCCATCTATATCACCATATATCCCTCTATTGCCCTTTCTATCTGTATTATATATATATATATGTGTACATATATATATATATATATATATATATATATATATATATATAGATATATATATATATAGATATATATATATATATATATATATATATATATATATATATATATATATATATATATATATATATATAGATATATATAGATATATATCTATATATATATCCATATATATATATATATATATATATATATATATATATATATATATATATATATATATATATCTGGCGGGGAACGTGACAGGCACACAGCACCACCATATGCTGTAAGACTCATGTACTGTTCAGGTGTTGGCATTCCATGTTCCACTGGCTGTTGTGTTTACAATGTTTGAGGGCTGCCTATGTAGGAGTCACACATTGGGCCACCTATACATTACAATTTACAGGTGGTCATGTTTGTGTGCCATCCATTTTACTGTGTGTGCAGGTGGAGAGGTGTCAGTCCGTAGGGGCCTACACGGTCAGAGTATGTGCTATACGTTCCCTCTTTGCCAAGGTGTAGGCATATTGGGCAAGCCTCCGTCTGCCTACTGGGGCTGGCACAGTGTATTCATGGTGTGAATCCCTCTGTGCCTGTACTGGCCTTGGCAATTGCAATGGACTATGTGGGCCTTCACCATTTTGTCCCTGCTGCAGCTGCTTCCGCAGGATCATATTATGTAGCATGGCACATACTATGACGATGTGGGCACACGTGCCTGGAGAGTACTGCAAGGCTCCACCAGATGTATCCAAGCACTGGAACCGTGATTTCAACATCCCGAACACATGCTCTGTGATGATTCTGGTTTGTGCGTGTGCCTCATTATGGTGTTCTTGCATGGGTTTGTGTGCATTTCTGATGGGAGTCATCATCCACGGCTCCAGTGCATAGCCAGCATCCCCCACGAGATGGCCATGTGGGATGTCCTCCCTGACAAATACCTGATACAGCTGTGAAGCATGCCAGATATGGGAGTCATGGTAGCTTCCAGAGCTGCCAGCACACTCATCCATGATAATGCCCTGGGCATTGCACACGACCTGGCAGTTGATGGAGTGGAATCCCTTGCAGTTTATGTAGCGCATACCCTGCTCACCGGGTGGTGACTTGATTTGTATGTGCGTGCAGTCTATTGCACCCAGTACCTCCGGGTATTGTGCAACATGGTGGAAGTGGCGCATATTGCTGGCCAACTCCTCCTGAGTTCTGGGAAAGTATATCTGCTCATTGGCATGTGGTAACATGGCATCCTGGAACTGGTGTAGTATCCTGGATGCTGATGCCTGTGAGATACCCATTACATCTCCAGTTGGCCTTTGAAAGGTACCTGTGGCCAGTATTCGCAGGCTTACACATACCTTCGTGTCCACTGGTATGGGTTCCCCTCTGTTGTTTCTGGTTCTCAGGCATGGCCGACACAGCTCCACTATTTGCTGTAAGATGTCCCTGTCTACCCTGTAACGCTCTACTATCTCCAGGTCATGTAGCCCCTGGTAGGTTACCCTTGGTCTGAACACTCTCCTTCTCCTCCGAGGCCTGCGGTGGTTGTCGGCATCATCCTCCACAACACCGTCAGTCTCTAACACATGCTGATGAATCACAGCTATGGCAGCTCTCAACATGTACATTTTAAAAGTTCCCCGTGTGTTTACACCTATGGTGTGGTGTTTGGGAATACACAGGTGTGTGTTGGGTGCTTTCACACTTTATACTATTGTGCTGTGAACACCGATGATGTCATAGGGTGTGTATGTACATTCGTAGCTACAGGTTATGTTATGTGTTTTACTGCCGGAACTACTATTGTGATGCCTTTGGTGTTGAATTACATTTGCCTGCCGTGGATTACCTCTTGACCTTCCCTTTACATTTCTGCGCATTGTACCTACCATTTTCTGGTGTGCATCCTGCAGCCTACTTTCATTTGTACTTTCCTGGACCTGGCATATCTTGCGTTATGTGTGCTACTGCCAGTCTGCTGTTGGTTTGTTTTGCTCTGCTGTGTCAGGTCTCCTATCTTTGCAATCCAATACCTCCCCTCCTTTCTTTGCATTCACATGCCTCCCCTATCCTGTTTTGCAGGTTTCTGCAAGCGGAATTGTCAGCTGCCGTCGATTGGCCTTCGTGGGTTGATTGGTGTTGATTGCTCATTAGTACTCCAATTACCCTACTTCCGCATTTCCTTCTTTTCTTCCCCTGACCTTCCTGTTTCTGCTATTGTTTGCGGCACGTGCGTCCAATTACTGGGTTTCGGGCATGTTTTCATCCTCGTACACATGCGCTTTTGGCCACCATGTGTGCTCTCAGCTACATGATTCCTCCCCACCCCTATCCTGCAGCTTTGCTTAGCAACGGACAGGCCAGATTTGCAATGCTCCAATGTGCTTAGTGCTACGGTGGCACACCCCTCTGCTGATGTCATGTATCTCCTCTGAGCCACTCCTCAGTGTTATACCGCTGCGCCGTATGGTACAACCTTCCTCAGGTGGGACATTTGAGATTCAGTATTATCTGCCTCATTTGCATGGCATTGACTACTAATTCATAGTTACCGTGCCGAACACTATTGCAGGCCCTTAGCAACCCTTGCACCTTGGTTGTGGTGTTCCATGCCTACCATTGTGTATTATGCTGTAAACCTGGTTTCTATTATGTTGCGATTTTATGACATTTTTATATTATTTCTTTATGTTACAGCTTCCGCACACATGCCCTGCAGTTCTGCTGCGCGTTACTGTGGACATGACATTAAATGTTGTTATTTACGTGTTGTGCATCTTTTCTTATGCCATTGGCTGTGTATTTCGCCATTGGCATATGTTAACGTTGTGATACCTGCATCTGGCCCTCTTCCATAGCTCCGATGTTCTGTTTGAGAAAATGTAAACCGTGTTTTTTGGTTTACATTTCCATGGGCTTAGCTATGCCTGCACCACTTCATGAATCGCTATATGCCTTCATTTGCATGGTGTGACACTGCACATGGGGTGATTTGCATACCTACGCCGGGGGCTGCGCAGATCTGGCGTACGCCGGTAGTGCACATGGAATTGGATTGTACCTGAATCGCTCGGCGGCCATATTTGGCGTTATAACGCCTATGCTATGCGTGCGCCTGGCGCAAGCTTCATGAATCCTGGGGAAATTAAACCAAATGACATATATGTTCAACAGTATAAGGTGTCACACAGGTAGTATGCATATTTACTTGCTTGAAGCGATAAGGCTGCATACTTTGAAAAAACAAAGAAAGAATAAATACATAAAAAACTTAGGATCCCCAAAACACATCTTCCAGCAATCTAAAGTTATTTTATAATGGATTATTGTCTTTATAACAAATAATGTTCCTTAGTACAAAGTAATACGCAAAATAATCGTAAACAGCAGTTAGAGTTTTGAGATCTTCACTTTCAGCAAGGATCTGAAATGGTTATTCATTACTTGAACAAACATTTAAGTACTAATATCATGAGACAGAAATATTCCAGTTGTGCTGTAAAAATACAGAAGCTCATTTTTTGAGTGCTCCTTTTTCATTCTATTAACAACTCTTTTCTGCTGCTGTTCTACAGAATATTACACTTCCTGCTGTTATCATTCATTGCCACATTTGGAAGGCATTTGTTTGCCATGTTCAGAATGCAGCAATTTATTTTTGGCATCAAAGAATTATTTCATAACAGTAATTTGATAAGCGGTAAACCAATGATGTAAACACAAGGCATGTTCATTGTTACAGTAGAAAGAACTGTGCTTTCAGATGCTGAATGTGCATATTTCATAACCTGACAGCAAAATATGAGGTAAACAGGAAGGATTTGTTTTTAAGAAAATAACGTACTTGGTTGAGAATGTTGACAGATGAAACAACTGAAATATAAAGTAATATATAGGCCTGTTCTTGAGCTGTACATCTGCAGTCTTCCAAATTCCATTAAAATGCTTATTTAATTGTATTTATTCAATTATTGACCAGTCGCCTGGGAGGGGTGTAGACTAGTCCAAAAAAACATTTTCAGTCATGACCTGGGGCAAAGTATGCAAGTTCAACTCTACACATATAGCAAAATGATCATTTAAAAGTACAGTGATTATATAAAGTGCCAGTAAAACAGAAATATTAATAATGCATCAACACTTGAACAGAATAAGAAAATTTAAAAGTAACATGTAGAATAAACTACCTGCACAAATTTTGATAAAATAAAATTTAATGAATGTTGTCAATAACTTAACCTTAGAACAACACAGTTTGAAATAAACACTGCTTAGTTATTGCTAAAGTGATATTCGTAAGTAGAATTTTGTGGAAAATAAGACTGTAAGGCATTCTGAAATGCTGGGCAAGTGGGTTGCATTTTTGATACCTGTTGGAAGAGTATTCTGTGTTGCTGGGGTCATTCTGAAAAAAAGGCTGTTTCAATGGATAAGAGAAAGGCTGAGAGAGAGAGAGAGCTAAGGCCTAATGAGGGCCATTCCTCTTTCTTGTTGGAATGGTAAGCTGTGGGATTCAATAAACTCTGTGCTATTCCTGCAGAGTGAATAGTGTCTATTTATCCTTAGCTTTAACAGCAGCAAATCTTGCGTATTTAGCTCTAAGCGCTACGCACTAAGCACTTTGAGCAGCCTATCTGTCTGTGGAGGAGTGATTTCAGCCCTGAAATTAGTAGTTTATTGGCCATTTTAGGCTAATTTCTATCTCCTTCATTTCCCTGCTATAACCCGCATTTGCAAGGTTTTGCACGCCGGGCAGCACCAGTTAGCTAGGGTATAACTATTCCCGACTCCACAAAGTCTACTCTTCAATTTGTCTCTCGGAACTAAACAAACTTTCAACTTAAGCACGCAAATCATTCACTTCTCATCCCGGCACTTGCTCAAAACTCATAGCAAGTACTAATAAACCTTAGCACTAGACCCTCCTATACTGTAGAGAAGGACAAGGCTCTCTATACGACCTTACTAGCCAATCAGTAAAACAGTTCACTGTACCTATCCAGGCATGTCCAAAGGGCAGTTTCAGGTGTACTCTCCAGTCCAACTGGTGAATCTGAGCATTTTGAAGCAATGTTACAATTGCCTCATGTAGACAGACAACCCTCTCCTCCTTCCACCAAACACTAATACATGCGAGAGATACAATTATACAGCCAAACTGGAGGCTAAGCTCTCTCAACCCAAGACTGGATCAGGCAGTCAAGAGGAAAAGGGAATTACTTGCATCACACCACCAGTCTCACATAGACCTATGAAACTAGCACCGGCAAAAAACACACATAAATACACGAAAACATACCCAGAGGCTCTAAATAAAAATCTGCAAAAGCAACAGAGACCTCCAAAGCAGACGTCCAAGCAACCTCCACCCCCCAACACAAACCATGAAACACATGCTTCACAAAACCAGTGTGCCACACAATCACAGCTCGTAAGGCAAAATAACATACTCAACACACTAGTAATAGGTGACTCTATAGTCAGGCACACTGACGTCCCACTCACTAGGCTGAACAAGGAAAAGGTTACTGTTAGCTGTCTGTCTGGTGCTAGGATCCACCACATAACACAAGCATTCAGGTCACTCCAGAACAAGTACAAATATGAATTTGTCATTGTCCATGTTGGTGTGAATGACCTGAGCCATACCTCCCTGGACTACATGAAAAGAGACATGGAGGAGCTCCCTGATCACATAGCCCAGGCCAGTATGACGCTGACCCTGAGTAGCATCCTTCCCTCACCAAGAATGATACCACAGTATAGAGAAAAAATTATCAGTTTCAATAATTGGCTAAGCTACTGGTGTCATTCAAAGGGGATCCAGTGTCTGTCAGCCTGAGATGACATGCTCGACAAGCCATGCTGCTTCGCTAGAGATGGCTTGCACCTGTCACCCTTAGGCTTTCAAATACTGGCCAAGGCTCTTGCCACCCCCATAGTGCCTTTTTTAGGCAAGGCTCAAAAGACAAACCAACTGCCGTAAATAGCACAAGTAACAAAAACTGAGGGTAATGCTACTAAATGCCAGAAGTCTAAACCTCAAAATGCATGCACGCGAGGCACTCCTCAGTATGGAGAAAATCTATATATGTGCAGTAACAGAAACCTGGTTTAAGGCTCCAGAGAGCACCCCAGCACTACCAGGCTACAACGCATACCATACATTGCGGCCACAAAACCTTGACCAAAATACTAAAGGCGGGGGTGTATCCATAGTCATCAAGGATATCCACACCTCCAGGTTAGTGGCACAGCACGATGTTTCAGAGATCATCCACATGGAACTAACAACAGGAAAAACTGCTATTCAAATTATAGCTTACTACAGATCACCCACCATGCCCCAGGTCCCCCACTCCACATTCCTGGAAACACTGGGAAACATAAAGGTCCTACCAAACACCCTGATATTGGGTGATTTCAATTACTCAAACATTAACTGGGAGAACTACTCAAGAACAAACTCCCTTGCCCAACATTTCCTAGAATTTATAAACTCAAACTCCCTGGATCAACTGGTCAACACCCCCTCCAGAGGTGACAACATATTGGACCTGGTCATCACCAACATGGGCAACTGGTGTTCCACACCGGAGGTCAACCCCTCGCTGGTTAGATCTGACCATAAACTAATCACTCTGGTTCTCCACATTCTGCCACAACCCCCGGTCAAAGAAACCACCATGAAAAACTTTTCAAAAGCAAACTTCACATTACTTAAGACCAAGGTGGGAAGTTTCAAAGCTCCCATGCTAAAGGATAACTCTGTCCAAGCTGCAAAATCCTTTACTAAAGCACTGTACGGGCACCTACAAGAATGCATGGATTATGCTATCCCAAACAAAACCAAGACTCACTCCTCCAAGAAAAGCAAACCAGTCTGGCGGACTCCTGCCATAAACAAGCTATACAATAGAAGGAGGAAACTAGTACAGAAAAGAGTAAAATCCCAAGAAGAGAAGACATCCCTGATCAGTATCAGCAAGAAACTACATTCCCTCATAAAATCATCCAAGGCTAGCTTCGAAAGAAAAATTGCCATGGACTCCAAAGATAACCAGAAGGCATTCTTTAGCTATGTCAAGAATCTAAGTGGCAATTCTCAGATCTGCTCAGAGTTAGTGCAGAACAGCACAACATACACTGAACCAACTGATATAGCCAACATCCTGACAGACAGGTTAAGTGCAAACTTCATCCCCCCTCTCACCCCCAAAAGGGCCCATAACTATACCAGAAGAATGTAGTGACCCTGAAATCACAACACTGTTTAAACTCAGCCTCTCCACAGGCTACGTGCCCAAAGGTGGAGCCACAATGGACCCCAGGAACTATTGCCCTATAAGCCTGACTAGCTTGGTCTTCAAAGCTATGGAGCACATCATCATGGATCTCATTAATAGAGACATAGGAAACCTCCAAATACTAGACCCTACCCAGTTCAGCTTTGTTAAGAGCAGATCATGCCTCCTAATCCTGATGGATTTCTTTGAGACAGTTACCAAGGCTATAGACAAGGGAAAGGAGGTACACACAGCCTACCTAAACCTGCAACAACTGGAAAGACCACAGAAGTACCTCACCAAGAGGATCACTGGCCTCAAGCAGATGCCCTATGCAGCTCGACTGAAGAAACTCCAGCTGTACTTGGTTGTATACCGCCTACTCAGAGGTGATCTCTGCCTGACGTACAAGGCCATGTCCAACCCAGAATTGATGGACATGCTCCACCTAAAGAAAACCATATCCCCTCAAGCCACATGTTCCAGGGATCTAAACCTCACCACAACAATAAATAGGACATGCTGGAGGGATAGATTCCTGTCCCAGAGACTTCCCATGCTCTGAAACAAGATTCCAATCTACATTAGGCAGAGCTCCTCGCTAATCCTCTTCAAGAGAAACCTTGATGAGTGGCTGGGAAACAAAAAGTTTACCCCAGGAATCACTTCAATGGCTCTGTTGGACAGAGGTACAAGGAACTAATCTAAGGGGGCAGTGAAAGCCAATACATTCTGGCTAGGCTTATAAATGCCTTCGGGCAGATAGCCTAGTACCTACCTATGAACCTCTGAACCTATGAACTATGCTGAGTTAGTGTAGTGGTTAGAGCCCTGGCTTTGCATGAGGCGTTCACAGTACCAAAACATGCACTTTATTTTTACACAGTAAAAGCAGTATTAAAATTATTATTTTTATTTTAAATTATGTAGTAATTGATCATTGTCAACCAGGGTAGTGTAGCTCGTCTAAAATGTAAGTGTGAGTGCATATAACATGTGAAATCACCCATGTATATACAAGTGTCCCATACAGTATAGTCACACCCCATGGTAATGTAATGAAAGCACATAGAGGGATGTCATGTAAAGTAAATCATATACATGTACTAATATGTCAGCAATGATTAATTGTCATTATTCTGATTTTTTTTAAATGAAATGTGAGCAATGATGATCAGTGATCAGCTATGCTTAGCCGATGTAAGCATTGCTTAAATGTGAATGTTAACTAGCATTCACCTCAGCTAACTGGATTTGCGCACTGTTAAGCAGTGCTCAGCAATTACCCCTTTAAGCACTGTTCAACTCAGCTTAGTGGATTTGGTCACTGCTTAGCTGAGCTTAGCATTTTCAAAATGGTCCAATGACTACAAAGGGCAGGAATATAGCCTTATTTAAATGGCGCAGGTGGGAATACAGCCAGACTCTGTTGTAGCTTTTTCTGAGTAGGAACTATGTCAGGTGTTGGTGAGGGCTCATGCTTTCGGGTGCAGCGCTGGGGCATTTTGGAGTCCAGAGTCATGGTTGGGCTCCTTGTAGGAAACCATGATGACAGACTGCTGCAAGACAAGTACCAGGGCTCACATTATAAAGCTGAGGCCTTGGACTATCTGGTTATGCCCTTGTAGTAACCCTGACTAACCACCCTCTTCACCTCTGTTTCTTCCTCTTCTAACCAAACTTCCAAACATTTAAATGCTTAGTCTTGTAAGTAAGACTGCCACTGTTTAAACTCTAATCAACTTACTGCTGAAATCTTTCTACCTGATGTGAACAATTGTACATGATTCTTACTGTATTACATTTGTTTTAGCTTTCTTAAGTGATATTATGTCTACTGTTGCTTTTTTCAAGTGTTTATATCTCTAGAATGTAATAATTACTTGTTTTATTTTGTTTATTAATCCTTTATTTACCATGTAACAATATTTTATACTGTTTGGAGCTTTTCTCCCCGGGCCTCTACTGAAAATGGAAATATATCCAGCTAGTCTAGCCCGGTCAACAAATGTAAAATAAAAATAAATAAATAAATATCTGGCACATGATCTCACCAGTGCCAGTGGCATCCTCTAAACTGGTGAGCAGGTACAGCATCACTATGCCAACCTAAAGTGAAGGAAGGGGGGTGCTCTTGGCCCGATGGATCCAAGATACTCGGGACAACCATGTCCGGCAGTTTGTAAGTATCCCACATATAGCTGTACCAAATTCTAGCCTTATTATGTGATAGACAGGTATGCATAATGTTTGTTTGTTTTCTCCCCCTACAGCTGCAGGGGAGAGGGCTAGCAATGCTGAGTCCTATGCAGACAGACTGACAAAGCTGCGCAGGTAGGCTGGTGAGTGCAGATCTACTCTGCAGTATATAGTGAAATAAATAAGAAGGAGTAAATTGTTTACTATGCTCTGTATCTAAAGATTAAAGAAACATTTGACAGTCTAATAGTGATCTACAGCATATGCAGTAGTAGAGCACTGTGTCATATAAGTACAATGAAAACCTAAACCACCAACTGTTGTGTTTATTACGGTATGTTGTTGTAGAAATAGAATATGCACAGGTTCTACACAGAAAATATGGCTTTGACAGCATGATTTAATAGAGGTTGTTCTGAGAATCATCTAGTATGCAAAACAGTAGATCGTGGAAGTGTAAATCAGTATGTGCATGAAATATGACATATGTTATGCACAAAGATCTGAATCCTGAAAACTAATGTCAAAATTATTATATGTGTCCCCTGCTGCAGTGCCTTATGTTAACCTTTGCTTTCCAGATCGTGCAATTTCAAAGGATTACTACACAGTACACTATTTGTCATGCATGAATCTCAGGATTGCAAGGTCAGACTGTCTAACACACAAAGTATTAGGCAGAAAACAGTCAAACAAGAAACAACAGTTCCCCAGTAGCTCAGTGTGATGAAAAACAGCTTTGTAGTTCATTTTAGCACATCCAGACACGTCGAATCCAGGGATTGGCACTGAGCTATGTGCATATATACACTCAAAAAAATCATGAATATCTGTAGAAACAGTCAGATAGTGGTAACAGATATTTTCTCCATAAGTCTTACAGTTAATGAAATGCTTGTAGTAGCTATTTGAAGGGTATAACAATACACCGTGTACAGCTGTCCACTGTCCAACCTCATGCCTGCAAATGACAGCAGGATAGGTGCATGCACCATGCTCTCTTCCCAATACATGTCTTTCAAGTGTCACACTGTCATGGCTAGTGGTCACTACTGCCAATCATCTTGGATACAGATAGAAATCCAGGTGAACTATGCTAGTAGCAGACTAACACAAGATCATTGCAGGGTACCTCTTCTTTGTCAGTATGTAACCCTGACATATACAAGCCCCCTCCAGTAAAGTAGCCACAGTTCACCCAGTCTGCCCCATACCATTACAGGTTGACAGTCTAACAGGTATGTATGTGCCCCAGAAGCTATGGGCTATAGGTAGGTGTAAAATGAGGGCAGACCTTTAGAGTATCGAGCTGCACTTTTGTGAAAAATAGAAGCGGATACAGTTGTTAATGGACTTTTTATTCTCTCCTCCCACCTGTCATCTACAGCAATAATTATTATTTATATACTATGTTGTTCTGAAAACCTATTGTTAGGACAGGTGTTCTATTATTGTCCACATATTTCATTGGTTGCATATTAACATACATTGTTCACATACCATTATTGGTGGCCTGTTGCCATCAGTGTAACTTGCATGCTGTTAAAAGGCTTACTGCTGTTCCATTTATGCATGTGCTCTGTTTGCTATACAACTGCTTCAAATCTGTTGGTTTGGGCTAATGTGAACACCCATGCATGCTGTTATAACTAATTTTGAAATGTGTTATTCATGACTAACCAATATATCTTGGAAAACCACAACACCATAACATGTTTGGGAAGGCAGATCTTGGCGGATCCGCCTGTCGCACCCCATCTGGCCGAAGCATCAGGCTCCAGCATGTCTGAGATCCAACCCAGAACATCCTCCTCCACTGGTCCTGCACCACCTTGAGGTGGAACAGCCTCAGTGGATGGGGCCAATCCCCTCTGGGTGTAAGCGCGGAGAGGAGCTTGTCATCTGCAGAATGTTCCTGTGTATGGTGTTCAGCATCATCCTCTCCAAGTTGGGTAAGCAGCTGTGCCAGATGGAGGGCCACCTGGCTCACTTCGAGGGGCAGGCTGCCACTCTTGTCCAGCCCCTAGCATAGCCACTTTTGGGGTTGTGAAGGTGTAGTGGTGACTGCCAATGTGTGGAGACCTCAGTCCCATTGCATCCTTTTGGGGGCTCATGGGCCTCTGATTCCCAACCACCCTCCCTGTCCAAGGTGTTTACCCCCCTCATGTGTCATATACCACCCCTGTCTGCTGTCTGGTGTGTCTTATCAGTCTGCAAATGCTACCTATCCTACCCAACCTACCCCCCCAAACATACCTACAGCCCTTCCCCAACATCTCACTCCCAGCTAAAAAAAGGACATCTGTCCCACAAAGAAATAATTGCCCCATACATAGTCCTACATTTCACCCCCATGTACAGTCCAATTAATCAATCTACCCACAAATTATTCCACAAATGTCTGTCACCAACACCCCTCCCTGTGGGGTGTAAGGCTGTAAATCCTAAATTCTACACATCATTCACAGCTGTTGCTGCAGAAAAAAATGTAGAGGTATGGTCCTTTCCTACACCCATCCTGCACATCTCCAGCTGGTTGTCCTAATATTTTACTCCCTGCTTGCCCCATTTCATCACTTTCCTATCACCCTTTGTTTCTTTTCTTTAATTAAAATTAGCATGGTTGTAAGTGGGAGTAAGCAGTGCTAAGTGAAGCTAAGATTACTTAACTATCAGTTAGCATTGCTTAGATTTGCAAAAAACTGCTCAAACCTGCTTACAACTCCTTAAACGTGCCTTACTCACTCTGTCTCCATCAGGCCTTATTCTTCCCAGCAACCAAATAATCGGCCCTTCCAAGTCTCAAAACAGGGATACTGTGCACTACAACCACAACAACATACCACTACACCATTTGAGCCGTGAGAATCTGTAATGCTTTTACAAACATATCATGCATTATGGTCATTTAACATGAGTGAACAAAACTCATCACTACTACGTCTTGTACCCAGGACCCTGTAGACTACAATCACACCAATGTACCTCTACACCATGTGAGCAGTACAAATTTGTAATGTTTTTACAAATATAGCATGCACTACAGTCATTTAACATAAGGGAAAATATATATCCACAGTACACTTATATACATATATATGTATATATGAATACAAATATATATATATATATATATATATACATATATATATATATATATATATATATATATATATATATATATATATATATATATATATATATATATATATATATATATATATATATATATATATATCTATACACACAGATATATATATATATATATATATATATATATATATATACACACATATATATATATATATATATATATATATATATATATATATAAACACTTTATAAGCTTGAAATCCTGAAATATCAAATTTCAGAATCTCAAGCCTATAAAGTCGAGCGGACGGAAATCATGAACTCATGAACCCAGAAATGTCATATCCGACAATGTCGAACCCGCGGTATGGATAGCGCGTTAGGTGAGTGTTGTTTATTTTAGGGTTTGGGGGAGGGGATTGTGTGTTTGTGAGTGTGTTGGGACGTTTTATGTGTGGGTTTGGGTAGGTAGGTCAGAGTGTGAGTGTTGGGAGTGGTGGTGTTTGTATGTCCGTGATGTGTGTTTGTGCAGGGAAGGGTGTGCAATGTGTGGTGCTGGGTTGTCTGTGTTATGGAGTGTAGTGTGACCTCAGAGTCAGTATATATTAGTAGGGGAGTTAGGGGCACAGCCCCCCACATGATGGGTGCAGGGAGGCTTGCCCCCTGCATATAGTAGGGGTAAGTTTGTGTGTTTGTTTAGTTGTGTGCGTGTGTGTTGTATTGCTTTTTGTACACTGTCAGGAGGTGTGTGTGTTTGTGTTTGTATGTGTTGTGTAGTGTGTGCTGTGTCTTTTTGCTGTTTTGTGGTTTTGGTTATTTGGATTTTCGACTTCATGGTCTCGAGATACTGAAATTCGATATTTCAGTATTTTGAGATTATGAAGTGAATTCATATGTGTGTGTGTGTGTGTGTGTGTGTGTGTGTGTGTGTGTGTGTGTGTGTGTGTGTGTGTGTGTGTATATATATATATATATATATATATATATATATATATATATATATAT
Source organism: Protopterus annectens (assembly GCF_019279795.1). NCBI lineage: Eukaryota > Metazoa > Chordata > Ceratodontiformes > Protopteridae > Protopterus > Protopterus annectens. Next base: position 256,255,473 of record NC_056725.1, read on the forward strand.
ATATATATATAAACAACCTCTTACTGCAAGACAGCTGCTAAAAGCCTGACAAAGTGGGGAGATAAAGGGCAAACAATAGTGCCATCTTTGAAATATGACTGTTATACACATAGAAGTCTGCTAGAGTAGCATGGTTTGATTTAACATATATTTCCTGATAGATTCCAGGTCTGAAAAACATATGATTGTCATCATTTGCAGATGTCAGTGCTCACATCATCCCAGTGATTTGTCAGAAACCCACAACTGTTATGTGGAACAGACTAAACATATGAGCCATGCATCTGGACAGTATCTAGACATCTTGACAGTGGAGAGGTATGAGTGCAGTCATGTAACAGAAGAAAAAAACTGAGAGCTGGCAACCATTTCACTCAGCACCTTCTGAACCACAGTAAGAACAACATGACACTACCTCAAGTCAGCTCTGATGAATTGCCCATGTATCTCCAAATATATCATGTACTACACAGATTGAACTGTAGGGAAAAGCAGACATTGGTGAGAATTTGTCCACCCACAACCATTTGCACCACAGTCACAGCAATATACCAGTACCCCAAATGAACTCTAGAGTAGAATGACTGTTTGAACAAACATATCCTGATTGCCAGTCACAGACTACACTGACATATACTGGCCCAACTCACAGTCTACTAGGAATCCTGAGGCATTACAGGACATTTCTCAGTCTGCCCCTATAAACATATACACCTGACAGACCACCAGCAACTATAGCAGCATGCACAGTCAGACAGAAAAGGATCTATGATTCTCACATCAGCTACTCTCCCTACTCAGCCCAACAAACATTTACACACAACACTACTACACAATTTTGGCAGTTTGTTAACAATGGCCAGACATACATAACTCTCAACTGAACAGATTTCCACAGAATGTCCAGGGTGTGGAACCATAGTTATGGCCACTGCTGCATACCACTTCCAGGAGTCTGCTAAGTCTCTGTGATGATATCAGGAGTGCAGGCACTAAATAATGATATACCATACCTCTGAACCTCTTAATTCAAGGCATTTGGACAAAGCATGACAAACTTGGGGGGCAGGGGGCCGAAAAGAGGGACATACCTCAAATAATGGTGTTACAAACTGAAACAGCTGCTGGTGTTATAGGGTTTGTTGTAACATAACCCTGAAGGATATGATGTTTGAAACAGTAATGGATGTCAACATGTACTGACTACAATCCACACATTAACCTACTGATTTCTCAAAAGCAGAAATTGTCTGAGGAACAGCCCAAATATAACAGGCAAACCTCTGGGCAGTCTGTGGACATCTGGACAGTTGAGAGGTATGTCAGAGACATATCACTGTCAGACGTCAAGTCCCACAGAAAATGCATGTCCAGACAAGCCCTGTTAATCTAGCAATCTTCTATGTGTATAACAGCAATACTTACTTATAATCTGTACCCAGTTCTGGAGCTTTGCTCCCCATGCTGTTGGACTGTCTCCACATGTCTATTCCTGAGAGTTATTTTCACCCACCATCTGTGAAGCTGTAGCCCCCATACATCCATATTGTCCTCCACACATGCAAGGAAAAAGGGCAAGGCCCACATGAAGGACTTAATTATATCACTGTGTTGCTATGGCATTGGCTAATGGAAAGACAACACAGTTGCCCTGGATGCAAGTAGCAAGTGGGAGACACTGATTGGTGCAGAGGCCATCACCTGCCTATGAGCATTACCTAAAAAAGGCAAGCTGCTGCCTATGCAACACAGGTCTGAACCCATCTGCACAAAGACAGACTGCAACTACACAGACAACCATCTGCATTATTCTGAGGAAACTCTTCAGAACTATAACAGGCATGTCAATCACATAAGCTTATAATGGAATGCAGGAGGGGAGATACAGTAATGTGGAAGTTCATAAGTTCATAGGTACATAGGTAGGTACTAGGTTATCTGCCCGAGGGCATTTATAAGCCTAGCCTGAGTGTGTCGGCTTTCGTCACCCCATTGATTATTTAACTGATCCCCTGTCAAGCAGAGCCAATGAAGTGATCCCATGGGTGTATTTTCTGTTACTCATCCACTCATCAAGGTTTCTGTTGAAGATTGTTAGTGAGGGGCTCTGCCTAATGTAGTTTTGAATTTTGTTCCAAAGCATGGGGAGTCTCTGTGACAGCAATCTATCCCTCCAGCATGTTCTGTTTATTGTTGTGGTGAGGTTTAACTCACTAGAGTGCATGGCTTGCAGTGACTTGGATTTCTTTAGGTGGAGCATGTCCATCAATTCTGAGTTGGGCATGGCTTTGTAAGTCAGGCAGAGATCACCTCTGAGTAAGCAATATGCCACTGAGTACAACCGGAGTTTTTTCAGTAGAGCTGCATAGGACATATGTTTGAGGCCAGTAGTCCTCTTGGTGAGGTACTTTTGTGGTCTCTCCGGCTGTTGGAAGTGTCTTGTGAGGTACACCCCAAATGGGGCATTGTACTCTATGATGGGTCTGATGAGTGATGAGTAGAAGGGCACTTATAACCTCTTTATTTCTAGATGCGAACCCTTTCAGAACTAGATGGGCCATATGGAAGGATTTCTTAACTACTTTGGCAATATGATTGTCAAAGGAGAGATTACTATCTGCCTGGGTCCCCAGATCTCTTATTACCTCTTCTGTATTAAGGGGGTTGCCACCTATGTGGTAATTCGTGGGTGTTTTGTTTTTCCCAAATGGGATGACTATGCATTTTTTGGCATTTAGCTTGAGGCCATGACTTTGAGACCAGGTGTCTGTCTCAGAAAGGCCTTTTTGGAGGATGTACGTGTCAGCTGGAGAGTCAGTTATGGCTACCAGTTTGCAATCATCGGTGAACTTGGTTAGCCATAGTCCTCTTTGGTTTGCCTGCACTTCTGAGAAGTATATGCTGAACAGTAGGGGTCCCAGGACAGAGCCTTGTGGGACCACTTGTGACTGGTTAAGAGTCGGACCTGGAGCCCGCTATTCTTACCGTGTGAGTTCTGTCTGTAAGCCAGTTGGCAAACCATCTCATTACGTAGGGGTTTATGTTCAGGCTAGTGAGTTTTTCTGTAATATTCAAGTGGGGAATGGTGTCGAAAGCCTTGGTGAGGTCAAGGTAGGCTGTGTGAACAACCTTTCCCTCATCTATGGCCTTGGTAACTGTCTTGAAGAAGTCACCCAGGTTTAGTAGACAGGATCTCCCCTTAACAAAGCCAAACTGGGTTGGGTCAAGTGTTTGGAGGTTCCCAATGTCTTTGGTAATGAGTTCCTTGATGATGCGCTCCATAGCCTTGCAGACCAGGCTAGTCAGGCTTATGGGGCGATAGTTACCAGGGTCAGTTGTGACCCCTCCTTTGTGGAGTAGAATAACTGTTGCTGTTTGCCATTCTATGAGCACATAGACTGTGAAGAGGCTGAGGTTGAACAGCATGTTTAGGTGGGGTTTAGTTCATTCTATAGTTCTTGAAGAAGCAGCCTGGGACACCATCTGGCCCCAATGACACTGTGTTTTTGTTTTTTGAAAGGGCTATTTTCACCTGTGCATCTCTGATTTCTGGGACACTACACTTTTACAGTATTGTTGTGGGCCCTTTTGGGGGTGAGAGGGGACTGAAGTTTGCATTAAATCTATCTGCCATGATGTTGGCAATATCAGTAGGTTCAGTATTTTCTGTGCTATTTTGCAATAGCTTAGTGCATATCTGTGAGTTACCACTTGGATTCTTAACATAGCTAAAGAAGGCGTTGTGGTTATCTTTTGAATCCTTGGCTATTTTTTTTTCAAAGTTAGCCTTGGATGATTTTATGAGGGACCTTAGTTTCTTACTGATACTGATCAGGGATGTCTTTCCTTCTTGGGATTTGTTTTTTTTTTCTGAACTAGTTTCCTCCTTCTATTGTATAGCCTGTTTATGGCAGGGGTCCACCAGACTGGTTTCCTTCTCTTAGAAGAGTGAGTCTTGGTTTTGCTAGGGATGGCACGATCCATGCATCCTTGTAGGTGCTCATAGAATGCATTTGTAAAGGTTTCTGCATCTTGGGCAGCGTTATCCTTTAGCGTGGGGGTTGTGAAACTTACTGCCTCTGTCTTAAGTAAGGTGAAGTTTGCTTTAGAAAAGTGTTTTACTGTGGCTTCCTTAGTTGGGGGTGGTGGTGGGGTGAGGTCATCCAGAGTGATTAGTTTATGGTCTGAACTAACCAGTGATGGGTTGACTTCTGGTGTGGAACACCTGTCGCCCATGTTTGTGATGACCAGGTCCAATATGTTTTCACCTCTGGTAGGGGAGTTTACCAGCTGATCCAGGGCATTTGAGTTGATGAATTCCAGTAATCGCTAGGCCTGGGAGTTTGTACTCGAGTAGTTTTTCCAGTTAATGGTAGGGTCATTGAAATCACTCGATATCAGGGTGTTCAGTAGGACCTTCATGTTTTCCAGTGTCTCCAGAAAGGTGGAGTGGTGGTCCTGGGTCATGGAGGGTGATCTGTAGCAGGCCACAATTTGCATTGCAGATTTGCCTGATGTTAGTTGCACATGGATGATCTCAGAGGTATCATGCTGTGCCACTAAGCTGGAGGCGTAAGTATCCTTGATGAATATGGATACACCCCCTCCTTTTGTGTTTCGGTCTGTGTTCTGTGGCCAAAATGTGTGGTATGAGTTGGGGCCAGTAGTGCAGGGGTGCTCTCTGGAGCCTTGAACCGGGTTTCAGTTACTGCACAGATGCCAACGTTCTCCATACTGAGGTGTGCTTCGTGCACATGCATTTTGAGATTTAAACTCCTGGTGTTGAGTAGCATAATCCTCAGTTTTTTGTTAATTGTGCTGTTTGTGGAGGTGGGTTTGACTTTTGAGCCTTGCCTAAAAAAGGCACTATGGGGGCAGCAAGAGCCTTGGCCAGTATTTGAAAGCCTAGGGGTGACAGATGCATGCCATCTCTTGTGAAGCAATGCAGCTTGTCGAGCATGTCATCCCAGTTAAATACTAGATCACAACAAGACCTGTTGGACTCACATGCTGCTGTACAGCACCTATGGCCATTCCTGCTTGCCCTGTCTTCAGTGACATGGATCACTTCTCTGGCCTCTGAGCCATCACAGAGTCATGTATGACTACTACTGGGGTGTTTGTTGTCCAATACTGACTGTGACACTACTATGCCAGCTACCTGTGATGTTGTAAATAGTCATATGTCACCTGTGAATGCTACTATGATACATATACTTGTCTTACAAATGTAAGAGAGTTATAGAGGGTATGTGCATAGTACACAACAGGCGCATAAGTGTGTGTTGAACTGTATGTTATATACTGAGCCTATACCTGACAACTGTCCAGAATTTTGCAAACTGACCACGTCTGCCTCATATTTGTAGTCAATGGCTCATACAGTTGTGTATTGTCTGGCATGTCACTGGCAACCCATTAAAGACTGAAGTCATAACATAATGGCATACATTTGATTGTCAGATGTCATATCCTGTGGAGTAGACCAGTGAAAGTGACACAGTCCTTGCTGACAACTAAGTGTGTTTCTAGATTCATAATGTGACACTATTTTCTGGCCTTTACCCACAAGTGATGTGTGCCGTTGTGCAGATGTCTTGCTCTAACAGGAGCTAGGTGTTTTAGCATGAAACCCATGTCAATGCAAGTGTACCTTGTCCTGTAGGATGCTGACATCTGTGCAGTCACTGACACCTGCTTTGCAGCTGTGGAGACCACACTAACCTTGCCAGGTTACTCATCCCATCATACAGTTAGACACCAAATGGAGGGCTGCAAAGCCACAGGAGGTGGAGTGTTAAACATTATCATAAACATATGCACCTCCAGGCTGACCAAACCGATAATGCACAGGAGACATCCCGAGAGCAGTTAGCAGTTGAATAAACACCTACTTAAATCATAGCTAGCTACAGGCCTCCAACCATGAGTATGGACACCCACCACACCTATTGGGACTTGCTGGAATCTGTCAGGATTCAATCATCTACCCTGCTCCTGGGTGACTTCATCTACCCAACCATGGTGTGCATGACCTATGCCACCTGAACATGAACACACAGAGATTCCTCGGCTTTGTCAATGGCAATGCAGTGGATCAGCCAGTCAACACTTCTATGACAGGTGAAAATATCCTGCACCTGGTCCTAACCAACATGATTAGCCACTGTAGCACTCTGACAGTGTCATCCTCTTTGGTAGATATGACCACATAGCCATCACTGTTCAGGTCACCATCTCCCCTGCCCCCCCTTCTCAGTGTCAAACAAAATTAACTTTACACAAATGACTATAAATCTCCTCAGAGCAGGTAGAAGTAGCTTTACAGCCAATGTTCCATCAGTTGGAACTAGCAGTAGTGTCCAAGCTCACACCACAATACTATGTGAGTACCTACTTAGCTGTATGGACTCAGCAATACCTGACAGGACAACATCATCTCCCTCAAGGGAGGGTAAATGTCCGTGGTGGACAGCAGCAATACACAAATACCATAATAGGTGGAATAATTGCTGGACATGGCCAAGAAGGAACAGCTGCCTTATTGGAAGCAATGTCACCTTGGTCTGCACAAGAAATTAAGGTCACAGGTGAATTACCCTAAGGCTTTGAGTGCAAATTGGACACACCCACCAAGGCCAATCACTAGGCCTTCCACACATATGTCTGCAATCCCAGAGGCAACAGACAAATCTGCTCTGTAGCTGTGGTCAATAACACCACATACACATATGGCATAGATATAGGCAGCTTGCTGCAGACAGGTGAAGTGTAAACATCACCCCCCTGTACACCCATTGGTACACATGTGCATGTACAGCACTTGCCCCCCCGCTCCTCATCATCAGGAAGCAGGTTCATAATGCCCTCTCAAAAGCAACACACAGAAGTCTCCATAGGTCTGATACCATCCCTGGCTGCATCCTACATAAACTCAGGCGTGAGCTCTCAGATCCATTATGCACTGTAGTCCATGAAAGCCTGAGCACCGGTGTCATCCAATCTGCACAGAGGACGGCCACTGTCATCACTATACATGAAGGCGGAGCAATCCACCAATCCAGCCAATCATATGCACATCAGTGTAACTGGCCTGCTGTGCAAGAGCAAGGAAGGCAACATCAAGGACTTTATGAACAGGGATATCGGCAACCTCAAAATGCCTGAACCTACACAGTGTGGTATTGTCAAAAGGAGATCAGGCCTCTTAAACCAGGTCTACTTCTCTGAAGTGGTCAACAAACACAAGGACGAGGGGAAGATGGTGAACAATGGCTACCTTCACCTAGCCAATTCTCTCACTATAATCCCCAGGTGACCAGGATACATATGCCTACAAAGCTAGACACTAACCAGTATGTTACTAGATGGTTAGCTAACTGGCTCAATGGTAGTACCCACTCAGTCAAATTAGTGAAACCCACCTCTAGTAGTAGAGTCTACCAAAGCGGTGAACCCCAAGGATCAGTCTGGGGGCCTCTACTGTTTGAGACTCAGCACAGCTCCTTGTGGTGTCCTGCAGAGTTCTACAAGCAGCAGAGAGTGAAAGAGTGACTTTCCTGGATTTATAAGTATTTTTTCTGGCTATCACTTAAATTACTGCATCTCGACAGCATTTCGCTTAAAAAACAGCTCTGCATATTGTTTTTACTGTACTTGTGTTGAATTTATACTGTTAGCACTTTAAAAAGTTATTTTTTGTTTAATTTAATTGTTAGGCTAACACACTCAAGTGTGCTAGCTGTTTTATAGCATTTACTGTTTGTTACTGTATCTCTTTCTCCTTTCTCTGTAAAAAAAAAAATATATATATATCCTTGTTTTCCCGCTTTTCTGAACTAGAATAGTCCAGTCTTCAGATTTTGCTGATCTCTGGGCTTTGTCTTAGTTCCTGTGCTATCCATACCCTTATTTGGATAAGAGGAAGCTCCTTTGTTCACCAGTGCGAGTGGGGAGCACTGAGCAACCTATTTGTCCCTAGAGGATTGGTTCCAGCCCAGCAACTTGTAGTTTATTGGCCATTTTGGGTCAATTCCTGGCTCTTTTCAACCCCCTGCTATAAAGCCCGCTTTTGTGTGCTTTTTTACTTGTAAAAGACTCAGCACAGCTCCTCGTGTTGTCCTGCAGAGTTCTACAAGCAGCAGAGAGTGAAAGAGTGACTTTCCTGGATTTATAAGTATTTTTTCTGGCTTTCGCTTAAATTACTGCATCTCGACTGCATTTCGCTTAAAAAACAGCTCTGCGTATTGTTTTTACTGTACTTGTGTTGAATTTATACTGTTGGCACTTTAAAAAGTTATTTTTTGTTTAATTTAATTGTTAGGCTAACACACTCAAGTGCGCTAGCCGTTTTATAGCATTTACTGTTTGTTACTGTATCTCTTTCTCTGTAAAAAAGAAAAAAAAAATCTCCTTGCTTTCCGGCTTTTCTGAACTAGAATAGTCCAGTCTTCAGATTTTGCTGATCTCTGGGCTTTGTCTTAGTTCCTGTGCTATCCATACCCTTATTTGGATAACAGAAAGCTTCTTTGTTCACCAGTGGGAGTGGGGAGCACTGAGCAACCTATTTGTCCCTAGAGGATTGGTTCCAGCCCAGCAACTTGTAGTTTATTGGCCATTTTGTGTCAATTCCTGCCTCTTTTCAACCCCCTGCTATAAAGCCCGCTTTTGCACACTTTTTTACTTGTAAAAGACTCAGCACAGCTCCTCGTGGTGTCCTGCAGAGTTCTACAAGCAGCAGAGAGTGAAAGAGTGACTTTCCTGGATTTACAAGTATTTTTTCTGGCTTTCGCTTAAATTACTGCATCTCGACTGCATTTTGCTTAAAAAACAGCTCTGCATATTGTTTTTACTGTACTTGTGTTGAATTTATACTGTTAGCACTTTAAAAAGTTATTTTTTGTTTAATTTAATTGTTAGGCTAACACACTCAAGTGCGCTAGCCATTTTATAGCATTTACTGTTTGTTACTGTATCTCTTTCTCTGTAAAAAAGAAAAAAATATATATATATATCCTTGTTTTCCGGCTTTTCTGAACTAGAATAGTCCAGTCTTCAGATTTTGCTGATCTCTGGGCTTTGTCTTAGTTCCTGTGCTATCCATACCCTTATTTGGATAAGTGGAAGCTTCTTTGTTCACCAGTGGGAGTGGGGAGCACTGAGCAACCTATTTGTCCCAAGAGGATTGGTTCCAGCCCAGCAACTTGTAGTTTATTGGTCATTTTGGGTCAATTCCTGGCTCTTTTCAACCCCCTGCTATAAAGCCCTCTTTTGCATGCTTTTTTACTTGTAAAAGACTCAGCACAGCTCCTCGTGGTGTCCTGCAGAGTTCTACAAGCAGCAGAGAGTGAAAGAGTGACTTTCCTGGATTTATAAGTATTTTTTCTGGCTTTCACTTAAATTACTGCATCTCGACTGCATTTCGCTTAAAAAACAGCTCTGCATATTGTTTTACTGTACTTGTGTTGAATTTATACTGTTAGCACTTTAAAAAGTTATTTTTTGTTTAATTTAATTGTTAGGCTAACACACTCAAGTGCGCTAGCCGTTTTATAGCATTTACTGTTTGTTACTGTATCTCTTTCTCTGTAAAAAAGAAAAAAAAAATATCCTTGTTTTCCGGCTTTTCTGAACTAGAATAGTCCAGTCTTCAGATTTTGCTTATCTCTGGGCTTTGTCTTAGTTCCTGTGCTATCAATACCCTTATTTGGATAAGAGGAAGCTTCTTTGTTCACCAGTGGGAGTGGGGAGCACTGAGCAACCTATTTGTCCCTAGAGGATTGGTTCGAGCCCCCAACTTGTAGTTTATTGGCCATTTTGGGTCAATTCCTGGCTCTTTTCAACCCCCTGCTATAAAGCCCGCTTTTGCGCACTTTTTACTTGTAAAAGACTCAGCACAGCTCCTCGTGGTGTCCTGCAGAGTTCTACAAGCAGCAGAGGGTGAAAGAGTGACTTTCCTGGATTTATAAGTATTTTTTCTGGCTTTCGCTTCAATTACTGCATCTCGACTGCATTTTGCTTAAAAAACAGCTCTGCATATTGTTTTTACTGTACTTGTGTTGAATTTATACTGTTAGCACTTTAAAAAGTTATTTTTTGTTTAATTTAATTGTTAGGCTAACACACTCAAGCCAATCATATGCACATCAGTGTAACTGGCCTGCTGTGCAAGAGCATGGAAGGCAACATCAAGGACTTTATGAACAGGGATATCGGCAACCTCAAAATGCCTGAACCTACACAGTGTGGTATTGTCAAAGGGAGATCAGGCCTCTTAAACCAGGTCTACTTCTCTGAAGTGGTCAACAAACACAAGGACGAGGGGAAGATGGTGAACAATGGCTACCTTCACCTAGCCAATTCTCTCACTATAATCCCCAGGTGACCAGGATACATATGCCTACAAAGCTAGACACTAACCAGTATGTTACTAGATGGTTAGCTAAATGGCTCAATGGTAGTACCCACTCAGTCAAATTAGTGAAACCCACCTCTAGTAGTAGAGTCTACCAAAGCGGTGAACCCCAAGGATCAGTCTGGGGGCCTCTACTGTTTGAGACTCAGCACAGCTCCTTGTGGTGTCCTGCAGAGTTCTGCAAGCAGCAGAGAGTGAAAGAGTGACTTTCCTGGATTTATAAGTATTTTTTCTGGCTTTCACTTAAATTACTGCATCTCGACTGCATTTCGCTTAAAAAACAGCTCTGCATATTGTTTTTACTGTACTTGTGTTGAATTTATACTGTTAGCACTTTAAAAAGTTATTTTTTGTTTAATTTAATTGTTAGGCTAACACACTCAAGTGCGCCAGCCGTTTTATAGCGTTTACTGTTTGTTACTGTATCTCTTTCTCCTTTCTCTGTAAAAAAAAATATATATATATATATATATCCTTGTTTTCCCGCTTTTCTGAACTAGAATAGTCCAGTCTTCAGATTTTGCTGATCTCTGGGCTTTGTCTTAGTTCCTGTGCTATCCATGCCCTTATTTGGATAAGAGGAAGCTCCTTTCTTCACCAGTGCGAGTGGGGAGCACTGAGCAACCTATTTGTCCCTAGAGGATTGGTTCCAGCCCAGCAACTTGTAGTTTATTGGCCATTTTGGGTCAATTCCTGGCTCTTTTCAACCCCCTGCTATAAAGCCCGCTTTTGTGTGCTTTTTTACTTGTAAAAGACTCAGCACAGCTCCTCGTGGTGTCCTGCAGAGTTCTACAAGCAGCAGAGAGTGAAAGAGTGACTTTCCTGGATTTATAAGTATTTTTTCTGGCTTTCGCTTAAATTACTGCATCTCGACTGCATTTCGCTTAAAAAACAGCTCTGCGTATTGTTTTTACTGTACTTGTGTTGAATTTATACTGTTGGCACTTTAAAAAGTTAATTTTTGTTTAATTGAATTGTTAGGCTAACACACTCAAGTGCGCTAGCCGTTTTATAGCATTTACTGTTTGTTACTGTATCTCTTTCTCTGTAAAAAAGAAAAAAAAAATATCCTTGTTTTCCGGCTTTTCTGAACTAGAATAGTCCAGTCTTCAGATTTTGCTGATCTCTGGGCTTTGTCTTAGTTCCTGTGCTATCCAAACCCTTATTTGGATAAGAGAAAGCTTCTTTGTTCACCAGTGGGAGTGGGGAGCACTGAGCAACCTATTTGTCCCTAGAGGATTGGTTCCAGCCCAGCAACTTGTAGTTTATTGGCCATTTTGGGTCAATTCCTGCCTCTTTTCAACCCCCTGCTATAAAGCCCGCTTTTGCGCACATTTTTACTTGTAAAAGACTCAGCACAGCTCCTTGTGGTGTCCTGCAGAGTTCTACAAGCAGCAGAGAGTGAAAGAGTGACTTTCCTGGATTTACAAGTATTTTTTCTGGCTTTCGCTTAAATTACTGCATCTCGACTGCATTTCGCTTAAAAAACAGCTCTGCATATTGTTTTTACTGTACTTGTGTTGAATTTATACTGTTAGCACTTTAAAAAGTTTTTTTTTGTTTAATTTCATTGTTAGGCTAACACACTCAAGTGCGCTAGCCATTTTATAGCATTTACTGTTTGTCACTGTATCTCTTTCTTCTTTCTCTGTAAAAAAGAAAAAAAATATATATCTTTGTTTTCCCGCTTTTCTGAACTAGAATAGTCCAGTCTTCAGATTTTGCTGATCTCTGGGATTTGTCTTAGTTCCTGTGCTATCCATACCCTTATTTGGATAAGAGGAAGCTCCTTTGTTCACCAGTGGGAGTGGGGAGCACTGAGCAACCTATTTGTCCCTAGAGGATTGGTTCCAGCCCAGCAACTTGTAGTTTATTGGCCATTTTGGGTCAATTCCTGGCTCTTTTCAACCCCCTGCTATAAAGCCCACTTTTGCGCACTTTTGTACTTGTAAAAGACTCAGCACAGCTCCTCGTGGTGTCCTGCAGAGTTCTACAAGCAGCAGAGAGTGAAAGAGTGACTTTCCTGGATTTACAAGTATTTTTTCTGGCTTTCGCTTAAATTATTGCATCTCGACTGCATTTCGCTTAAAAAACAGCTCTGCATATTGTTTTTACTGTACTTGTATTGAATTTATACTGTTAGCACTTTAAAAAGTTATTTTTTGTTTAATTTAATTGCTAGGCTAACACACTCAAGTGCGCTAGCCGTTTTATAGCATTTACTGTTTGTTACTGTATCTCTTTCTCTGTAAAAAAGAAAAAAAAAATATATCCTTGTTTTCCGGCTTTTCTGAACTAGAATAGTCCAGTCTTCAGATTTTGCTTATCTCTGGGCTTTGTCTTAGTTCCTGTGCTATCAATACCCTTATTTGGATAAGAGGAAGCTTTTTGTTCACCAGTGGGAGTGGGGAGCACTGAGCAACCTATTTGTCCCTAGAGGATTGGTTCCAGCCCAGCAACTTGTAGTTTATTGGCCATTTTGGGTCAATTCCTGGCTCTTTTCAACCCCCTGCTATAAAGCCCGCTTTTGTGCGCTTTTTTACTTGTAAAAGACTCAGCACAGCTCCTCGTGGTGTCCTGCAGAGTTCTACAAGCAGCAGAGGGTGAAAGAGTGACTTTCCTGGATTTATAATTATTTTTTCTGGCTTTCGCTTAAATTACTGCATCTTGACTGCATTTCGCTTAAAAAACAGCTCTGCATATTGTTTTTACTGTACTTGTCTTGAATTTATACTGTTAGCACTTTAAAAAGTTATTTTTTGTTTAATTTAATTGTTAGGCTAACACACTCAAGTGCGCTAGCCGTTTTATAGCATTTACTGTTTGTTACTGTATCTCTTTCTCTTTTCTCTGTAAAAAAGAAAATATATATATATATATCCTTGTTTTCCCGCTTTTCTGAACTAGAATAGTCCAGTCTTCAGATTTTGCTGATCTCTGGGCTTTGTCTTAGTTCCTGTGCTATCCATACCCTTATTTGGATAAGAGGAAGCTCCTTTGTTCACCAGTGGGAGTGGGGAGCACTGAGCAACCTATTCCTCCCTAGAGGATCGGTTCCAGCCCAGCAACTTGTAGTTTATTGGCCATTTTGGGTCAATTCCTGGCTCTTTTCAACCCCCTGCTATAAAGCCCGCTTTTGTGCACTTTTTTACTTGTAAAAGACTCAGCACAGCTCCTCGTGGCATCCTGCAGAGTTCTATAAGCAGCAGAGAGTGAAAGAGTGACTTTTCTGGATTTATAAGTATTTTTTCTGGCTTTCGCTTAAATTACTGCATCTCGACTGCATTTCGCTTGAAAAACAGCTCTGCGTATTGTTTTTACTGTACTTGTGTTGAATTTATACTGTTAGCACTTTAAAATGTTATTTTTTGTTTAATTTAATTGTTAGGCTAACACACTCAAGTGCGCTAGCCGTTTTATAGCATTTACTGTTTGTTACTGTATCTCTTTCTCCTTTCTCTGTAAAAAAGAAAAAAAAATATCCTTGTTTTCCCGCTTTTCTGAACTAGAATAGTCCAGTCTTCAGATTTTGCTGATCTCTGGGCTTTGTCTTAGTTCCTGTGCTATCCATACCCTTATTTGGATAAGAGGAAGCTCCTTTGTTCACCAGTGCGAGTGGGGAGCACTGAGCAACCTATTTGTCCCTAGAGGATTGGTTCCAGCCCAGCAACTTGTAGTTTATTGGCCATTTTGGGTCAATTCCTGGCTCTTTTCAACCCCCTGCTATAAAGCCCGCTTTTGTGTGCTTTTTACTTGTAAAGACTCAGCACAGCTCCTCGTGGTGTCCTGCAGAGTTCTACAAGCAGCAGAGAGTGAAAGAGTGACTTTCCTGGATTTATAAGTATTTTTTCTGGCTTTCGCTTAAATTACTGCATCTCGACTCATTTCGCTTAAAAAACAGCTCTGCGTATTGTTTTTACTGTACTTCTGTTGAATTTATACTGTTGGCACTTTAAATAGTTATTTTTTGTTTAATTTAATTGTTAGGCTAACACACTCAAGTGCGCTAGCCGTTTTATAGCATTTACTGTTTGTTACTGTATCTCTTTCTCTGTAAAAAAGAAAAAAAAATATCCTTGTTTTCCGGCTTTTCTGAACTAGAATAGTCCAGTCTTCAGATTTTGCTGATCTCTGGGCTTTGTCTTAGTTCCTGTGCTATCCATACCCTTATTTGGATAAGAGAAAGCTTCTTTGTTCACCAGTGGGAGTGGGGAGCACTGAGCAACCTATTTGTCCCTAGAGGATTGGTTCCAGCCCAGCAACTTGTAGTTTTTTGGCCATTTTGGGTCAATTCCTGCCTCTTTTCAACCCCCTGCTATAAAGCCCGCTTTTGCGCACTTTTTTACTTGTAAAAGACTCAGCACAGCTCCTTGTGGTGTCCTGCAGAATTCTACAAGTAGCAGAGAGTGAAAGAGTGACTTTCCTGGATTTACAAGTATTTTTTCTGGCTTTCGCTTAAATTACTGCATCTCGACTGCATTTCACTTAAAAAACAGCTCTGCATATTGTTTTTACTGTACTTGTGTTGAATTTATACTGTTAGCACTTTAAAAAGTTATTTTTTGTTTAATTTAATTGTTAGGCTAACACACTCAAGTGCGCTAGCCGTTTTATAGCATTTACTGTTTGTTACTGTATCTCTTTCTCCTTTCTCTGTAAAAAAGAAAAAAATATATATATCTTTGTTTTCCCGCTTTTCTGAACTAGAATAGTCCAGTCTTCAGATTTTGCTGATCTCTGGGCTTTGTCTTAGTTCCTGTGCTATCCATACCCTTATTTGGATAAGAGGAAGCTCCTTTGTTCACCAGTGGGAGTGGGGAGCACTGAGCAACCTATTTGTCCCTAGAGGATTGGTTCCAGCCCAGCAACTTGTAGTTTATTGGCCATTTTGGGTCAATTCCTGGCTCTTTTCAACCCCCTGCTATAAAGCCCGCTTTGCGCACTTTTTTACTTGTAAAAGACTCAGCACAGCTCCTCGTGGTGTCCTGCAGAGTTCTACAAGCAGCAGAGAGTGAAAGAGTGACTTTCCTGGATTTACAAGTATTTTTTCTGGCTTTCGCTTAAATTATTGCATCTCGACTGCATTTCGCTTAAAAAACAGCTCTGCATATTGTTTTTACTGTACTTGTGTTGAATTTATACTGTTAGCACTTTAAAAAGTTATTTTTTGTTTAATTTAATTGTTAGGCTAACACACTCAAGTGCGCTAGCCATTTTATAGCATTTACTGTTTGTTACTGTATCTCTTTCTCTGTAAAAAAGAAAAAAAAATATCCTTGTTTTCCGGCTTTTCTGAACTAGAATAGTCCAGTCTTCAGATTTTGCTTATCTCTGGGCTTTGTCTTAGTTCCTGTGCTATCAATACCCTTATTTGGATAAGAGGAAGCTTTTTGTTCACCAGTGGGAGTGGGGAGCACTGAGCAACCTATTTGTCCCTAGAGGATTGGTTCCAGCCCAGCAACTTGTAGTTTATTGGCCATTTTGGGTCAATTCCTGGCTCTTTTCAACCCCCTGCTATAAAGCCCGCTTTTGTGCGCTTTTTTACTTGTAAAAGACTCAGCACAGCTCCTCGTGGTGTCCTGCAGAGTTCTACAAGCAG
The DNA here is from genome assembly GCF_019279795.1 of Protopterus annectens. NCBI lineage: Eukaryota > Metazoa > Chordata > Ceratodontiformes > Protopteridae > Protopterus > Protopterus annectens. Next base: position 256,271,486 of record NC_056725.1, read on the forward strand.
CAGAGGGTGAAAGAGTGACTTTCCTGGATTTATAATTATTTTTTCTGGCTTTCGCTTAAATTACTGCATCTTGACTGCATTTCGCTTAAAAAACAGCTCTGCATATTGTTTTTACTGTACTTGTCTTGAATTTATACTGTTAGCACTTTGAAAAGTTATTTTTTGTTTAATTTAATTGTTAGGCTAACACACTCAAGTGCGCTAGCCGTTTTATAGCATTTACTGTTTGTTACTGTATCTCTTTCTCTTTTCTCTGTAAAAAAGAAAATATATATATATATATCCTTGTTTTCCCGCTTTTCTGAACTAGAATAGTCCAGTCTTCAGATTTTGCTGATCTCTGGGCTTTGTCTTAGTTCCTGTGCTATCCATACCCTTATTGGGATAAGAGGAAGCTCCTTTGTTCACCAGTGGGAGTGGGGAGCACTGAGCAACCTATTCCTCCCTAGAGGATCGGTTCCAGCCCAGCAACTTGTAGTTTATTGGCCATTTTGGGTCAATTCCTGGCTCTTTTCAACCCCCTGCTATAAAGCCCGCTTTTGTGCACTTTTTTACTTGTAAAAGACTCAGCACAGCTCCTCGTGGCATCCTGCAGAGTTCTACAAGCAGCAGAGAGTGAAAGAGTGACTTTTCTGGATTTATAAGTATTTTTTCTGGCTTTCGCTTAAATTACTGCATCTCGACTGCATTTAGCTTAAAAACAGCCCTGCATATTGTTTTTACTGTACTTGTGTTGAATTTATACTGTTAGTACTTTAAAATGTTATTTTTGTTTAATTTAATTGTTAGGCTAACACACTCAAGTGCTAGCCATTTTATAGCATTTACTGTTTGTTACTGTATCTCTTTCTCCTTTCTCTGTAAAAAAGAAAAAAAAATATCCTTGTTTTCCCGCTTTTCTGAACTAGAATAGTCCAGTCTTCAGATTTTGCTGATCTCTGGGCTTTGTCTTAGTTCCTGTGCTATCCATACCCTTATTTGGATAAGAGGAAGCTCCTTTGTTCACCAGTGCGAGTGGGGAGCACTGAGCAACCTATTTGTCCCTAGAGGATTGGTTCCAGCCCAGCAACTTGTAGTTTATTGGCCATTTTGGGTCAATTCCTGGCTCTTTTCAACCCCCTGCTATAAAGCCCGCTTTTGTGTGCTTTTTTACTTGTAAAAGACTCAGCACAGCTCCTCGTGGTGTCCTGCAGAGTTCTACAAGCAGCAGAGAGTGAAAGAGTGACTTTCCTGGATTTATAAGTATTTTTTCTGGCTTTCGCTTAAATTACTGCATCTCGACTCATTTCGCTTAAAAAACAGCTCTGCGTATTGTTTTTACTGTACTTCTGTTGAATTTATACTGTTGGCACTTTAAAAAGTTATTTTTTGTTTAATTTAATTGTTAGGCTAACACACTCAAGTGCGCTAGCCGTTTTATAGCATTTACTGTTTGTTACTGTATCTCTTTCTCTGTAAAAAAGAAAAAAAAATATCCTTGTTTTCCGGCTTTTCTGAACTAGAATAGTCCAGTCTTCAGATTTTGCTGATCTCTGGGCTTTGTCTTAGTTCCTGTGCTATCCATACCCTTATTTGGATAAGAGAAAGCTTCTTTGTTCACCAGTGGGAGTGGGGAGCACTGAGCAACCTATTTGTCCCTAGAGGATTGGTTCCAGCCCAGCAACTTGTAGTTTATTGGCCATTTTGGGTCAATTCCTGCCTCTTTTCAACCCCCTGCTATAAAGCCCGCTTTTGTGCACTTTTTTACTTGTAATAGACTCAGCACAGCTCCTTGTGGTGTCCTGCAGAATTCTACAAGTAGCAGAGAGTGAAAGAGTGACTTTCCTGGATTTACAAGTATTTTTTCTGGCTTTCGCTTAAATTACTGCATCTCGACTGCATTTCACTTAAAAAACAGCTCTGCATATTGTTTTACTGTACTTGTGTTGAATTTATACTGTTTGCACTTCAAAAGTTATTTTTTTTTAATTTAATTGTTAGGCTAACACACTCAAGTGCGCTAGCCGTTTTATAGCATTTACTGTTTGTTACTGTATCTCTTTCTCCTTTCTCTGTAAAAAAGAAAAAAATATATCTTTGTTTTCCCGCTTTTCTGAACTAGAATAGTCCAGTCTTCAGATTTTGCTGATCTCTGGGCTTTGTCTTAGTTCCTGTGCTATCCATACCCTTATTTGGATAAGAGGAAGCTCCTTTGTTCACCAGTGGGAGTGGGGAGCACTGAGCAACCTATTTGTCCCTAGAGGATTGGTTCCAGCCCAGCAACTTGTAGTTTATTGGCCATTTTGGGTCAATTCCTGGCTCTTTTCAACCCCCTGCTATAAAGCCCGCTTTTGTGTTTTTTTACTTGTAAAAGACTCAGCACAGCTCCTCGTGGTGTCCTGCAGAGTTCTACAAGCAGCAGAGAGTGAAAGAGTGACTTTCCTGGGTTTATAAGTATTTTTTCTGGCTTTCGCTTAAAGTACTGCATCTCGACTGCATTTCGCTTATAAACAGCTCTGCATATTGTTTTTACTGTACTTCTGTTGAATTTATACTGTTAGCACTTTAATTGTTAGGCTAACACACTCAAGTGCGCTAGCCATTTTATAGCATTTACTGTTTGTTACTGTATCTCTTTCTCTGTAAAACACAAAAAAAAATATCCTTTTTTTCCGGCTTTTCTGAACTAGAATAGTCCAGTCTTCAGATTTTGCTGATCTCTGGGCTTTGTCTTAGTTCCTGTGCTATCCATACCCTTATTTGGATAAGAGGAAGCTTCTTTGTTCACCAGTGGGAGTGGGGAGCACTGAGCAACCTATTTGTCCCTAGAGGATTGGTTCCAGCCCAGCAACTTGTAGTTTATTGGCCATTTTGGGTCAATTCCTTGCTCTTTTCAACCCCCTGCTATAAAGCCCACTTTTGCACGCTTTTTTACTTGTAAAAGCCTCACCACAGCTCCTTGTGGTGTCCTGCAGAGTTCTACTAGCAGCAGAGAGTGAAAGAGTGACTTTCCTGGATTTATAAGTATTTTTTCTGGCTTTCGCTTAAAGTACTGCATCTCGACTGCATTTCACTTAAAAAACAGCTCTGCATATTGTTTTTACTGTACTTGTGTTGAATTTATACTGTTAGCACTTTAAAAAGTTATTTTTTGTTTAATTTAATTGTTAGGCTAACACACTCAAGTGCGCTAGCCGTTTTATAGCATTTACTGTTTGTTACTGTATCTCTTTCTCCTTTCTCTGTAAAAAAGAAAAAAATATATATATCATTGTTTTCCCGCTTTTCTGCACTAGAGTAGTCCAGTCTTCAGATTTTGCTGATCTCTGGGCTTTGTCTTAGTACCTGTGCTATCCATGCCCTTGTTTGGATAAGAGGAAGCTTCTTTGTTCGCCAGTGGGAGTGGGGAGCACTGAGCAACCTATTTGTTCCTAGGGGATTGGTTCCAGCCCAGCAACTTGTAGTTTGTTGGCCATTTTGGGTCAATTTCTGGCTCTTTTCAACCCCTGCTATAAAGCCCGCTTTTGACTTTTTACTTGTAAAGAATCAGCACAGCACCTCGTGGTGTCCTGCAGAGTTCTACAAGCAGCAGAGAGTGAAAGAGTGACTTTCCTGGATTTAGAAGTGTTTTTTTCTGGCTTTCGCTCAAATTATTGCATCTCGACTGCATTTCGCTTAAAAAACAGCTCTGCATATTGTTTTTACTGTACTTGTGTTGAATTTATACTGTTAGCACTTTAAAAAGTTATTTTTTGTTTAATTTAATTGTTAGGCTAACACACTCAAGTGCGCTAGCCATTTTATAGCATTTACTGTTTGTTACTGTATCTCTTTCTCTGTAAAAAAGAAAAAAATATATATATATATCCTTGTTTTCCGGCTTTTCTGAACTAGAATAGTCCAGTCTTCAGATTTTGCTGATCTCTGGGCTTTGTCTTAGTTCCTGTGCTATCAATACCCTTATTTGGATAAGAGGAAGCTTCTTTGTTCACCAGTGGGAGTGGGGAGCACTGAGCAACCTATTTGTCCCTAGAGGATTGGTTCCAGCCCAGCAACTTGTAGTTTATTGGCCATTTTGGGTCAATTCCTGGCTCTTTTCAACCCCCTGCTATAAAGTCCGCTTTTGCGCGCTTTTTTACTTGTAAAAGACTCAGCACAGCTCCTCGTGGTGTCCTGCAGAGTTCTACAAGCAGCAGAGGGTGAAAGAGTGACTTTCCTGGATTTATAAGTATTTTTTCTGGCTTTCGCTACAATTACTGCATCTCGACTGCATTTTGCTTAAAAAACAGCTCTGCATATTGTTTTTACTGTACTTGTGTTGAATTTATACTGTTAGCACTTTAAAAAGTTATTTTTTGTTTAATTTAATTGTTAGGCTAACACACTCAAGTGCGCTAGCCATTTTATAGCATTTACTGTTTGTTACTGTATCTCTTTCTCCTTTCTCTGTAAAAAAAGAAAAATATATATATATATCCTTGTTTTCCCGCTTTTCTGAACTAGAATAGTCCAGTCTTCAGATTTTGCTGATCTCTGGGCTTTGTCTTAGTTCCTGTACTATCCATACCCTTATTTGGATAAGTGGAAGCTTCTTTGTTCACCAGTGGGAGTGGGGAGCACTGAGCAACCTATTTGTCCCTAGAGGATTGGTTCCAGCCCAGCAACTTGTAGTTTATTGGCCATTTTGGGTCAAATCCTGGCTCTTTTCAACCCCCTGCTATAAAGCCCGCTTTTGCGCGCTTTTTTACTTGTAAAAGACTCAGCACATCTCCTCGTGGTGTCCTGCAGAGTTCTACAAGCAGCAGAGAGTGAAAGAGTGACTTTCCTGGATTTAGAAGTATTTTTTCAGGCTTTTGCTTAAATTACTGCATCTTGACTGCATTTCGCTTAAAAAACAGCTCTGCGTATTGTTTTTACTGTACTTGTGTTGAATTTATACTGTTAGCACTTTAAAAAGTTATTTTTTGTTTAATTTAATTGTTAGGCTAACACACTCAAGTGCGCTAGCCGTTTTATAGCATTTACTGTTTGTTACTGTATCTCTTTCTCCTTTCTCTGTAAAAAAGAAAAAATAGATATATATATATATCCTTGTTTTCCCGCTTTTCTGAACTAGAATAGTCCAGTCTTCAGATTTTGCTGATCTCTGGGCTTTGTCTTAGTTCCTGTGCTATCCATACCCTTATTTGGATAAGAGGAAGCTCCTTTGTTCACCAGTGGGAGTGGGGAGCACTGAGCAACCTATTTGTCCCTAGAGGATTGGTTCCAGCCCAGCAACTTGTAGTTTATTGGCCATTTTGGGTCAATTCCTGGCTCTTTTCAACCCCCTGCTATAAAGCCCGCTTTTGCGCGCTTTTTTACTTGTAAAAGACTCAGCACATCTCCTCGTGGTGTCCTGCAGAGTTCTACAAGCAGCAGAGAGTGAAAGAGTGACTTTCCTGGATTTATAAGTATTTTTTCTGGCTTTCGCTTAAATTACTGCATCTCGACTGCATTTCGCTTAAAAAACAGCTCTGCGTATTGTTTTTACTGTACTTGTGTTGAATTTATACTGTTAGCACTTTAAAAAGTTATTTTTTGTTTAATTTAATTGTTAGGCTAACACACTCAAGTGCGCTAGCCGTTTTTTAGCATTTACTGTTTGTTACTGTATCTCTTTCTCCTTTCTCTGTAAAAAAGAAAAAATATATATGTATATCCTTGTTTTCCCGCTTTTCTGAACTAGAATAGTCCAGTCTTCAGATTTTGCTGATCTCTGGGCTTTGTCTTAGTTCCTGTGCTATCCATACCCTTATTTGGATAAGAGGAAGCTCCTTTGTTCACCAGTGGGAGTGGGGAGCACTGAGCAACCTATTTGTCCCTAGAGGATTGGTTCCAGCCCAGCAACTTGTAGTTTATTGGCCATTTTGGGTCAATTCCTGGCTCTTTTCAACCCCTGCTATAAAGCCCACTTTTGCGCGCTTTTTTACTTGTAAAAGACTCAGCACATCTCCTCGTGGTGTCCTGCAGAGTTCTACAAGCAGCAGAGAGTGAAAGAGTGACTTTCCTGGATTTATAAGTATTTTTTCTGGTTTTCGCTTAAATTACTGCATCTTGACTGCATTTCGCTTAAAAAACAGCTCTGCGTATTGTTTTTACTGTACTTGTGTTGAATTTATACTGTTAGCACTTTTAAAAGTTATTTTTTGTTTAATTTAATTGTTAGGCTAACACACTCAAGTGCACTAGCCGTTTTATAGCATTTACTGTTTGTTACTGTATCTCTTTCTCCTTTCTCTGTAAAAAAGAAAAAAAAAATCCTTGTTTTTCCTCTTTTCTGAACTAGAATAGTCCAGTCTTCAGATTTTGCTGATCTCTGAGCTTTGTCTTAGTTCCTGTGATATCCATACCCTTATTTGGATAAGAGGAAGCTCCTTTGTTCACCAGTGGGAGTGGGGAGCACTGAGCAACCTATTTGTCCCTAGAGGATTGGTTCCAGCCCAGCAACTTGTAGTTTATTGGCCATTTTGGGTCAATTCCTGGCTCTTTTAAACCCCCTGCTATAAAGCCCGCTTTTGTGCACTTTTTTACTTGTAAAAGACTCAGCACAGCTCCTCGTGGTGTCCAGCAGAGTTCTACAAGCAGCAGAGAGTGAAAGAGTGACTTTCCTGGATTTATAAGTATTTTTTCTGGCTAGAATAGTCCAGTCTTCAGATTTTGCTGATCTCTGAGCTTTGTCTTAGTTCCTGTGCTATCCATACTCTTATTTGGATAAGAGGAAGCTCCTTTGTTCACCAGTGGGAGTGGGGAGCACTGAGCAACCTATTTGTCCCTAGAGGATTGGTTCCAGCCCAGCAACTTGTAGTTTATTGGACATTTTGGGTCAATTCCTGGCTCTTTTCAACCCCCTGCTATAAAGCCCGCTTTTGTGCACTTTTTTACTTGTAAAAGACTCAGCACAGCTCCTCGTGGTGTCCTGCAGAGTTCTACAAGCAGCAGAGAGTGAAAGAGTGACTTTCCTGGATTTATAAGTATTTTTTCTGGCTTTCGCTTAAATTACTGCACCTTGACTGCATTTCGCTTAAAAAACAGCTCTGCGTATTGTTTTTACTGTACTTGTGTTGAATTTATACTGCTAGCACTTTCAAAAGTTATTTTTTTTTAATTTAATTGTTAGGCTAACACACTCAAGTGCGCTAGCCGTTTTATAGCATTTACTGTTTGTTACTGTATCTCTTTCTCCTTTCTCTGTAAAAAAGAAAAAAAAAAATCCTTGTTTTCCCGCTTTTCTGAACTAGAATAGTCCAGTCTTCAGATTTTGCTGATCTCTGGGCTTTGTCTTAGTTCCTGTGCTATCCATACCCTTATTTGGATAAGAGGAAGCTTCTTTCTTCACCAGTGGGAGTGGGTAGCACTGAGCAACCTATTTGTCCCTAGAGGATTGGTTCCAGCCCAGCAACTTGTAGTTTATTGGCCATTTTGGGTCAATTCCTGGCTCTTTTCAACCCCCTGCTATAAAGCCCGCTTTTGCGGGCTTTTTTACTTGTAAAAGACTCAGCACATCTCCTCGTGGTGTCCTGCAGAGTTCTACAAGCAGCAGAGAGTGAAAGAGTGACTTTCCTGGATTTATAAGTATTTTTTCTGGCTTTCGCTTAAATTACTGCATCTTGACTGCATTTCACTTAAAAAACAGCTCTGCGTATTGTTTTTACTGTACTTGTGTTGAATTTATACTGTTAGCACTTTAAAAAGTTATTTTTTGTTTAATTTAATTGTTAGGCTAACACACTCAAGTGCACTAGCCGTTTTATAGCATTTACTGTTTGTTACTGTATCTCTTTCTCCTTTCTCTGTAAAAAAGAAAAACAAAATCCTTGTTTTCCCGCTTTTCTGAACTAGAATAGTCCAGTCTTCAGATTTTGCTGATCTCTGAGCTTTGTCTTAGTTCCTGTGCTATCCATACCCTTATTTGGATAAGAGGAAGCTTCTTTGTTCACCAGTGGGAGTGGGGAGCACTGAGCAACCTATTTGTCCCTAGAGGATTGGTTCCAGCCCAGCAACTTGTAGTTTATTGGCCATTTTGGGTCAATTCCTGGCTCTTTTCAACTCCCTGCTATAAAGCACGCTTTTGCGTGCTTTTTTACTTGTAAAACACTCAGCACAGCTCCTCGTGGTGTCCTGCAGAGTTCTATAAGCAGCAGAGAGTGAAAGAGTGACTTTCCCAGATTTAGAAGTATTTTTTCTGGCTTTCGCTTAAATTACTGCATCTCGACTGCATTTCATTTAAAAAACAGCTCTGCATATTGTTTTTACTGTACTTGTGTTGAATTTATACTGTTAGCACTTTAAAAAGTTATTTTTTATTTAATTTAATTGTTAGGCTAACACACTCAAGTGTGCTAGCCAATTTATAGCATTTACTGTTTGTTACTGTATCTCTTTCTCCTTTCTCTGTAAAAAAGAAAAAAAATATCCTTGTTTTCCCGCTTTTCTGAACTAGAATAGTCCAGTCTTCAGATTTTGCTGATCTCTGGGCTTTGTCTTAGTTCCTGTGCTATCCATACCCTTATTTGGATAAGAGGAAGCTCCTTTGTTCACCAGTGGGAGTGGGGAGCACTGAGCAACCTATTTGTCCCTAGAGGATTGGTTCCAGCCCAGCAACTTGTAGTTTATTGGCCATTTTGGGTCAATTCCTTGCTTTTTTCAACCCCCTGCTATAAAGCCCACTTTTGTGCACTTTTTTACTTGTAAAAGACTCAGCACAGCTCCTCGTGGTGTCCTGCAGAGTTCTACAAGCAGCAGAGAGTGAAAAAGTGACTTTCCTGGATTTATAAGTATTTTTTCTGGCTTTCGCTTAAATTACTGCATCTTGACTGCATTTCGCTTAAAAAACAGCTCTGCGTATTGTTTTTACTGTACTTGTGTTGAATTTATACTGTTAGCACTTTCAAAAGTTATTTTTTTTTTAATTTAATTGTTAGGCTAACACACTCAACTTCGCTGGCCGTTTTATAGCATTTATTGTTTGTTACTGTATCTCTTTCTCCTTTCTCTGTAAAAAAGAAAAAAAAAATCCTTGTTTTCCCGCTTTTCTGAACTAGAATAGTCCAGTCTTCAGATTTTGCTGATCTCTGGGCTTTGTCTTAGTTCCTGTGCTATCCATACCCTTATTTGGATAAGAGGAAGCTTCTTTGTTCACCAGTGGGAGTGAGGAGCACTGAGCAACCTATTTGTCCCTAGAGGATTGATTCCAGCCCAGCAACTTGTAGTTTATTGGCCATTTTGGGTCAATTCCTGGCTCTTTTCAACCCCCTGCTATAAAGCCCGCTTTTGCGTGCTTTTTTACTTGTAAAACACTCAGCACAGCTCCTCGTGGTGTCCTGCAGAGTTCTATAAGCAGCAGAGAGTGAAAGAGTGACTTTCCTGGATTTAGAAGTATTTTTTCTGGCTTTCGCTTAAATTACTGCATCTCGACTGCATTTCACTTAAAAAACAGCTCTGCATATTGTTTTTACTGTACTTGTGTTGAATTTATACTGTTAGCACTTTAAAAAGTTATTTTTTGTTTAATTTAATTGTTAGGCTAACACACTCAAGTGCGCTAGCCATTTTATAGCATTTACTGTTTGTTACTGTATCTCTTTCTCCTTTCTCTGTAAAAAAGAAAAAAAAATCCTTGTTTTCCCGCTTTTCTGAACTAGAATAGTCCAGTCTTCAGATTTTGCTGATCTCTGAGCTTTGTCTTAGTTCCTGTGCTATCCATACCCTTATTTGGATAAGAGGAAGCTTCTTTGTTCACCAGTGGGAGTGGGGAGCACTGAGCAACCTATTTCTCCCTAGAGGATTGGTTCCAGCCCAGCAACTTGTAGTTTATTGGCCATTTTGGGTCAATTCCTGGCTCTTTTTAACCCCCTGCTATAAAGCCCGCTTTTGCGTGCTTTTTTACTTGTAAAAGACTCAGCACAGCTCCTCGTGGTGTCCTGCAGAGTTCTATAAGCAGCAGAGAGTGAAAGAGTGACTTTCCTGGATTTATAAGTATTTTTTCTGGCTTTCGCTTAAATTACTGCATCTCGACTGCATTTCACTTAAAAAACAGCTCTGCATATTGTTTTTACTGTACTTGTGTTGAATTTATACTGTTAGCACTTTAAAAAGTTATTTTTTGTTTAATTTAATTGTTAGGCTAACACACTCAAGTGTGCTAGCCATTTTATAGCATTTACTGTTTGTTACTGTATCTCTTTCTCCTTTCTCTGTAAAAAAGAAAAAAATATCCTTGTTTTCCCGCTTTTCTGAACTAGAATAGTCCAGTCTTCAGATTTTGCTGATCTCTGGGCTTTGTCTTAGTTCCTGTGCTATCCATACCCTTATTTGGATAAGAGGAAGCTCCTTTGTTCACCAGTGGGAGTGGGGAGCACTGAGCAACCTATTTGTCCCTAGAGGATTGGTTCCAGCCCAGCAACTTGTAGTTTATTGGCCATTTTGGGTCAATTCCTGGCTCTTTTCAACCCCTTGCTATAAAGCCCGCTTTTGTGCACTTTTTTACTTGTAAAACACTCAGCACAGCTCCTCGTGGTGTCCTGCAGAGTTCTATAAGCAGCAGAGAGTGAAAGAGTGACTTTCCTGGATTTAGAAGTATTTTTTCTGGCTTTCGCTTAAATTACTGCATCTCGACTGCATTTCACTTAAAAAACAGCTCTGCATATTGTTTTTACTGTACTTGTGTTGAATTTATACTGTTAGCACTTTAAAAAGTTATTTTTTGTTTAATTTAATTGTTAGGCTAACACACTCAAGTGCGCTAGCCATTTTATAGCATTTACTGTTTGTTACTGTATCTCTTTCTCCTTTCTCTGTAAAAAAGAAAAAAAAATCCTTGTTTTCCCGCTTTTCTGAACTAGAATAGTCCAGTCTTCAGATTTTGCTGATCTCTGAGCTTTGTCTTAGTTCCTGTGCTATCCATACCCTTATTTGGATAAGAGGAAGCTTCTTTGTTCACCAGTGGGAGTGGGGAGCACTGAGCAACCTATTTCTCCCTAGAGGATTGGTTCCAGCCCAGCAACTTGTAGTTTATTGGCCATTTTGGGTCAATTCCTGGCTCTTTTAAACCCCCTGCTATAAAGCCCGCTTTTGCGTGCTTTTTTACTTGTAAAAGACTCAGCACAGCTCCTCGTGGTGTCCTGCAGAGTTCTATAAGCAGCAGAGAGTGAAAGAGTGACTTTCCTGGATTTATAAGTATTTTTTCTGGCTTTCGCTTAAATTACTGCATCTCGACTGCATTTCACTTAAAAAACAGCTCTGCATATTGTTTTTACTGTACTTGTGTTGAATTTATACTGTTAGCACTTTAAAAAGTTATTTTTTGTTTAATTTAATTGTTAGGCTAACACACTCAAGTGTGCTAGCCATTTTATAGCATTTACTGTTTGTTACTGTATCTCTTTCTCCTTTCTCTGTAAAAAAGAAAAAAAAATATCCTTGTTTTCCCGCTTTTCTGAACTAGAATAGTCCAGTCTTCAGATTTTGCTGATCTCTGGGCTTTGTCTTAGTTCCTGTGCTATCCATACCCTTATTTGGATAAGAGGAAGCTCCTTTGTTCACCAGTGGGAGTGGGGAGCACTGAGCAACCTATTTGTCCCTAGAGGATTGGTTCCAGCCCAGCAACTTGTAGTTTATTGGCCATTTTGGGTCAATTCCTGGCTCTTTTCAACCCCCTGCTATAAAGCCCGCTTTTGTGCACTTTTTTACTTGTAAAAGACTCAGCACAGCTCCTCGTGGTGTCCTGCAGAGTTCTACAAGCAGCAGAGAGTGAAAGAGTGACTTTCCTGGATTTATAAGTATTTTTTCTGGCTTTCGCTTAAATTACTGCATCTTGACTACATTTCGCTTAAAAAACAGCTCTGCGTATTGTTTTTACTGTACTTGTGTTGAATTTATACTGTTAGCACTTTCAGAAGTTATTTTTTTTAATTTAATTGTTAGGCTAACACACTCAAGTTCGCTAGCCATTTTATAGCATTTACTGTTTGTTACTGTATCTCTTTCTCCTTTCTCTGTAAAAAAGAAAAAAAAATCCTTGTTTTCCCGCTTTTCTGAACTAGGATAGTCCAGTCTTCAGATTTTGCTGATCTCTGGGCTTTGTCTTAGTTCCTGTGCTATCCATACCCTTATTTGGATAAGAGGAAGCTTCTTTGTTCACCAGTGGGAGTGGGGAGCACTGAGCAACCTATTTGTCCCTAGAGGATTGGTTCCAGCCCAGCAACTTGTAGTTTATTGGCCATTTTGGGTCAATTCCTGGCTCTTTTCAACCCCCTGCTATAAAGCCCGCTTTTGTGCACTTTTTTACTTGTAATAGACTCAGCACAGCTCCTCGTGGTGTCCTGCAGAGTTCTACAAGCAGCAGAGAGTGAAAGAGTGACTTTCCTGGATTTATAAGTATTTTTTCTGGCTTTCGCTTAAATTACTGCATCTTGACTGCATTTTGCTTAAAAAACAGCTCTGCGTATTGTTTTTACTGTACTTGTGTTGAATTTATACTGTTAGCACTTTCAGAAGTTATTTTTTTTTTAATTTAATTGTTAGGCTAACACACTCAAGTTCGCTAGCCATTTTATAGCATTTACTGTTTGTTACTGTATCTCTTTCTCCTTTCTCTGTAAAAAAGAAAAAAAAAATCCTTGTTTTCCCGCTTTTCTGAACTAGGATAGTCCAGTCTTCAGATTTTGCTGATCTCTGGGCTTTGTCTTAGTTCCTGTGCTATCCATACCCTTATTTGGATAAGAGGAAGCTTCTTTGTTCACCAGTGGGAGTGGGGAGCACTGAGCAACCTATTTGTCCCTAGAGGATTGGTTCCAGCCCAGCAACTTGTAGTTTATTGGCCATTTTGGGTCAATTCCTGGCTCTTTTCAACCCCCTGCTATAAAGCCCACTTTTGCACGCTTTAGCGTGTTTTAGCACGAATTAGCGCGAAGTTGCTCTTAGAGCAGCATAGGGCAGCGCCGGTTAATCAAGTTTAAACTATTTCTGGCTCCGTAAAGTCTACTCTTCAATTTTTCCCTTAGAACTGCTCTACTTGCAATCTAAACAGCCTATTCTCTAACTGAAAAGCTCAGCACTTGCTCCTAAAGCATTTTTATACAGGTAAAGCACTCTTAAACAAAAGAAAGTACTTATTTCACCTAAATTCCCTTGAGTACCCATTTCCCTATTGATCCTTTCTGACTCAGTTACACAGCAATCTTTTTCACTATTTCTAGCATGTCGAAGGGTCAGTTGCTGGCGTCCTCTCCTGTTCAGCTGGTGAATCTGGGAATCTTGAGGCAATGTTACAATTGCGTCATGTACACAGACAACCCTCTCCTCCTCCCAACAAATACAAATATATGTGAGAGATGCAACTATATAGCCAAACTGGAGGCTGAGCTCTCTCAATTCAGTACTGGCAAGACCAGTCAGGAGGAGAAGGTAACTACACACAACACAAACCCAGTCTCACATAGAACTATCACAACTGCAAACCAAACACATAAACACACAAAAACATACTCAGAGGCGCTGATTAAAAATCTACCAAAACAACAGAGGCCTCCAAAGCAGACACCCAAGCAACCGCCACCTCAAGACATAGCACATGCAACACATAGTTCACAAAGTCAGTGTGCTAAACAGTCACAGCCCTTAAGGCCAAACAACATGCCAGACACACTTGTAATAGGTGACTCCATAGTCAGATACACTGACGTCCCGCTCACCAGACTGAACAAGGAAAAGGTCACAGTAAGCTGCCTGTCGGGAGCTAGAATCCGCCACATAACACAAGCACTCAGGTCACTCCACAGCAAGTACAAATATGACTCAGTCATTGTACATGCCGGTGTGAACGACCTGAGATGTACCTCCCTGGACTACATGAAAAGAGACATAGAGGAGCTCTCTTATTATGTAGCCCAGGTCGGTATGACCCTGACCCTGAGCAGCATCTTACCCTCACCAAGTATGATGCCACAGTACAAAGACAAAATGATCAGTTTTAACAATTGGCTTAATTACTGGTGTCCTTCTAAGGGGATCCAATGTCTGTCTGCTTGGGATGACATGCTTGACAAGCCACGCTGCTTTGCAAGGGATGGCTTGCACCTGTCACCCCTGGGCTTCCGGATATTGGCCAAGGCTCTTGCCACCCCCTTAATGCCTTTTTTAGGCAAGGCTCAAATGACAAACCTACCTCCCTAGAAAACACAAGTGGAAAAAAACTAAGGGTAATGCTGCTCAATGCCAGAAGTCTAAACCTCAAGATGCATGCCTTCGAAGCCCTCCTCAGTATGGAGAACATCGATGTCTGTGCAGTGACTGAAACCTGGTTCAAGGCTCCTGAGAGCACCCCAGCACTATCAGGTTTTACCTCATATCATGCTTTCCGGCCCCAAAACTTGGACCGAACCACAAAAGGAGGGGGAGTATCCATATTCATCAAAGATACCCACACCTCCAGGTTAGTGGCAACGCACGAAGCATCGGAGACCATCCAGGTGCAACTAACCATAGGCAAAACTGCCTTACAGTTTGTAACATGCTACAGACCACCCTCTCAAACTCAGGAACCCCACACAGCCTTCCTGAAGACACTGGAGAGTATGAATGTCTCTCTGAATACCATCATATTGGGAGACCTCAACTACCCAAACATAGACTGGGAACATTACTCAAGCCCCAACACCCTAGCCCAAAGGTTCCTAGAATTCATAAACTCGAATGCAATGGAACAACTAGTCACCATTCCCACAAGAGGAGACAATATACTAGACCTGATCATCACAAACATGGGGACAAAATGCTCCACACTGGAAGTATATCCCTCTTTGGTAAGATCAGACCATAAACTAATCTCACTGGAAATCCACATCCCGCCCCCACCCCCTGCACAAAAGACCACAGTGAAGAACTTCTCAAAAGCCAACTTCACACTTCTTAAGACTGAAGTGGTATCCTTCAAGGCCCCTGGGCCAATGGAAACCAAAACCCACACTGCTGAATCCTTTGCAAATGCCTTCTACGGGCACCTTCTGGAATGCATGGATCATGCAATCCCAAATAAAACCAAGACCCATTCCCCCAAAGGCAGGCGCCCGGTCTGGTGGACCCCAGCCATAAACAAACTTTACAACAGGAGGAGGAAGCTACTACATGACAGAGCAAAATCCCTAAAAGGGAAGGCATCTCTGATCAGTACTAGCAAAAAACTACGATCACTCATAAAATCATCCAAGGCCAACTTTGAGAGAAAAATCGCAAAAGACACAAAAGACAATCACAAGGCCTTCTTTAGCTATGTTAGAAACCTGGGTGGAAACTCCCAGATATGCTCAGAGTTAGTCCAAAATGACACAAAATACACTGAACCCACTGACATTGCCAACATTCTGGCAGACAGGTTTAGTGCAAATTTCTCCTCCCCCCCCCAAAAGGAGAAATAACTATCCCAGCAGAGTGTAGCCTCCCTAACATCTCAGATGCCCAGGTGAGAGCCGCCCTCTCTAAAGCTAAAAACACAGCATCAATGGGACCGGACGGTGTCCCGGGCTGTGTGCTACATGAACTCCAAGAGGAACTAAACTCACACATAAGGCTGCTGTTTAATCTTAGCCTTACTACAGGATACATACCCAAAGAGTGGCGTACGGCAACAGTGGTCCCACTTCACAAAGGTGGTGCTTCTACGGACCCTGGAAATTACCGCCCCATAAGCTTGATGAGCCTGGTCTGCAAAGCTATGGAGAGGATCATTATGGAGCTCATAAACAAAGACATTGGGGTCCTACAGACATTGGATCCTACCCAATTTGGCTTTGTCAAGGGCAGATCCTGCCTTTTGAACTTGGTCGACTTTTTTGAAACAGTCACTAAGGCCATTGATGAGGGTAAGGCAGTTCACACAGCCTACCTTGACCTTGCAAAAGCCTTTGACACAATACCCCACTCGGGCATCATAGACAAACTCACCAGCTTAAATGTAAACCCATATGTCACAAGATGGGTTGCAAACTGGCTCAAGGACAGAACCCACAGGGTCAGAGTTGCTGGAGCTATGTCAGCCTCTAAGCCAGTCACAAGCGGTGTCCCACAGGGCTCAGTCCTGGGACCCCTCTTGTTCGGCATTTATTTTTCCGAGGTACAGGCAAACATAGGAGGATTGTGGCTGACAAAGTTCGCAGATGGCTGCAAACTGGGCGCCATAATTGATACTCCAGCGGACACAAACATCCTTCAGAGAGGCCTCATAGAAATGGATAATTGGTGCCATAGCCATGGCCTTAAGCTGAACGCCAAAAAATGTATAGTCATACCCTTTGGGAAAAACAAGGTACCCACAAATTACCACATAGGTGGTAATCCATTAAATCTGGAAGAGGTAATCAGGGACCTAGGGACCCAGGTTGACAGTAACCTCTCATTTGACACTCACATTGCCAAAGTGGTTAGGAAGACCTTCTATATTGCCCACCTTATCATGAAGGGTTTCACATCTAGATCAAGAGAGGTCATTGTGCCCCTGTACTCTTCTCTTATCAGGCCAATGATTGAGTACAATGCCCCATTTGGGATGTATCTTACCCGACACCTGCAGCAGTTGGAAAGACCTCAAAAGTTCCTCACCAAGAGGATAAAGGGTCTTAAACATATGTCATATGCTGCCCGACTGAAAAAACTCCAGCTCTATTCAGTCGCATACCGCCTACTCAGAGGTGACCTGTGCCTGACGTACAAGGCCATGTCCAATCCAGAATTAATGGACATGCTCCACCTCAGAAAATCCAAATCCATCAGAGCCACGAGAGCAAGAGACTTAAACCTCAACACAGAAATAAATAGGACGTGCTGGAGGGACAGATTCATAACCCAGAGGCTCCCTACACTCTGGAACAGAATCCCAATCCATGTTAGGCAGAGCCCCTCACTAACTCTATTCAAGAGAAATCTTGACGAGTGGATAGGAGATCATAGGTTTACCCCGGGGGTCATCTCTGTGTCACTACTAGACAGAGGCACAGTAAACTAAACCCTAAAAGGGCATAGTATTCTCATCCTAAGGGGTGGTGAAAGCCACACACACTCTGGCTAGGCTTATAAATGCCCTAGGGCAGATAGCCTAGTACGAACCTATGAACCTATCTGAGGCACAAAACAAAAGCAATGGTCTGTAGCTGACCAGGTTTACAGATGCTTGCAAGCTGGCCACAGTCTGACATTCCCTTACTGATGTGAGCATCCCCCAAGAGGCTCTCACCCAATTAATGACTGGTGCAAGAAGCATTGCCGCAAACTGAATGCTAGGAGATGCATCACTCTCCTGCTGTGGCAGAGGTCATCCACACTATTTATGACAGTAATAATGTACTGAGCATGCAATCAGATGTGAGGCAACTTGTGTACCAAGGTCGGTAGCAACCTGACAGTTCCCCACCATATGGGCAGCATTGTACGGAAAGCTGTCTACATGGCCCACCTCACAAATACAGTTATGTCATCCAGGAACCAGGAGGCTACAACATCCCTGTACTTTACCCTTTTCAGGCGCATTACCAAGTACAATGGCTCCTTAGACATGTACCTTGCCAAGCACAAGCAGCAGTTGCAGAGATCACAGAGGTTCCTGACCAGGGAAATCTAGGGTCTGCAACACCTATCCTATTCAGGTAGGCTGAAAGCCCTGTCTTTGTACTCAGTCTCATACAGACTGATCATAGGTGACCAGTGTCAGGCATACAAATCCATTTCCACACCAGCTTTGATGGTGTTTTTGCATATCTGTTAAGACAAACCCAACTCAAGCATCATGCACGCAAGGCTCTCACCTGGTCTTTGGCATGTATAGTACTTGTTACTGGGATAGGGTGGTGTCCCACACAATACACTGTCTAAAATACACTCCCTCCCCCTGTCTAGCAGAGTACATGTATAACCCTCTTGAAGAAGATGGATGACTGCATGGGAAATGGATGACACCCTTAGGACCCCACATGTATCCCAGCTGGACAGGGGAAACAGGTGCTGGCTTTGAAGGGACATGGGTGAAAGGCTGGGCCAGCCTTATGAGGGCATCAGGGCCAATAGCCTGGGATCATCTTATGAGGTGATGCACCTAGTACTTTATGTGTTTCCTGTATGTATTGCAGACTGTCCTGCAATGTTGTCTGAAATGAATCCCTGTGAGACTGAACTGTGTAGGTACTGCAGTGATAGTGTATAGTCCTGTTCCTTCATCAGTTATCATCACATATCGTTACACCTTGTCATTGTGTGTGGTCTGTATAGCAGTAAGTCAACTCTTACAGTATGTGCATATGCACTTGGTGACGTTGTATAGCTAACTCCAATAGCCTTGGTCTTGTCCACGATTACCATTCTGATACTAGGCCCATTACACAGTAGGATCTGTCACCCTTTGTTGTGGGCCATACAGTAGCAGTGAAAGAGATTGATTGTAGCAGGCAGAACTACCATAAGGTCTTCTCTGAAGGGCCCATAGGTGTCACAGCTGTGCCAGACTGTGCCAGAAGTGTGTGCGCGCGCGTGTGTGTGTGTGTGTGTGTGTGTGTGTGTGTGTGTGTGTGTGTGTGTGTCTGTGTGTCTGTGTGTCTGTGTGTCTGTGTGTGTGTGCATATGCATGTGCACGCGCGCGCGCGCGTGTGTGTGTGTGTGTGTGTGTGTGTGTGTGTGTGTGTGTGTGTGTGTGTGTGTGTGTGCAAACATAATACTGCAGGGTTTTAATTTACATATGTTGTCTGCCTCTCGCAGGTGAACACAAGGGTTGGTTTCCCACCCCCTCACAGCCTGATGTCAGTATCTTAGCAGACTCCCAGGATGATGGGGGTCATAGAGAGGTACAGGTGGAGTTGTTGGTGACTGAATATGTTCCATTGTTTTGTATCCCACTTTCACCCACCATGTCCTTGCACACAGTCAGCATGCCCACACATACCCAGTCCCCAGCAACCACAGATAATGGACAGGTTAAGGGTGGTGGCATGGAACAGGCTAGTGTGTTAAGTATGGCGAGTGCGAGTGTAGACACCAGCCATAGCCAGAGGGCAGGCAAGGTCACACACAGGCAGATGGACAGGGGTGCTTGATGGAGAACTGCCGACCATCAAGCCCCTGTTGCAAGTGCCACAGCAGGTGCAAACTAGATGCATGTTATGGTCCATCACTGAGGCACAGGCACTTACTGACTGCAACACCAGACAGATGCACAGGGTCATGAATGCAGTGCTCCCTGCCATGCGTGACGACCTCCATGGCATTTGTGATGCCATGCATTATCTTGCCAATGTCATGGATAGACAGTGGGGTGAGTCATTGTCATTCTTCAACTGTGCAATGTCTGTGCTAGAGCATGTGGTGGGAGTAGAGCATCAGCCAGGTGGACGTAGGTCAGCAACATGATCAGCTCTGAGGCCACATGGCCGTATACATTCACAGTCCCGTAGTAGCAGTACCAACACCACTGCCAAAGGGAGGGTGCTGTCCAGACCACCCTGGAGCAGGCCATAGGCACATTGTCCTGGCTAGTCCCATAAGGGACGCTGATCCAGAAAACAGCAGCCACCATCAGGGAGTAGTACTGCATCTGTCCTTGGGCCTGGTGGTGCCAGTGATACTGCTGGCAGAAGTAGTTCTCACGTCCCTGTTGTGTGATGGTGAACCATACATCCTGCCATGTACGGTCAACAGCTGTCCAACATAGCCCTGTGTCGGCCATCCACATGGCTTGATGGTGTGCACACAAACACTCACACATCTCTATCACAGGCCAGTCACCACCAAACATGCACAGCTTCTCTGCATGGCCCAGTTGAATGCCACCCCTTCAGACACACACACACACCCACACACACACACACACACACACACACACACACACACACACACACACACACACACACACACACACATACACACACACACACACACACACACACACACACACACACACACACACACACACACACACACACACACACACATGATGTCAGCCATATGGCCCAGAACAGGCTAGTGTGTTAAGTATGGCGAGTGTGAATGTAGACACCAGCCATAGCCAGAGGGCAGGCAAGGTCACACACAGGCAGATGGACAGGGGTGCTTGATGGAGAACTGCCGACCATCAAGCCCCTGTTGCAAGTGCCACAGCAGGTGCAAACTAGACGCATGTTATGGTCCATCACTGAGGCACAGGCACTTACTGATTGCAACACCAGACAGATGCACAGGGTCATGAATGCAGTGCTCCCTGCCATGCGTGATGACCTCCATGGCATTTGTGATGCCATACATTATCTTGCCAATGTCATGGATAGACAGTGGGGTGAGTCATTGTCATTCTTCAACTGTGCAATGTCTGTGCTAGAGCATGTGGTGGGAGTAGAGCATCAGCCAGGTGGACGTAGGTCAGCAACATGATCAGCTTTGAGGCCACATGGCCGTACACATTCACAGTCCCGTAGTAGCAGTACCAACACCACTGCCAAAGGGAGGGTGCTGTCCAGACCACCCTGGAGCAGGCCATAGGCACATTGTCCTGGCTAGTCCCATAAGGGACGCAGATCCAGAAAACAGCAGTCACCATCAGGGAGTAGTACTGCATCTGTCCTTGGGCCTGGTGGTGCCAGTGATACCACTGGCAGAAGTAGTTCTCACGTCCCTGCTGTTTGATGGTGAACCATACATCCTGCCATGTACGGTCAACAGCTGTCCAACATAGCCCTGTGTCGGCCATCCACATGGCTTGATGGTGTGCACACAAACACTCACACATCTCTATCACAGGC
This sequence comes from Protopterus annectens, assembly GCF_019279795.1. NCBI lineage: Eukaryota > Metazoa > Chordata > Ceratodontiformes > Protopteridae > Protopterus > Protopterus annectens. The sequence goes on from NC_056725.1 coordinate 256,292,272, forward strand.
CGGTCACCACCAAACATGCACAGCTTCTCTGCATGGCCCAGTTGAATGCCACCCCTTCAGACACACACACACACCCACACACACCCACACACACCCACACACACACACACACACACACACACACACACACACACACACACACACACATACACACGCTAACACACGCGCACACACACACACACACACACACACACACACACACACACACACACACACATGATGTCAGCCATATGGCCCAGCTTAGGCCTCTGGCAATCCAACCCCACACCCTGTGCATGTGAGGATACTTGTGCCACACCCCTGTTATCCATACCATCGATGCACAGACATGCTCATATTGGTCTGATGCACAGGATGACTATAGTACAGTGTAGCTATGTCATGCTGTGTAAGGTGCTGTCTGCTGGCAGTAGTTATGGGTACACATCAAGGTGTATGTACCTTGTTAGCCATGATGCACTATTGCTGTTAGTACTACTGACTGACTGTAATGTCACATTCTGTTTTCTGGTTGTGTTCCAGGTGTCTGTGTGTCTGCAGGCTGTGTCTTGCTGACAGTAGTAATGATGAGTAAGATGGAGTGGAAACACAGTGATCTTTTCATAGCTAAGATACAGCTGTATATGTACATGTTTGCCAGGTGTGTTTACATGCAACAGTGTGTGAGGAGCAATTGTGGCAGACAGTGTGACCTTGCATACTTACCCTTTACACAGCCATGTAGCCTTCATATATGTCACCTGGGTGTTCTGTAGGACCACAGGCTCACACATACAGAGGAGGTTACTTGAGTACTGGCACTAGGTCCCTCACAAGCTTAGCCTTCACTCCTATCTCATACGCATGTCTGGCCTGTCGTGCTGGTGGTGCACACAGAATCATGGTCCTGTACATGGGGCAGCTGACAAAGGCCTGAGCAAAGCCCCTACCTGCACAGTCATATGAACGATAGTGCTAGATACATAACACAGATTGCACAGGGGTACTGTAGTGTGGCAGTGTCTACTACTACTATTTTAGTGAGTGACAATTGCAGGGGCTGTTAGGATTGCCAATGGTGGGTTCAGAGGCCCTTAACATGTTAGAGCCATATAACACACACACACACACACACACACACACACACACACACACACACACACACACACACACACACACACACATACACACACACACATTGCTGCATGGGGACATTCATTGAAACACACATGCACATGGAGGTGGCACTTATCAGAGTAGTTATCTACCCATCTATTAATGTACAATACACAGTGATATGAACATATGACTTGGTGTTAGAAACTGTGTATCTGTGCTTGTACAGTGGATGACATTTGTATGGGCTGACACTAGGTTGGCAATGGGAGAGTTCACAGAGTGGAAGAGGCACACGAAATGGTATAGCCATCACATACACACATTAAAGACAGCCACAGGGGCTGTGCATACAGAAACACATAGACATATTAGTAACCCTATATATCCACTTGTATGTACTATAGTGCTGTGTACACATGACACGCTCCACATAGATTATATGCCTGGGACCTAACATGCAACCTCTTACAACAGGTAATCTTGCAAATGCCTTCATGGATGGTGGGGATAACCCGCCAGACATAGTGATTGGTCTCGTCTACTGCTCCTACAAACCTTCACAAGTGATAGAGTGACACACTTTGTATCAGCATGATATGTCAGTCTGGTATGATGTCTGATGCTGGCATGTGTGTCACTACACTAACTGACAATATTTGGCAATGATATCACAGGAATGCTCATTGTTAGGGGACACAGACCACATATGGGTTTCAAATGTGTATATTCCATGTACATCTGTACAGATGACTGGTATGGTGTGTATAGTGTTACATGGTGCATGTGAGGCAGATGCCATTAACAGGTTCTTTAAAGTAATGTCATGGGTAGGGGGTCCACAGGCCTTAAAATGGTATAACGTACACACACAACAGCCACAGGAGATATGCTTCACACACACTAGAGTTGACAGTATTGAGATTAGATCCCCCTACCTATCTATTTCCACTATAGTATTACACTGTTATTGCACAACCCACAGAGCTTACAGAGCTGACAAGTGTATCCAGGTACATCTAAGGTGAATGACATCAGCAGGCCTTGTAAAGTAGGGCAATGGGATGTGTACTGGGTGGTACATGCCTCAAAATGGTATAACCCACACCCCCAGAGCATATGATTCACACAAACACACACACACACACACACACACACACACACACAGGGATGATGTGATTTACAGACACACACACACACACACACACACACACACACACACACACACACACACACACACACACACAGTATCACAGTTGCCAGTATTGAGTTTAAAACTCCTGCCTTTCTAGTTATGTGTACTACAGTGGTATGCAGTTATCACAGGTGCCATGGAGCTTACAGGATCTGACAGTGTCGCAACGTATGTCTAAGGTGAGTTACATCAAGAGCCCTTGTAAAGTATGGCAATGGGAAATGTAGTGCATCCAAAGATATTACCCTACAAACATACACATTTACAAACACCTTCACACACACATATATTTGCCACAACTGAGTGGAGAAGCCCTGCCTATCCAGTTATCTGTACTATACTGTTACTTAGTTATTACACATGCCCCGGAGCTTATAGGGATGAGTACTGTCCAAAGGTACTTCTAAGGGCAATGACATCAGCAGGACTGCTAAAGTAGGGCACTGGGAAGTGTTGTGGGTGGGAAAGTCCTCAAAATACTTTGTCCTACAAATTTATAAACTCTTACACATACTATTGCACAGACACACACAGGCACACAGACACACAGACACACAGACACACACACACACACACACACACACACACACACACACACACACACACACACACACTTGTCAGACATGAGAATAGAACACCTGCTTATCTAGTTATTTGGACTATATTGTTCATAGGTAGGTACTAGGCTATTGGCCCTAGGGCCTATACAAGCCTAGCCAAATGGTACCCTGGCTTTCCCACCCAAGAAAATTATTTTCCTGTACCCCTGTCAAGTGGAACCACAGAAGGGATCCCTGGGGTGAATTTCTTATTACCCATCCAGTCATCAAGATTTTTCTTGAGGAGTGCTAATGTGGAGCTCTGTTTGACATAGATAGGTAGTCTGTTCCAGAGTATAGGAAGTCTCTGGGACAGGAATCTATCCCTCTAGCATGTTCTATTTATTGTGGTGACAAGGTTTAGGTCCCTAGAGCATGTAGCACAGAGGGATTGGGATTTCTTTAAGTGGAGCATGTCCAACAGCTCTGGGTTTGACATAGCTTTGAATGTTAGGCAGAGATCGCCTCTGAGTAGGTGATATGCGATGGAGTAAAGCTGGGGTTTTTTGAGTCGGTCTGCATAGGGCATCTGTTTGAGGCCAGTAATCCTCTTTGTGAGATATTTCTGTGGCCTTTCCAGTTGTTGTAGATGTCTTGTGAGGTACATACCAAAAGGGGCGTTGTACTCTATAATGGGTCTAATGAGTGATGAGTAGAGGGGAACAATGACTTCTTTTTTTCTGGATGTAAAACCTTTTGTGATGAGGTGTGCCATGTAGAAGGATTTCCTGACCACTGTGGTGATGTGATTATCAACGGAGAGGCTACTGTCCACCTGTGTCCCAAGGTCTCTTATCACACTTTCGGTGTTAAGTAGACTACTGCCTATGTGGTAGTTCATTGATACAGAGTTTTTACCAAAGGGGATGACAATGCACTTTTTGGCATTGAGCTTGAGGCCATGGCTTTGACACCAGGCATCTGTCTCAGTGAGGCCCTTTTGTAGGATGTCCACATCATTAGGAGTTTTGATTATGGCTCCTAGTTTGCAGTCATCTGCGAATTTAGTTAGCCAAAAGCCTTCTGTGTTAGCCTGTACTTCAGAGAAGTAGATACCAAACAGGAGAAGACCCAGGACTGAACCCTGTGGTACTCCATTTGTCACTGTTCTGAAGTCGGATTTGGAGTCTGCTACTTTCACAGTGTGGGTTCTGTCAGTGAGCCAGTTGGCAACCCATCTTGTGACATAGGGATTTATACCTAGTTTAGTGAGTTTATCTATCATTCCAGAGTGGAGGATGGTGTCAAACGCCTTGGCGAGATCTAGATAGAATGTGTGAACTACCTTACCCTCATCTATGGCTTTGGTGACTGCTTCAAAGAAGTCTATTAGGTTTAGGAGACATGATCTGCCTTTTACAAACCCGAACTGTGTTGGGTCCAGAATTTGGAGATCTCCAATGTCTTTGTTTATGAGTTCCATGATGATACATTCCATGGCCTTGCAGACCAGGCTCATCAGGCTAATGGGGCGGTAGTTCCTGGGGTCTGTTGTGGCCCCCTTTTGTGGAGTGCAATAACCGTTGCAGTGCACCATTCAATGGGCACAAAGCCTGAGGTGAGGCTATGATTGAACATGGTACTTAAGTGGGGTGCCAATTTATTCTATAGTTTGTGTAGAAGGCAGCCTGGGATGTTGCCAGGTCCCATGGATGCTGTGCTTTTGGCTTTGGAGAGTGAGGTTTTTACCTGTGCAGCCATGATTACAGGAACTTTACATTCTTCCGGTATAAAGGTGGGCCCTTTAGGGGGTGAGGGGGGGGTAAAGTTAGCACTGAACCTATCTGCCAGGATGTTGGCAATATTAGTTGGTTCTGTATATGTAGTGTCATTGTGCTATAACTCAGAGCATATCTGAGTGTTGCCATTGAGATTCTTGACATAGCTATATAATGCTTTGTGGTTATCTTTAGAATCAGTAGTGATTTTGTTTTCATAACTAGCTTTGGAGGATTTAGAGGATCTCAGCTTCTTACTGAGGCTGACCAGGGGAGTTCCTCCAATCGTGGGATTTTACTCTTTTTTGCAACAGTTTATTTCTTCTTTTGTAGAGTTTGTTTATGGCAGAAGACCACCAGATTGGTTTCCTTTTTTTGGAGGATAGCATCTTGGCTCTGTTAGGGATAGCACAATCCATGCACTCGTGTAAATGCTTATAAAGTGCATTTGTGAAGGATTCAGCAGTCGTACCTCCATTGTCCAGCTGCATGGGTGTCATAAAGTTTGCCACTTCTGTCATAAGAAGCGTGAAGTTGGCTTTGGAGAAATTTTTTACAGTTGTTTTCCTAATGGGGGGTGGGAGTGGAATGTGCATATCTAGGGTGATTAGCTTGTGGTTGGATCTGACCAACGAGGAGCTGACCTCTGGTGTGGAACACTGGTCACCCATGTTGGTGATGACCAGGTCTAGGATATTGCTTCCCCTGGTGGGGGTGTGGATAAATTGATCCAAGGTGTTGGAATTGATGAATTCCAGAAAATGTTGAGCAAAAGAGTTGGTACATGAGTAGTTTTCCCAGTTAATGGTTTGGTAGTTGAAGTCACCCATTATTAGGGTGTTTGGTTGTACCTTAACATTGTTCACTGCATCTAGAAAAGAGGAGTGGGAATCCTGGGGCATGGTGGGGTGTCCGTAGCAAGCTACAATCTGGATTGCGGTTATACAGTTATTGCATGCAACACTGAGCTTATATGGTTGGGAGCTGTCCAAAGGTACTCCTGAGGGCAAATACATCAGCAGGACTGCTAAAGTAGGACACTAGGAAGTGTATGGTTGTGAATGGCCTAAAACTGTTTCATCTGTGAAGAAACACACACACACACACACAGACACACACACACACACACACACACACACACACACACACACACACACACACACGCACTTACATTTGCTAAGACTGGGATTAGAACCCCCTGCCTATATAGTTATTTGCACTACAGTGTTATACAGTTATCGCATGTGCTACAGAGCTTTTAGGGCTGACAAGTGCCTAAAGGTGCTTCTAAGGTGAATGAGATCAGCAAGACTGTTAAAGTAGGGCACTGGGAGGGAAAGTTCTCAAAATACTTCAGCCTACAAACATAACCACTTACACACACTTGTATACACACACACACACACACACACACACACACACACACACACACACACACACACACACACACACACACACACACACAGAAAACCCTCCCCCCACACACACACACATTTGCCTGAACTGTGAATAGAACCCCTGCCTATCTAGTTATTTGTACTATAGTGTTACGCAATTATCACATGCACTACAGAGCTTATAGGGCTGACAAGTCCCCAAAGGTGCTTCTAGGGTAAATGGCATCAGCAGTACTGCTAAAGTAGGGCACTGGGATGTACACTGCATGGGAAAGTCCCCAAAATATTTCAACCTACAAACATACACACTTACACACACAAACACACACACACACACACGCACACACACACACACACACACACACACACACACACACACACACACACACACACACACACACACACACATGCACACACTTGCCAGAACTGGGAATAGAATCCCTGCTTGTCTAGTTATTTGTAGTGTTATGCAGTTACCACACATGCTTCAGAGCTTATAGGGCTGACAAGTGCCCAATAGTGCTTTTAATGTAACTGACATCAGCAGGACTGCTAAAGTAGGCACTGTGAAGTGTTGTGGGTAGGAAAGATCTCAAAGTACTTCAGCCTACAAACATACACAGTTGCACACACTCATTTGCTAGAACTGGGAATAGAACCCCTGTCTATCTAGTTATTTATACTATACTGTTACATAGTCACTACAGGCTGGGGCTGTGCAAATGTACTTCTAAGGGGAATGACATCAGCAGGACTGCTAAAGTATGGAACTGTGAAGTGTTGTGGTTGGGAAAGTCCTCAAAATACTTCATCCTATAAACATATACTCTCTTGTACACACAGAAATTTCCCAGAATTGGGAATGGAACCCTTGCCTATCTAGTTATTAGTACTATACTATACACTAGTATACACACACACGCACACACAAAGGCAGGTGATGTGAGATTATAACCCCCACCTCAGTACTATTACACAATGGAGCTTGCCTTCATGCTGGCATGTGCAACTGGTTATGACTGGCATGCCACTGTCTGCAGCAGGACATCACTGTATGTCATTCAGGGGTAACCGTGTGCATGGCCCACTCTCTGTGTGCCCCCTGTGTGTGTGTCTCTCTCTATCACTGTCTGTCTCTCTCTTCCCCATGTCTATGTGTGTGTATGCTTGACATATTGTTCTATGTTGCCCATATATATATATATATATATATATATATATATATATATATATATATATGTGTGTGTGTGTGTGTGTGTGTGTGTGTCTGTGTATCACATACAACAGTAGCAGATATATCACATATGGGCCACTACAGCTAGCTGAGGGTATTCCTGTTTGATGGGCATGTGCAGGGACAGTTAAAGTGTACCTAACTGCCTGTATGAAAAGACATATATGCACACAATACAGTTATATAGTCTGATGTAGGTTCCAACATGGCCTGTGATTCTCTAAGTGTAGGAGCATGCCCATTGCGACCTTCTATAGTGAGAGTGGGACTCCATTCCAGAGATAGTTGTACTCTGGTCTGGGGTTTTGTGTGCTACAGCCATATCTGTCAAAAGTAAACAGGACTTTCCCAGAGGTACTGGTTTGTTTTAGCAGACATTTTCTGACATATCTTAAGTTTGACACTGCAACGTATTGTGTCATTAGCTACTGACAGACATCCAAAGATTGTCACAGTGCTTTATCAGAGGAATGCAAGATGTATGATGCACAAACTAAAATTAAGAGCACGACTATATACATTTTGCCCATAAAAGCCAGTTGAGAGGTGTGGCTACAGTGAGTTGACTGATGAAGCTCTGTAAACAGTTCAGCAACTTGGTGATATACTGGCTGGGATCTCCTGCTTGTGTGGTATTCTACTTACCTTGTAGGATATTGGCTGCAGAGTGGTTTTCTTCTGTTACTTGTGCTTTGCGCCACTCTCTCACACCAATTTTTTATGTTCTATTCTACTTACCTGAAAAGTCATATCCTGGTGTGGCCATAGCTTTTAACTGTACATTTTTTGGCAGTTTGTCCAGGTGTTTGTCTAGCAGTTTCATCCAGTCTACATAAACTTGTCTTTTTATGGCAAGTTAGTTGCATATAATTGAAGAGTGACAATACAAAATACTGACAGGCATTAGTGTTTCAGACTTCATAACCTTCAGACAATTCCTGCTAATGCAAAACCCCTTATTCTACCAACTTTCTCAGTATGTAAGGGCAATATTTACAACCTGTGCCTATCATTGTGCCTTTGTCTCACTTTTATTTATGACTTTGTCCAGATGTCTTGTTATCCGAGGTTAGTTGGTATGGGTGTGGGCACAGAGTGCAATCTACTGTGCAGACATGCCCATCATATGTGTAGTATATTCCACATAGCACTGTGACCTCCACGTATTTCAGTGGCAGAGCAGTACAGAGTAATGTGGTGAACCACTGACAGACAGTTGTGTATAGGTTGATAGGCTGCTATGATATTAGTAGGGGTTTGGCCCTGGAGCCCTTATAACTCATGCAGATGAGAGTGTAGCCCATGTTACAACATGTCAGCACACAGAGCCCCTGTCCAGCAGGGACACAGGTAGGATCACAGGACTGCATTTTCTTTTCCCATGCACTTATACAGGGAGCACATCACTGGGTATTGAGGCACTTGCCTTGCTGTTGACAGGGAGTACTTTCCACAGATGGGGGAGTGTGTGGTACATGTATCTGTCACACTAACTGATGATACTGATATCACAGCCCAGGCTGATGCTGGGCCTAAAAGTTGATAGAGTGGGCTTTGAGTTTCAGATGTGCAACAGTCCCATCAAGGCAGGTCTGGATTGCTCTGTATGCTAGACAGGGGTCAACCCAGCAGAGTCTGTAATGGAATGGGGTAGAGGGACAGTGCTGTTAGCCTATCTGTGTAGGGTAGGTGTTTGGGGTTTGTGGTAAGGCCTTCTTGTTTGCAACACCCTGATGTGTGGAGTGTACATGGTCTGTGGTGTGTAGGTTTGTGGAGTTCTTTTGTGATTTTGCCTCTGAGGTGTCCATTGTTTGGGTTTTGTTTTGTAGCGGACCTCCACTTACATGGGATTGTACTGTGCATTTGCAGGTGATGATTAATGACTCCTTACACTGCATGGCAACTATGTTACTGCACAACCTGTTATGGTGTGCACATTCTCCATTTGTCTGGCCAGTGGTTCCCCTTCTCCTTTTGTGTGTCTCTTTGTCCTTCTGTAGTTCAGTCACAGGCTTTGGCCACAGTGGCATCTGTTATGTATTTGTAATTCTGATGTGAGTAGGGTACATGCTGTTACATCCATTACAGAGTTGTGGACTTCACACCTCTGAATGTACCTACTGAGCAGGTTGTCCATCATTGCACCACTCAATTTGCTGTGGTCTTTAGACAGTTTGTGTTGTTATATGTTGTTATGAGACTACATGTGGGCCTAGCTGTTATACCATCAAAGACTGACATCTGGACAGGCCTAAATATGACAGTCAGACAAGACCAACACATGGGGACAGGGTGTTAATAATGTTCTGCCAAACACAAACAGTTGGGAGACCAGTTTGGTAATTGCTTGATTGCTCTTATGGGTTTGACGTCTGCTTCCCCATTGTCTGCCATTGCTGTTTTGACATGACCCTTTCTTGTTTCGCAAATAGTTGGCAGGCAAATGCAATGCTAAGACAAGCAGAACAGATATACAAGGCATACTTGTGCTCCTTCTGTCATTCCAGGGGTATGGCTGTTGGCCAGTAACATGTTGTCAGTGCTGACACAGACAGATTGCAGCCTTTTATATAGTGGCAGTACACTGACCTTCAGGTACCTGCTGTCCTACTAGACACCATACCTCTCAAATTCTGAGAGCCAGACATCTGGACAAAACCATAAGTGATTGGGGGACAGAGGCTGAAAAATAGGAACCATTTTTAAGTATTGGCCTTACAAACCTAGAAAGGTGATTCAATAACAGGTTTTGCACTAGCATGTGTGTTTCTATAGGGTATGAAGTCTGACAATACAATCTGTCATTATTTTCTGACCCTAGTCTTACGTGATTTGCCAGTGAATTGCCAGGCAATCACTATTTCATGTTTTACAGATCACAATTATGATGTAAACCTCTGGAAATTCTGCAATAGGTCTGTACAGTTGAGAGGGATGGTAGGCACTGTGTAGGTTTCTCCAAGCTGTGTACTGTCCATATGTATGGCCCCCTGTCCATGACCTGTGCAGCTTTCCTGCATTAACAGATATTGACATATGGACATTGTATACACCTCATACTGTAGGTGTAGCTGACATGCAGAATAGTTAGCACTGCAGTTCTTGGAACGTGGGTCTGTCAAAGACAGCACTGCACCTAGGTCACTATGATACAACAGCAGGGAGTAAGTGCTGGCCACATTGTGACAGTATTAACCACACATATACATAGCTCGTTGACCCCTGCATATTGCGGACATGCAACAAGTTATCATGTTGATTGGGACAGCCCTGGCAATATGTGTTCTGGTGATATTTCCCTGCAAACATACATGTTACTGCATTTGTATGGGAATATGGATGTGGGGAGCACATCTGTCAACTGTACATATTTGCACACTGTGCTGATATTTGCTTTACATTTTGGCTCCATTTAGCATAGTATTGTGCCCTGTCTTGGAGACTAGAGGCATATCACTAAAGGTCACAGGTCAGATTGTAATGGCATACATTTGAGTTTCAGACTTTTAATCCTTCAGAACCTTATTGCAACTGCAAGACCTGCTGTGCTATCACTGTGTAAGTCTGTAGGGGGTATGTCATCATTGTCAGCATTTGTGGGCCTTTGCCAGACATTTCTTTATGGTTTTCTATAGCTGACATGCTGGGTGAGGCTGAGAGGTGAGTATGGGACCTCCACACTGACATCCATGCCTGTGACCTATGACCCCCATTCAGTTGGCCCCCCACATATACTGCAGTGGGATTTGTCACCTTGGGTAGTACTGCATAGTGTGGGGAAGCCAGTATTGGGCAAACATTTCCTGTTGTCCCGCATAGCTGTCAGTTGTCTGCTGCAGCAATACCATAGATACCAGAATATTCTAATTCATTCATTTATTGTTAAGAAGACTGACTTACCTTGTGTCTGCAGCAGTTGTGAAGACTTTGCTTGAGGGCTGCTTATGTCGGATGCATGCAGTACACTGCCCATACATGGTAAGGTACAGGTAGTGTGATGCGTGTGGCATTCATTTTACTGTGTATGCCAGTCAGTGAGAGGTGTCAGTCCCTGGGTCCCTATAGTGTCAGTGTATGTGCTATGCATTGCCTCTTTGCCAAGGCCAGGGCATAGTGGGCACACCTCCATCTGCCTACAGGAGCTGGCTCAGGGGGTTCCTCCTCTGAGTCCCTCTGTGCCTGTGGGGAACTTGGCAATGGTGGGGGGCTGTGTGCCCCTTCACCGTGCTGTTCCAGATGCAGTTGTTTCCACAAAATCATATTGTGTAGCATGGCACATACTATGAACGTGTGTGCACATGTGGCTAGAGAGTACTACAAGGCTCCACCAGATATGTCAAGGCAGTGGAATCATGACTTGAGCACCCCAAACACATGCTCTATAATGATCCTGAATTGTGTGTGTATTGTATATGTATATGTGTATGTCATTATGGCATTCTTGAGAGGATGAGTGTGCATTTCTGATGGGTGTCATCATCCACAGCTCCAATGCATATCCAGCATCCCTCACCAGATGGTTATATGGGATATCCCCCCTGGCATATTCTTGATACAAATGTGAGGAATGCCAGATGTGGGAGTTGTGATAGCTTCCAGGGCTACCAGCACACACATTCATGATAATGCCCTGGGCATTGCACATGACTTGGCAGTTGATAGAGTGAAAGCCCTTGCAGTTTATATAGGCCATACCCTGCTCACTGGGTAGTGTTTTGCTGAGGAAATGTGTGTAGTCTATGGCATCCAGTACCTAAGGGTAGTCTGCTACATGGTGGAAGAGGCACATATTACTGGTCCTCTGCTCACAGGTGCTGGGGAAGTAAATGTGCTCACCAGCATGTGGTAGCATGGTATCTAGGAACTGGTGGAGTACCCTGGATACAGATGCCTGTGAGACTCCCATGATGTCCCCAGTAGGCCTTTGGAAAGTACCTGTACCTAGTATTCTTAAGGCTACACATACCTTGGTTTCCACTGTGAAGGGCTCCCCTTTGTTGGCTCTGGGTCTGAGGTGAGGCCAGCACAGTTCGATGAGTTGCTGAAGTATGTCCCTGTCAACCCTGTAGCACTCTACTATCTCCAGATCATGTAGCTCCTGGTAGATTACCTGGATCTGAACACTCTTTTTCAGTCTGGGGCAGTTGTCAGCATTACCTTCCTCACCGCTCTTAGCCTCTTTGCACATACTGATGTATCAAAGCGCAGTGGCCCTTAAGATTTTGTTGGTTAAAATTCCCCCGAGAGTGTACACCAATGCTGCAGAGTTGTGAGAAAAAACAGACTGACATGTTTTTGCATAGTTTAGACTGTTGTGCTGCAGATGCTGCCTGTATGATTAGCTGACTATGATGCATTCCACCTGCCAGCTAAGTTATTTGTACTTGATTGCTTTTATTCTATTTCCTGTTTTTTTTTTATTTTTTTTCCCTTCCCATTTCCGGCCCTTTTAAGCACAGAGGCATGCCACACAAACCCATTGCTCAAATGTAAACAGTTTTGCTATTTCCAGGTTTTTATATATTTTTGTTTTGTTTAAGACCTGGTGCATGCCGCACAAACCCATTTAGCTAAAGTAAACAATATGAAGCAGAAATGGCCCTCCCCTGGATGCAAACACACTCTTCATTTCATGGAATAAGTAAATACAGCCTCAGACACACACCCTTGTTCAGCTGTGCTTAGCTAAGCTCAAATAGAAGCCATGGAGCTCCAGTGTGCTTACACCAAGCATGACACACCCCCTTTTCATGTCAGCTGCTTCTCCTGCTTACACCACTAACTTATAGCTATTACACAGTTAGGTGCAGCCAGAGAATGGTCTTCTAGTTAGTGATTCAGTAAAATTTGTTCATTTGCATACCCCACTGCCTTAGTCCCTTGTTACACCACTACACCAGAGCCTTTCTCCTTAGCAACCAGTGTTACCTGTTATTATTTTGATTCTGCATGCCATACACTATAATGGCAAAATACAGATTTCACTTACTTATTCAGCACCATCTTGTTTGCGTGCCACTACGCTATGCTTAAATGCCCTAAATTGGCCAAAAAAAAAACTTTGATTTGTATAATTTTGCAACTCTTTTCCATGCCAATGGCATTATTTCTGTCCATTGGCATGCCTAATGGTTATAATACATGCTTTACTTTGAGCTGTCATGCCCCTGTTTTCATTTTTGCAGAACTATACATGGTCAGTAACCTTAATACATTTCTGCTACAGACGCAGTTCTAGCATGGATGCCTGCCTGCTTACTGAGTCACTAATTCACCTCATTTGCATGGTTTCCACCAGCAAATGAGGTAATTAGCATTATTCAGTGGTGTCTGCCAGAATAGTGCTAACAGGCTTGTGTACACCCCAGCCTTATTTACTGGATCACTAGGTGGCCATATTCCATGCAGAAGCTGCTGCACTATTCTGGCATGGTAAAAACCCTTTATTGAATCCCGGGGAAGGTGATTGCAATAAAGTGGAAAGTAATTTGTTAGGAAGTGGAAAACATGTATTAAGAAACAAAAGCTTATAAATCAGAATGAAGATAATGATTATGGATCTCAGTAACAGGAAGGCAGTTATCACACTTTATTAAGTTCCAGTAGTACACTCTGAGCCTAACTAGACAATGAATCCTCAAATCTTATTTAATGTGATCCAAACAGTTCTGGTGTCTTGAGAGATGTGAAGTATTACTGGGAGAAGGGGACACTTAATAGTTGGAAATCAATATCTTTTAGCTATGGTTTGACAAGTTAGACAGGGATAGTTTTCATGCATTCTCTGCAGCCTTTTTTTTTAGAAAATTGGGTTGAAGGGTGTCAAGGAAATGGGAAGACTGACACTCTTCAGATGAAACTTATAAACTAAAGAACAAAATTATGTTTTAAAGTGGAATTTAAGAAGGTTCTAATATATGTCATAATGGTTGTAAAAGGGTCAGCAGTTGAGTGGGGGGTTTATAAAATGGATGTCACAACAATACTCAAAATTGGTTAAATCTGCAGGCAAAGAGTGCCTGGGAATTTGTACAGCAGTTCATAATATTCATAGTTTCCATCTAATGTGCATACAGTCTATATGTCATTGTACTATATTCAGAGAAGTAAACTGCAATGCTTTCAAATGCACAATTTCCACATATAGAAAAGCCTGATAGGGGTATTTCATTAGCTTCAAAAATTGTTTATAGTACCACTTTTACTTGGCATAATGCATGCTAAGATCTCTTTTTAAATATGTAGTTCACACAGCAGTGCATTTATTCTATTATATCATAAGAATACTGTATTAATTGTTATGTCTTGCACTTTAGTAGGGTTTCAAAGATTAACTATTTCCATTTCTGCTGTAGTACTTTATTACATTGTGTCTGATAGTTTTACAGGACAATAGTATCTAGATTGTGTGGTTTCCCTGCACTTGAGCTCTAAAACTAACATTTTGCACATTAAGAGGGTTTTCTGACTGCCCTCTTGTGGCAGAAGTGTTGGAGCAAGCTAAATGAGTTGCAGGCTGCTGGCTGAAAGCTTATTGTGTGTTTCCTATTTGGTCTGTAGGTCTTGCTGTTGTAAAACCTGTTTTACTGATTCTATATAAGCCCAGTTTTTGTGCTAGGCTGCTCTATGCCCAGCAGCAGTTAGCAGTGCCTTGTATAGATGCAAATGCTATTACATTAAATAACTTAATAATAGAATAACTCTCTCTGCAACCTTTTCCAGCCTACCCCCTCCCGCTGCTCTATGAGCATGTGAGCTGAGCACAGAGCAGTACTGCCTTGTTGCATAGCTGCAATTCACATTGAGTATATAACCCATTCATTTTTCATGTTCTGTCATTCCATCCAGTTAAATCTCCACACTCTTCTCTCTGGTTAAACCCATAGTAAAAAAAAATGAAATAATTGATAGACACTTTTTTGCCATCTCTGTGGACAGACTTCATGGTCATGGGTATCTTTATACAGTGTAGCAATTGTCTCATGTATATTGACAACCACTTAAAACTGAAACAAACAAAGCAGTATGTGAGAGGTGTAGTTACACTATGAAAATTAAAACAAGACTCTCACATACTGACAAAATAAATGACAAACAGGTTGTCAGCACACATACATAATTTCCCTCACTAAATAAGGTCTCAACACATAAACCCACATATGTGGAGGTACTCACAAGTAACTTACCAAAAACTAAGAAGCCTCTTGGATGCTGCCCTCAGAGATCACATGCAAACAAAACCAAGTCAACACCAACCACAACACATAAAACTACATATCAGAGTGTCTCCATAAGCAAGCCCCTAAGGCAAAATACCTCACATTCAAACATCTTGGTCATACGAATCATCACAAGACACATGGATGCCTCCCTCACTGGGTTGGATAAAGAATGGGTTACAGTCAGTTGATTGTTAAGGACCAGGATTCAACAAATCATGTAGGTACTCAGGTCTCTCAACAACAGGTACCAGTATGTCTCAGTCATAGTCCATCGGGGTGTGAATGACCTGAGACATACTTCCCTGGACTATATGAAGATAGACATGATGGAGCTCTCTGAATATGTATCGCAGGCTGGTATGAGCCTCGCACTGAGCAACATTCTACCCTTATCAAGAATGATACCACAATGCAAACAGAAAATGATTGACTTCAATAATTGGTGTAGCTACTGGTGTCATTCATACCTCTCAACTGTCCAGATTTTCACAGAATGCCCACATTTTTGCATCTTATTTTGTTCTGTCCCTCATAAAAAATGGTGGTTTTCTGGCAAATCATTGAGGATTGAAGTCACTACGTAATACTAAGTAATGACTGATGCTTGAGTTTCAGACTTCATATCCTCCAGAAAACATAATAATACAAAATGTGCCATTCTAGCAACTATCTAAGTTTATAGGAGCAATATTTAAAATCTGTCCCCATTTTTGGGTCTTTGTCCCCCCCCCCCCCGCTATTTCTGGTTTTGTCCAGATTTCTTGAGATGAGAGGTTGACAGGTATAGTGTCATTCCAAAAGGATCCAGTATTTGTCAGCCTTTGATAACATGATCAACAGACCATGCTGCTTTGCCAGACATGGTCTGCACCTCTCGACACTAGGCTTTCAAATCCTGGCTAAGGCATTAGTCATCCCTATAATGCTTTTTTAAGCAGTGCCAAACCAACAGACCTACCAACATAACAAAGTGTTCTAATGCCAAGATGAAGGTACTACTGCTCAGTACTAGGAGTCCTAACAAGAAAGTACACCCTGGAGAATGCTGACATCTGTGCAGTAACCGAGACGTGATTCAAGGGTGAAGAAAGCACCCAAGCAGTGCAAGGCTATAATGCCTATCACACAGTCAGACCACTCTCTGAAAAGGAAAATTAAAGGATGTGGTGTTTCCAGTGACCACTAGACTGTTCAGACAGGATGACTTGCCTGAGCTGCTCCATGTCCAGCTGATCACAGGCAAAATTCCCTACCATATCATTGCTAGCTACAGGTCCCCAACCATATAGCATGAAAATCACTCTGCATACTGAAGTTACTAGAATCACTTACCATTCAGTCCAACACACTAGTCATGGGTGATTTTAACTGCCCTTTGATAAATTGGGAAACATATATGACCATTAATATGCAGTCTCAGTGATTCTTGAAGTTTGTCAGTGCAGATGCTCTTGAACAGCTTGTCTGCACTCCCACTAGGGGTTCAAATAAAATTGACATCATACTCATAAACATGTGGGAACATTGCACCCCCCACGGAGTAATGTCCTTAATGGTAAGATCAGATCTTAAATTGTTCTGCTTTGAAATAAATGTAGTGGTAGATCCTACAACAAACCCTAAAACCCTAAAGAATTTCAGAAATAGCAGTACCTGACTGGGCTAAGCCCAGATCTAGCCAGAAAAACAAGCCACCCTGGTGGACCCTTGGCATAAATAGACTATACACTAGAAGGATGAAATTCCTGTCTAGAAGTAAGTAAGAGGGTGCACAACAAAGAAAAAGTCCATCATTAATCTCAACAGGTATATGCGGGAACTAGTCAAATCTTCAAAAGTTAAATATGAGACAAAAATAGCCTCCCAAGCAATGGATAACCACAAAGCATTTTGAGTTATGTCTGAAATCTTAAGGGAAATACTCAACAATATGCTGAGTTGGCTGTAGATGAGCAAACCCGCTGGCTAACAAATTCAGGTCAAATTTCACCCCCTCAACGTCTCTGGTCACTCCCCAAGAAATATTGCCTACCATTCCTTTTCCTGTTATCAAAAAACAGCATACCTCTCTAAATCTAGAAACACGGCATCAATGGGTCCTGACAGAATCCCCAATTGCCTATTAAATAACTTGAAACATGACCTAGCAGACCCACTCCGATCTCTATTTAACCACAGTCTCCAGACTGGCTTTATCCCAGTAGAGTGGGGGATAGCAACAGTCATCCCTCTACACAAGGGGAGACCATTAAATGACCCAGGAAACTAACAACCCATAAGTCTGACTAGCCTCAAATGCAAAGCTATGGAAAGGATAATCATGGACCTGATTAACAACAACATACAAAATCTCCAGACTCTAGATCCAACCCAGTTCTTCTTTGTCAAGAACAAGTCCTACCTGCTCAATCTGATTCTGATGGAGTTCTTTGAGGAGATCACCAAGGCTATGGATGAGGTAAGAGAGTGTATACCACCTACCCTGAACTGGCCAAGACATTGGGCAAAATACACCACTCATGTATTAAAGATAAACTCACAAAATTGGGCATAAATCTCTACATCACCAGATGGATAGCCAAATGGCTCATAGATAGGATACATGTTGTTAGAATATGAGAATCCACATCCAGCCAAAAGGAAGTCACCAGTAAAGTACCACATGGTTCAGTGCTGGGCCCCTTCCTGTTTGGGCTATACTTCTCAGATGTTAAGGCAAATGTAGATGACCTTTAGCTGACCAAGTTTGCTGATGACTGCAACATGGGGGCAAGCATTGACTCCTCAAATGATGTTGATATCTTATGGAAACATCTGACATAAACTAATTATTGGTATCAGAGAAATAGCCTCAAACTAAATGGGGAGAAGTGCATAATAATACCTTTTGGGAAATTTAATAAACCTTCCAATTGCAACATTGATTGCACCCCCCTAAGAGTGGACCCAGTCGTGAGAGATATGGATACTCAGATAGATAGTAATCTGAACTTTGACCACCTTGAGTCCATGGTGGTTAGTAAATACTTCTATGTGGCTCAGTTAATAAGCATAGGCATTGCATCCAGATCTAAGGATGTCACAGTACCACTGTACTAGCCCTCATCAGACCAATAATCGAGTACAGTGCACCCTTTGGCATGTACCTTGCTAGGTACCTGCAACAGTTGGAGTGTCCTCAGAGGTTTCTCACTCAAAAAATATAGGGTATAATCAACATGTCATACATGGACCAATTAAATGCCCTATCACTGTATTTAATTTCCTACTGAGGAGTGATCTGTGCAAATTCTCAAAACTAACTGCATGAGAGTTACCCACTCCAAAGCTCTAAGCCTGATCTCTGACATAAATAGATGGTGCTGGAGAGAAATGTAGCATCCCAGAGATTGCATCTCCTCTGAAATAGGCTTCCAATTCACATAAAGCAGTGCCCTTCCCTTAAAGTGCAATCTGGATTCATGGATGGGAAATCGGAAATTCACTCCTGGGTGGCACGCATGTCTCTTACAGACAGAGGCTGTCTGTAAAAATAGTCAAAACCCTGCTTGCTGCCCCTTGTTATATTTCCGCTAGGGATAGAAAATTGGGTAAAATCTGGGTAAAATTAGCTAGGCTTGTAGGGGCTCTTGAGTCATTAGACTAGTAATCTCCTATGAACCTATGAACCTATGTTCTTTGGGTAGTGTGTTTTTATTCTGACAAAGTCCCAGTTACTTGATGGATGAAAGCATTTAGTAGGATTTTGCATTAACATTTTTTGCTGTACTTTTACAGTTTCTCCTTTGCTTCTTTTTTGTTTTTATTGAATCAGGTCTGTTGCTTACTGTCACAAATATCTACATAGTTTTAAGAAACGATCAAAAGGTCCAAGTCATAAGGGATTACCCATGACTAGAGTAGTGCTAAGGTCTTCTATGTTAAGTGACTTTGAAGACTGGAACTAGGCACCATATTAAAGGAAATATCTGCAATCCATTCTAGTTAATTAACCTTATAGAGTTATTTTGGTTTCTCCCGTTTTAATTTCTTCAAGTCTTTTCGGTTTCTAATACCATGATGGGAATGGACACCATTCCTACGTCAAAGTAAGATTAAAGTTCATGAAATTAGTATTGTTTTACTCTTTGATGTCAGCTAAAAGTGCTCTTTGCAGTACCCACAATGTGCCCAGTAATGACTCCTTCTGCAGTTCGTATGGAGTTACATGTACTGGTAGGGTATCTAAATATGATTGTAGACTCTTTATTATAAGACCCGTTCCTCCTACTACTATCAGAACTATCTGGGTATCCTTCTTTTGCATTGCTCTCATTTCTGCCTGCAGATCCTGATATTTTATGACTTTATGTCTCTCTGAACACAAGACACTGTAGTCACTTGGTGTGGCAATTTCAATGATCAGTGCTACTCTTGTCTTCTTTTCTTGGACTACAATATCTGGTTTTCATGCATCTGTATTTTGAACTGTTGGTAATGGATGATCCCATGTGATGTACACTTTATCCTTTTCTATGATGCTTTGTGGCTCATGTTTCCAGTGTTTTTCAGCCACTCCCAAACCATAATGTTTACACAAACCCCAGTGCAACAGTCTCGCCACATTATTATGCCTTTCAGTATAGCATCCTTCTGCCATTACTATGTCACAACCAGCAATGAGTTGTGCAACTGTTTCCAATTCAGTTTTACTAAACCTACGTTTGTCTGTTTCTCCCACATGTTCAATGGACCTTGTAAACCAACATGCACGTAGCCCACTATCTTGTGCCACCAATATTAAACCTTTCATCTTTTGATTTGAATTCACCTCTCCTTAACCATTCCTGCATTAATTCCTGCTCAACATGAGGTTCTTCTAGAAGTTTTCTATACTTGCAACTATATTTATGCATTTTCCACATTTCTTGCCTTTTCATCAGATTCTTCACCTTACATTCTTTCTTTTGTTTTTTTTTTGGCACATTCAGTTGCTGCTGATTTTTATCTACTTCTGGTTTGATTTCCATTCCTGCTTGATGCCGATATGCTTCTGCTAAGTTAAGCAGGGAAGTAATCTTAAATTTATTCTCCTCATGTTTCAAAACTTTCACTACGTTTGGATCTTGTGAGGTCAGCAGATATGTGTGGAGCCCCACGACTGCAGATCTGTATATGTAATTAGTTTCAAGGAGGCCCATCCCTCCTTCATAATGGGGAATATATAATCTTGGTATGTACTGATTTTTATAGATCATTTGGTAAGCATGAAGCATCCTTCTTGTTTTAATATCTAATCTATCCGACACATTTTGGGGCAAATCAACCACTCAGGAAGAGAAAATTGGTTTATAGCTTGGATTTTGTTCCTAGATGTCAATGCTGTTTTCAGGATTAATTTAAGTCTACTAAAATATTCCTTACTAAGTTTTACTTGTATTTGTTCGTGTTTTATTGCTGCTCCTTTATCATTTCCCAAGTACTTATACACTCCCTTTTGCTCAAGTTCTTTTATATCATATTCTTGTCCCAAACTGATGTTTTCCTGGTGCTGCAGTTTTCCTGCTTTAAAGGTGGCATTTGCACATTTATCAAGGCCAAACGACATTCTAATATCATCTGAAAAAGTTTTGACAACCTACAGTTGTGCTTTCTGTTCCTTAACTGATGAGCTATACAGTTTTAAATCATTGACAAATAGAAGATGAGAAGTCTTTAGTCTTTGTTGTTTTCTAGGAGACAATTTGTTAACTACAAAGCTTAATGGGTTAAAAGAAAGGCAGAATAGCAATGGTGACAGTGAATCACCCTGGAATATCCCCCTTTGAAATGTTATCCCTGGGATAGTAATTTGTCCTTTATCATGGTTTAATTGCAAAGTGGTCTGCCAGTGTTTCATGGTCACTGTAACATACTCAATCAGTGTAGGGTGTATGGATTATTTTGGTTTCTGTATGGTACCATACAGAAACCAAAATAATCCATACACCCTACACCTATGTTTAATTAAGTGCTAAGAAATCATTCATTCATTCTCCTTTGCTTTCTTCACTTCTGTGTTTTCCCTGCTATTGATCATGACGATCGTACAGGTTTTCACGTTGTTTCAGAATGGCATCTTTCTCAGCTTTCTAGCTCTTGGCTAGACATTTGATTTTCTTCACTTGTTACTATAATAAACACCAAC
This sequence comes from Protopterus annectens, assembly GCF_019279795.1. NCBI lineage: Eukaryota > Metazoa > Chordata > Ceratodontiformes > Protopteridae > Protopterus > Protopterus annectens. Next base: position 256,313,898 of record NC_056725.1, read on the forward strand.
AGTTATAAACATCCACAGTTTTATGCCCTGAGACTGCGTCTTAACTCATTACAACTGAGTGCACCTCCACGTGTTTCTACGGTTACCTCCTACTGCACCTCTAGGCATCAAATATTGTTTGTTCAAATTTGCATAAATAAATCCAAAACCTTGCTACATACAAGGTATCAGAATATTTTACCTTGAAACATACATGATTACAAACACAATTGCATTGATATTTGACCTCTGTCAATGAGTATTTGTTAAAACTCAAAGGGGATGACTTCTAAAGGCTCATGCCACACCCACTGGGAGTTAAAGGTACACACTCAAAAGATCTGTACTGGAGGGAATGGGTTAAGTCAATTAAATGTGCATATTAACAGCTAAAGGAGTCCTTGTTATTCATATACACAGTACATGGATACAGGCAAGCATCTTAGCATTATGTCCAGTTTGCTGCTTTGGTTCATAGACATAGTCATGGTACTCCACTGAGGTGTGTAAAGCCCACCCTACTTTTATGAATGGTGAACAGAATCACATAGCACACCAGTTTGTACTAGGTCCTGCTGGGCTTAGGATGAAATGCAAAACCTAGGTAGCATGACAGACCTACACAGCACAGCAGTGTAAGGACACATCATGGTACATTATGCCATACCAACTCATGGTACCCACAAATGGTAAATCATCAGCTCTTGCATTGTTGGATTTCTGCAGTTTACGCTGTTCTGACTTCAACATGCATACACCATTTATCAGATGCGTATAATTGGGGATTGAGATCATTATTATGAGAAATTGCTGTTTGGGATATTGTCATTGTGCAATGGGGCAGGATCATAAAAAAGGATTTCTCCCATTGTGCTACAACTTTTATGAATTGTTTAGGGCTTTTGTGTGCTATTCTGTGGGGTGAAAATCCTGTGTCATGGTTCACACTGCCTGCTAACTTTTCAAAAGAGTTAGGCGAGTGTTCATTGTCTGGGGCTTTGCAAATGACTTAAGGTTATCTGCGAATAGCATCACTACATGAACATAAACTAGTAGGACAAAAAAATTCTCTTTGATTTCAATTATACATACCAGAAAATTCAGTGAGCCTTTCAACTCTTCACTGTTGCTGCTGGTGATTGTAGTAAATTTTTTCTTCAGCTATGATTAAAACAGAGAAGGCTATTCTTGTTTCCTGTATTTGCACATCTTATATATGTCATTATTCTTGTCTAAGCAATAACGACTTTTTTGTTTTCTTTTGTATTTCTCTTACATATGCATAACTGTATGAATTATTACAAGACTTTATCAATATTCATTATCATTCAGGAGAAATGTGTAGAATGTTGTTTTCAAAATACATGTAGCACTCTGTTAAGGTATAGCTAATTCACAAACACAGAAATGTAGCAATTCATGGAAGTTTGCATTTGAAGTCTGCATTTCCTTGTATGTCTGATTTCATAGGTAATCTTGAAGTAAAACAACATTTGTCAGTAAAGTTTGTGCTGGTCATTCACTTGGCAAAGCAACCACCACCTCCCTCCACCAACCTGCAGTCTAACTTGGGTGTGATGTGTGAGACTTCAGCCATGTTGCACATGCCTTTAGAAATACTTCTGAACAAACAACTCTGCTAAGCAACTGCTTTAGTTACATTTTTATGGCCTGCACAAAACAGGCTTTGTGTTATGTAACTATTATAAATCATTTTTTGCTATGGCAATAAATTATAAATGTATAATTGCAATTTTAATTTCATTATTTTATAAATTAAGTCAAAATTATTTGTACCTGTAACTAAGTACATGATTTACAGAGTTATATATACAGATTATTATTTTAATACACTTACGTGATCTTTGTATCTATTATTAAAGTCTGTTAACACACTACTGATGTTCCTCCTTTTTAAAAAGATGCATGTACAAGTATGGTTACAAACATGCCCATGATTTTCTATGCATTTCGGAATAGCAGTATAAGTAATATTTTCAAGTAAACAAATCCTTCTGTGAAAGATTTTCTGTGCAGTTATGCAAACTTGTTAAACTTTTTTTATATCTTTAATATGACTCATTTAAGAAACCAAATATTTTATTTTATGTACTATAGAACTTTGGCCTTCTCACCACAACCACATTAGACAGGTGGTCACCCAGCTCCTCCCAGATACTGATCTTTTTCATGGTAGTATGTCTTGTGCACACCTTGATATTATCCAGACATGAATCCTGCAGAAGGTAAAGTATGATCATGGTCTCCTTATCAGACCTTCTAGGAGCACAGCCTCATGCCTTCACAGGAGTTGCCATTTTCTGAAGAACCAGAACAAGAATGAGGAAAGTATGGTGAGAGATGAGTTAATCAGGGGTAGAACTACACCCTGCAGGGTGTGACATCACCTTCATCAAACTATTTTTGCTGGCATGGTCATTACAACACCTACTGATACTATTGACAAGTTTTGTGTAACCAAAACTGTGTTGTCACATATTGTTTTTATTAAAGGACACCACTTACCTTTCTCGTCTATGCTTCATAAAAATGGAAATACAATTCACAGTTGTTATTGATAATGCTTATTGGTTTTATACCTAGGCAGCAGTATGTGTCATGTAATACAGCAGAATTTTTTTTTCTTTTTTGGAGTGAGACAAATGTCATAATGTTTGTCACTTTTAACTTTTATGAAGTTACTTCTTGCTTGAAGTGCTAGGGTATGACACACAACATTGGACAAACAAAGATTATACTTCAAATCGCTGCAAACTTGACATTCACATGCTGCCATTTTTTTCAGAATATATTCTGATTTTAGCTAGTCTAGGGTCATTCACATGTTTCTGCAGAAAGCTTTGCACACCTTTGAAATGGCAGAGTGCAGGGATGATATGATGGTCATACTCATATGTAGTATAGTGGCACATCAAGGATCACTGACCTCCATTTGTACACTAGTTAGGACATACCTGGCTCAGGTTTGAGTCAGTCTTGCAAGGGACAGAGGACAGGGGCACTGTCAGGCTATGTGGAGGAGAGCACATGATATTACCATTGTTTCTCAAGACAGTAATGTCAGTAGTCAAAGTGAACAATCAAAGTTCAGTTCGCACATACCATGTCAATGTTCATCTACACCTACCAGATCCTCACATTTGAGGTCATGATTATGGTCATGCAGTAGTGTCAAGTCAGTGACTGCAAGATCACCTGAATCAAGAAGTAAACGACATTGGACTAACTTGCCTTACAGTTCTGATGGTAGCCCCTCCTCCAAATCATTTGCATCATCACCTTGCTTATCAATCGGAGATGTGTATGACTCATTTGATCTTGAAGTACAGTGAATCATCTTCAAAGACACAGCTGTCTGTTTAACTATAATGGGGGTTTGAGGTGGTTGCAAATGTATGCATTTCATCCTGGTAAACCTAGTATATATAGCTTCAATGAACATTCAACAAAAAGCAATGCTACATGGATTACCATTCATACAGGTGGCAGGTACCTAAAACATCAAAATAGCAATGAATACAAATTTTCAAAGAGAAATATATCATATGCAAATGACACATTAAAATGAGTATCTTGCCATATAAACTTAAACTATTGTTACCTCCCCTCCCCACTGCACAAATGATGATAGTTTCTAAAAGTCAGAATTCATTGTGTATTCCAGAATAAAAATTAATCTGATGTACAGTACAACAGAATAACCTAAGAATAAATGGCATATATAAAGAAAACAATGTGTTAACTCATGAAGTATGTCACTGTTGTCAATACTACTTACTTTTGAATAATTAAGTGATCAATAAAGCAGAAGTTATTCATGTCAGTATACAAAAATGTGAATTATTTTCTGTTTGATGCCTTTCAACATCACTGAACAGGAATCAATGAGCACTCAGGCATGGCGACAACATGAGTATTATTCTAACAGATAATAAAAAACATTTCAAGATAAGACAGAATGCCAGAAGCACAATGACAGCATATCATGCACAATGCAGCATAGCCCACAGAGATCACGGAAAGGAAACACTAACCTGGATGTCATGGTCCATAGTTCTGGACAAGACACCACCTCTTTAGCCAAGCATGAGCCTGCCACATGGGGTCCCTTATAACTGATGCCACTGGTTATCATTACTGATAGTGGGACTGGAACTGGTAGCTGCAGTGACAGCATGGGTCACTTCACCACGAGACTGGTGCATGATCATGTTATGCAGAATGCAACATGCAGTAAACATCCTGCATCCAGTAGCTGGGTCATATTGAAGAGCACCTCCAGACTCATCCAGGCACCTGAAATGGTTCTTCATGAGGCCAAAGATCCTCTCAGTGATAACACAGGTCTGGGACAGGGCAGTCTTGTAGTTCTCTTCTGCAGCTTCACTTGGATTTCTCATTGGAGTCATGACCCATGGCTCTAGTGGATAACCAGCATCACCTAAAAAAAAGACAGAGAAAAATGGACAAGAAGACAAAACAGACAAAAAATAGTATTTAGCAATATATTTGAAGGTGAATAACTACCTTATATACAATATAACAAAAAATATTTTTCCACTTATCAACAAGATGACCATTGGATATCCTACAATGCAGGCAGAGGTGGTACAGTGAGATAGTGTGCCAGCTAAAGGAATGATGTGTACTGCCAGATTGCTGGGCAGAGACATTGGTGATGCACACCCATGTAAAGCACACTACCAGGAAATTGATGGAATGGCCACCTGTTCCTGTTATGATACAACTCCCCTGTGGACCAGGACAGGCTGTAATTGCAAGATAGGTGCAAGCAACCTTTTGCACAGAGTATCTCAGGGAAACATGCCAGCCCATAAAAGACACACATAGTCCTGGCTTGGTTCATAGGTTCATAGGTTGGTACTAGTGCCTATACAAGTCCAGCCAAACAATTCCCCAAATATTTCTTCCCACAATATTTACTTCCCTGGACCCCTGTCTAGCAGGGTGACTGACATGATCCCCAGGGTGAATTTCCTATCTCCCATCCAATCGTCAATGTTCCTTTTGAAGAGGGCCAAGGAGGCACTCTGCTTGACATGTATGGTCAGTCTTTTCCAGAGTATGGGGAGTCTCTGGGTCAGGAACCTATCCCTCCAGCATGTTTTGTTCATTGTGATGACAAGGTTTAGATTCCTGGAGCGTGTGGCTCTGAGGGATTGGGATTTCTTTAAGTGGAGCATGTCCATCATCTCAGGGATTGACATGGTCTTGTATGTTAAGCAGAGATTGCCTCTGAGTAGACAATATGCCACAGAGTATAGCTGGAGTTTTTTAGACGGTCAGCATAGGGCATCTGCTTTAGGCATGTGATTCTTTTAGTGAGGTATTTCTGCAGCCTTTCCAGCTGTTGCAGATGTCTTGTGAGGTACATACCAAATGGGGCATTGTACGCTATAATGGGTCTAATGAGGGATGAGTACAGTGGAACAATGACCTCCTTTTTTCTGGATGAAAAGCCCTTAGTGATGAGGTATGCCACATAGAAGGATTTCCTGACTGTTGTGGCAATGTCGTTATTGAAGGTGAGACCACTGTCCACCTGTGTCCCTAAGTCTCTCATCACACTTCTGGTGTTTAGTGTACTGCCACCTATGTGATAATTCATGGGTACATGTTTTTTCCCAAAGGGGATAACTATACATTTTTTGGCATTAAGCTTGAGCCCATGGCTCTGGCATCAAGCATCTGTTTCTGTAAGGCCCTTTTGTAGAATATCCACATAATTTGAGGATTCAATAATGGCTTGCAGTTTGCAGTCATCTGCAAACTTTGTTAGCCAGAGTCCCTTAGTGCTGGCCTGTACTTCAGAGAAGTAGATGCCAAACAAGAGCGGTCCCAGGACTGAACCCTGAGGTACTCCACTTGTTCACTTGTCTGGAGCTGGATTTGGAATCGGCTACTTTTACAGTCTGGGTTCTGTCAGTAAGCCAGTTGGCAACCCATCGAGTGACATAGGGATTTATGCCCAGCTTAGTAAATTTATCTATGATTCCAGAGTGGGGGATGGTGTTGAAGGTCTTGGCGAGGTCCAGATAGGCTGTGTGGACCCTCTTACCCTCGTTGACAGCTCTGGTGACTGATTCAAAGAAGTCAATCAGGTTCAGGAGACAAGATCAGCTCTTCACGAACCCAAACTGGGTGGGGTTCAGTGTTTGAAGGTTGCCAATATATTTGTTTATAAGTTCCATGATAATGCGTTCCATGCCCTTGCAGATTAGGCTCATCAGGCTGATGGAACGGTAGTTCCCAGAATCCAAGGTGGATCCCACCTTGTGGAGTGGGATACCTGTATCTGTGCGCCACTCAGTGGGCAAAAAGCCTGAGGTGAGGCTATGATTAAATGTGACACTTAGGTGAGGTGCCATTTCATTTTGTAGTTCATGTAGTACACAGCCCAGGATGTCATCTGGTCTCATAGATGCTGTATTCTTAGCTTTGGAGAGTGTGGTTTCTTCCTCTGTGGCCATGATTACCGGAAATTGGCAATCTTTTGGTATTGAGATGGGCCCTTTAGGGGGTGAGAGGGGGGGTGAAGTTGGCACTAAATTGATCTGCCAGGATATTACAAATATCCTTGGGATCAGTATATTTAATGCCATTCTGGTGTAGCTCAGAGCAGATCTGAGCATTTCCATTTAGATTCTTGACATAACTATAGAATGCCTTGTGGTTGTCTTTGGAATCTTTGGCAATTTTATTTTTGTAACTAGCTTTGGATGATTTTATGAGGGATCTCAGCTTCTTACTGAGGCTGGTAAGGGAGTATTTTGCATCCTGGGATTTTCCTCTTTTCTGCAACAGTTTCTTCCTTCTGTTGTATAGTTTGTTTATGGCAGGGGACCACCAGATTGGCTTCCTTTTTTTGGAGGAGAGCATCTTGGTTCTTTTTGGGATAGCATGTTTCATGCACGAGTGGATGTGCTCGTACAGTGCCTTAGCATAGGATTCAGCAGTCAAACTTTCAGCTCCTGTCTGCTTGGGTGCCGTGAAGTTTGTCATTTCTGACTTAATTAGCATGAAGTTGGCTTTGGAGAAGTTTTTAACAGAGGTTTTCTTACTGGGGGGTGGGGTGGGATGTGGCTGTCAAGGGTGATTTGCTTATGGTCAGACCTGACCAATGAGGGGGTGACCAATGGTGTGGAGCATCTATCTCCCATGTTAGTAATGGCCAGGTCTAGGATATTGGAGCCCCTGGTGGGACAATGGATTAGTTGATCCAGGGTGTTGGAATTTATGAATTCCAAGAACCACTGGGAAAAGATGTTGGTACCCAAGTAGTTTTCCCAGTTAATGGCAGGGTAGTTGAAATCATCCAGTATTAGGGTGTTTGCTTGAATCTTAATATTGTGCAGCATGTTTAGAAAGGTGTAGTAAGAATATTGGGGCATGGTGGGGGATCTGTAGCAAGCTACAATTTGTATTGCAGTCTTACCTAGTGTTAGTTGCACCTGGAGAATTTCAGATGCATTGTTTTGGGCAACTAGCCTGGAGGTGTGAATATCCTTGGTGAATATGGACACTCCTCCATCTTTAGTGTTTCAGTCTTGGTTTGGTGGCTGAAAAATGTGGTAAGAGTTGTAGCCTGGTATTGCAGGGGTGCTCTCTGGAGTCTTGAACCAGGTCTCAGTTACTACACAGATATCGATGATCTCCATTTTTAGGAGTGCCTCGAGAGAGTGCATTTTGAGGTTTAGACTTCTATCATTACCTTCAGATTTTGCATGCTTGTATATGTTATGGTGGTCTTGAGGTGACACCAGGAAATAGATGTACTGATCCACACATGTCAAGAGTACATCAAGGAACAGCTGCAGTATCCAAAAGACAGAAGCCAGTGAGATTCCCAACATGTCCCCAGTCTGTCTCTGGAATGTCCCCATAGCAAATATAGTGAGGACTATACATACTTTGGTATCTGCAGGGATAGAAAATCCACACTCATTCTGCCAATGCCCGTGTGACTGTCAAACATACCCACTAAGACTCTTATAATGTCCCTGTCCAGTCTAAACCTATCAAGGATTTTCTGATCGTGAAAGTTATAATGAACAATTCTTTGCTTATAGTTTTGCCTTCTTGACTGGCAAACACTGCTGTGAGCAAGGGATTTCTAGCCAAGACAAGCAACTAATACCTACAAATAGCAAAGCTCCCAGCAAGTGACAGCATTTTCATTGGCTGCAACTCTAATAGATTTGGTGAGGTTTCTCTTTATAGGCTGCATCTGCAACCAGCGAGGAAAACTGGAAAATCTGACTATAAATCATATATAGTCTAAAACACACTTCATTTGCATATGAGGATTTACATCACTTATTTCCATCTCATTATTTCAACATTTGCATAGCACATTCAAGGTCATCGAGCCAAGGTAATTTGAGCAATGGCATAAATGGCCTTTATGAATCGTAGCTCACCTGCACTCATCCATGAACATCACAGACAGACTCAGCATATTTGAGTGACTTTGCCTTAGTGTTTGTACAAATCTTAATTAAGTGAAGAAAAATTATGAGATAACAATAAACTGGTGAATAATCTCATTTTTGCCAGTGAAGTATTGCTTTTATTGATGAAAATTAGGCACTGTCTGAGTACTGTCTGAAAACAAAATATAATAAGTAGTATAACTCTTACCATCTCTTTGATTAGCCACAAACAATACATTCGCTGCACTGAAATGACAAAATTGTGGCCTGAGAACTAAGAGTGCAGCTCAGATAATTGCTTAATGACTGTAGTTTAGTTTATTTATTTTCATCTGTTTAATGAGAACATCCAACTGGGCTAGAAAAAGTCTAATATCAGTAGAGACTCGGTGAGAAAAGATCCATCCAAATGTTGAGTACAATATAGCCAAACAGTACAGTCTAATGTATAAAGCAGCCTTCTGTTAGGGCATTTCAGTAACAAATCAAAACTGACACTGTTCTAGAGGCTAAGAAGTTACTAACTCACAGCACCATCACTGCATCTAAATAAAGAAAAAGCACTTCTTATGTCTAGAAAGGATCATATAAATCAGGCACAAACTGCATTGAAAGAAGAAGAAAAATCTGTAAAAAAAAAAAAAAAATCTTTTCAATATAGTTATCCCATGATTGTCATTCTGGGATATAAAAAATAAAATATAATATGAAACTCAGTGATTTGAGTGTATTCGTATAGTGAAGAATATTAAGATACCATAAGAAAAAATGCTTTGGGATTTTCTTCGTAGAATTTGCTTCTGAAGTGCAACCTAATCCACAATTAAAGTGACTTCAGCTCATTGTTGCTAAAATGAATGCAAATAGAAAATAACTGTATAATTGGATATTATGAAAAATACAGTGAAAATGTGCATTCAGAAGGCTTTTTTTATGTGCATTTTTTTATTTAAATTTGTTAACCAAGTAATTCAAACTAGCAGAAAAACTGTTTTCAATACAGGCCCTTAGAGAAAAGATCTGCAATTCAAATATGCAGAACAAACAACAAATATAGATATGTCTGTTCTGTCTCAGAAATGAAACAAAGGTTTGCAATTATATAATCAAAGGCACTCTAATTCTTGGAGATATTTAAAGAGAAGGCAAGTATTCCATTTAGTACAGTATCTGGTGAGGTAAAGCTGCCTCTTAGGTGTGACAGCAGTGACTTTATCTGGTATGTTGTACATAAAATGTGCTACTAATATATTTCACTGCTGTCTGCAGAGACAATCTCAGTTTATGCATCCACAGTGGTGTTGACTCAGCCATCTTTCAACAAATATGTAAGACTACTGCTAATAAGCATTTCAGTTGTAGATGAAGGTATACCTGTCAGCTGATCCAATCAGACTAAAAAAGGCATCCAGGAAACTAACAACATGGCAATTTGTTTAAAATAAATACATAACAGTCAAGATGCAAGCTTCCACACAAAGTGCATTCTAAATTGTTTGACGTGGAATTTATCTGCTGGAGATACTTTCTATAAGTGTTACTTATCAGCTGTCCATGTGAAGGAGAGATGTATTTGATTTTACTTCAGAAGTTTGCTCTACATTTCATAGATTCATAGGTACATACTAGGCTAATGACTGCCAGGGCCTTTATAATCCTAGTCATGCAGCCCAACCTAATTGTATTCCTAAGTTTCAGGGGCATTTATGAGGAGGGGGTATGTTAGTTAGAAAGTTTCTAGAGGATATGTGGGGGGGGGTAAGTTAGTTTGTCCATTACTGTCTGCCTCTGTCTGAGACATGGGGGCTATAGCCAGGGTGAATTTTAGATTTCCCATCCGTTGATCAAGGCTACACTTAAATAGGGTTAGGGATGGACTGCTTCACATGGGTGGAGAGCTTGTTCCAGTGTATGGGGATCCCCTGAGACACATATCTGTATTGCCAATATGTCTTATTTATGTCATAAGCAAAGTTTAAATCCTTGGATCGAGTGGTTCTGATGCTGTTCATTTTGGAGATGTACAAAAGGTTCATCAGAGCTGAATCTGAGGATGCCTTATATGCCAGGCATACATCACCTCTCAGTAACCTGTAGGAAACCAAATATAGGTTAGGAGATAGGACTTTAAGTTGGTTCATATAGAACAATGTGTTAATATTCTGGATTCTCCTGGTAAGGAGCCTTTGTGGGCATTTCAGTTGTTGCATACATCTGGTTAGGAGCATGCTGGAAGGGGCATTATACTCAGTGATGGGTCTGGTAAGGGATGAATAAAGCTGCACTATGATTTCTTTGGACCAGGATGCCATGCCCTTACTTATAAGTTGGGTGAAATAGAATGATTGTCTTACTACCTTTGCCAGATGTTGGTCAAAATCCAGATTACTGTCTGCATGTGTTCCCAGATCCTAAATTACCGTGTCATTTCTTAGGGGTGTCTTATCAATTTAGTAATTAACCTGGGTGGCAGTTTTTTCAAAAGGCACTATAATACATTTCTTGGCATTGAGTTTTTAATCCGTAACTTGGACACCAGTCATTTGTCTGTGTTAGACTCTGTTGTAAGATGTTTTTGTCATGGGAGAATCTATGATAGCTCCCAATTTGCAGTCATCTCTGAACTTGATCAACCAAAGGCCTTTGACATAAGCTTTTACCTCTGAGAAGGACATGACAAATAGGGGCAGCCCCAGCAATGATCCCTGATGTACCCCACTTGCAACTGGTCTCTTACTGGAGGCAGTTTCATCAGTCATAATTTCATGGGTCCCATCTGTAGGCCAGATAGCAATCCAATGAGTTATATAGGGGTTTATGCCCAGTTCGGTGAGTTTGTCAACTATACCTGAGTGGGGTACTGTATTGAATGCCTTAGCCAGGACCAGGTAGATGGCATGCACCACTTTCCTCCCATCCATTACCTTGATGAACTTCACAAAAATGTCCACCAGGTTTGGTAGGCATGACCTTCCCTTGCATGACCTTCCCTTCACAAAGTCAAATTGGATTGGTTCCACTGCCTGAAGGTTCCCTATGTCTTTGTTGATCATTTTCATGATAATTATGTCCATGGCTTTGCATGTTAGACTAGTCAGAGTAATTGATCTGTAGTTTCCAGGACTGGTTGATGTTCCGCTCTTGTGAAGTCAGATAACCATTGCAGCCCTCCATTCTCATGGTGCAAAACTTGTTTTGAATTATAGTTAAAAGTGACTCAACCAGTCTTGATATGTCTTGTTTCAAGCTATTTATGAGGTATCCAGTAATATTGTTGTGGCCCATTATGGCTGTGCTTTTGTCTTTAGTGAGGATCACCAGGACTTGCTCCCAATTGATAGCTGGGGGTTAATGGAAGTAGGTATTTTACTGATGGAGGCAGGGGAGAGTGGGGGGGAATTCTAAGCAGAATTTGTCAGCCAGCAAATTCATTATGTCACTGCTCAGTGAAGGTGGCAGCACTGACCAGCAGTCACTGATGTATACTGCATTTGAGGTTTTGGACATATCATTATGGGAGTTGCTCTTCCTGATTTTAGCCATAACATTTTCCTTTTGTTATGTACCCTTTAGGATTAGGATTTCACCAGTGTGGTTTGTTTTTTTAGTTTGTTTGGGGATTACTTCTAATAGGTACAGCAGCCTCTAAACAGCCATTTATATGGTTGTACGGTGTCTTTTTGAACAATTTTGCATAGGTTGCTGTGAACTCTGGGTTGGGAGGGGTATTGAATTTTGACAAACTATCACTTAATAGGATGTGGTTTGCTTTGGAATAGTTCTTAACTGTTACAGGGTTTACTGGGGTTACTGTGTTGATTTTTACTTCTAGGGAGACTTCTTTGTGGTCTGACCTCACCAGTGAGGTCATGACACATGGGGGGAGTGTAGTGCTCTCCCATATTGATGATTACCAAGTGCAGTATATTTGAACCTTTGGTGGGTGTGTGTACTATCTGGTGTTAATAAAGCCTAGGAATTATTGTGCCTGCAAATATGAGGCTGTGTCTAGAGGGGTAGTTGAAGTCTTCCATGAATAGGGTATTTGGTTTATGGATGAGTGCCTTCAGTATTTTTATAGGATTTCTAGGGACATGAAGGGTTACCTATAGCTTGCTAGGATATGGTATGGGACTTTCTCTATGGTAACTTGCATGTGGAATAATTTCAGAGGATCTTCTTTTTAACCAATCTAGAGTCATTCTTTTTTTTAATACCTTTATTGAATTATCACTTATGACACAGGGAAATTTACATTTATATAAAATAAATCAAACTGTATTAACAAGTTCACATTTCCAAATGTTATACTTCACATGTATTGCAATATATCATATAACTTAAGAAACTTTATATAAATTATTGAATTCCTGCATTTTGTTTAAACAAGAAACATCTTTATTAAGCCATCACTTATGACACAGGCAAACATACATTAATATAAATGAAAACAAACCACACCAACACAATCATAGTTGCAACAATTTTACATCATAAACCATACTCACACATTCCCAGCTGCAAACATTATACATCACTTGTAATCTACCCAATTATTTTCAGTCAAATATTACATAATTTATTTAAGTCCTGTCTTCTTTTAAACCTCATTCCTCTCCTGTATATATTGTTCCCCCAATTTCCATTTTTTCCTATGTAGTTTGCTCCTTCCATTGTCTAAAGATCTCAGTTCCGGTTGTTTTATCTCTGTTACTATATTCACTACTTCTAGTATATTTGGTTTAGATTCTGATTTCCATTTTCTAGTAACTGCTTTTTTGACAGCCACCATAATTAGACACAGCAAGGCCTTAACATGTCTAGTCAATTCTGATTCTGTATCATAGCTCAGAAAAATCATCTCCCTCATCACACCAATCTGCCCAGCATCTGTGACAGTGCATCCCACTAAGAATCCTTAAATTCTGCCAACTCACCACACTTCCAGAAAATATGTTTCTTCCCTGTCACATGTCCAACATTTGCTGTCTACCCAAGGAAAAATTCTGTGGAGTCTACTTGGGGTATAGAAAAATATCTATGTAAACATTTCCAAGAAAACGTCCTCAATCTTCTAAATTTTATATTTGGGAGACATACATATATTCTCCCATTGTTTCTTTGTGAATTGCTTATCCAGTCTCTATTTCTAATCCTTTCTAACCTCCTCTGATTGATTCTTATAGTTATCATGCAAAACTCTATATGCTCTACTAATTATTCATTTTTTAATGGCAGTGTCTGTTCTAGATTCTTCTAAAAACTCTACCAGTGCTGCTGTCAAATTTAGGACCCCCTTATTTCTTTATCTTTGCCTATATTCTGATATCAATCCTTGATAGGGAAGGCAATCTCTAACCTGCATTAAAAATAAATTCATGGTGTCTGTAGATCAGAATGTGTATGTTCCTTTAAGAGCTATTCTAGTCTATGAGCACGTGCATATATGTACTGAGTACGTGCAAGCAAGAGTGCCATTTTGTAGTGAGTATCCAAGGTGTAAGCATGCATGCATGCACTCGTCAGTCAGTTAGTTCATTTAAGTTTAATGTTAACGTTCTCCATCCTGATATGTTTGTGTGTAAAAAACTACTTAAACAAACACCCAACCTCATTGTCTTATTGAATATACACAAGATGAGTGATACAGTGTCAAAATGGGATCAGAAGTGAAACTTCAAGACCATGAGGCATGCAGCTACAAATGGAATATACAGAGTGAGTCATCCCAAGCTCAAACGAGTTGCAAACAGGTCAGAAAGACAAATCCAGGTATTAAAATACATTTAAATGATTTTGTTATGTGACAAATATAAAATGAAGCATTCAGAATGTTCAAAATAACTTTGAAATAAGAATATGTTGATAAAATATTTGAAATGCTTACAAAAATGCTTGAAATAACTTCTGAGTCACATAAAATGTATAAGAAAAAGAGAAAACAGCCATAGTTTTTTGTGATGTGCTTCTTTTTCATATTAACTCAAGACATCTGAAGTGTGCAAAGTGTTCACAAGTGTATACAGTATTACAGTACATTTGTTTTGCAAAATACAGTCATTTCAAAGAGACTGTGGTGCAGCTGAGTAATTTTCAATTAAAGGTGTGTGTTTGAACATAATTACAAGAGTCAGGTCTGTACTGTATCTAAAGCAATTGCTTGGTATGGCAGAGGGATTTTTCAGACCTGCTCCACTTGTATTTCATAATAATGTTGCTAAAACTGGAAAGTGTTTAAGCAAGAGTACAATATTTTCATTCAGGCTGCTTTTTCTGACAAAGATGCACGTACAAAGGCATTTATTTTATTAGCTGGTTCAGAAGCTATTGAAAGGAAGCATTCATTTGTGTATGCCCCAGCTGTGTATGCAGGAGAGGGGGAAAACTGCCATATAGTGGTACCAGCTGAAACCCGTGAAGACCCTGAGTGCTTAAAATGTAAATTTAGAGAAATGTGTAACCCCTAAATGAATATTACAATGGAAAGGCACTTATTTTACAGAAGAGATCAAAAGCCTGGTGAAACTTTTGCCGCATATATAACTGACTTGAGAAACAAGACAAATATGTGCAGATTTGGTGATTTAAGAGATGAGTTGACAAAAGACAGGCTTGCGTGTGGTATTAAAGATGATGCAGTGAGAAAGATTTTGCTTCCAGACAATGTCACTTACTTACAAAGTTTTATTGGCATGGTCAACTATATGGGTAAGTTTATTGCAGATTTGAGAGACCTTTCATCATCGCTAAGAGAGCTGATATGCAAAGATGTAATCGGATCCTGTTTGGAACAACACCAAAGAGCATTCAATGTTCTGAAACACAGAATTGCCAGTCTGCCCACTTTAAGATACTATGATGTTCACAAACCTGTAACTCTTTCTTGTGATGCTTCAAAGTTTAGTCTTGGTGCAGTCATTCTTCAAGAGGGCAGACCAGTAGCCTATGCATCCAGAACTCTGAGTTAAACCAAAATGCAGTATGCTGAAATAGAGAAAGAGCTCTTGGCAATTGTGTTTGCATATTCAAAGTTCCATTATTACATTTATAGCTGACCTATTCAGATTGAGACAGACCACGAACCTTTGGTCTCTATTTAAAAAAAGTCAACGCATACATCATCTGCGAGATTGCAATGCATGGTGTTAAAATTGCAAAAATTTTCACTTGGTTTATACAAAAGGCAATCTTCTATATCTTGTTGATACTTTATCCAGATCACCCAGAAAAAAACACGGAATAGTACGAAAATGAGAAACCTGATTTTGAAGTCATGGAAATTAAAACATTTTCTTCCACATTTCTTGATGAGCTCAGAACTCACACAGCTTCAGATCCAGTTCTCCAGAAGCTCAATCACTTTATCAGTCAAGGATGGCCATCAAAGCAATCTTAACACCAGATGTACAGCAGTATTTTCCTTATAGAAATGAGAATGAGATTTTGATGGAAAATGGTATCATTGTGAAAGGTCCACAAGTGATTGATCCAAAATCCTTGCAATAAAAGTATATTAAAATCTTGCACTGTGGCCACCCAGAGACTGATTCTACCATAGGAAGGGCAAGATGAGTAGTATTTTAGCCCTCTATGTCAAAATATATTGACAAAGAACTTTCAACCTGTTCTGTTCATAATAGTACTAAACCACATCAGCAAAAAGAACCACTTCAGCTAAACCAGATTCCTGAACTACTTGGTCGACAGTAGCTACAGACATTTTTGAATAGAATGGCCAACATTACTTGGTATTAGTAGACTCTTATTCAATCGGGTTTGAGATTGACCTACTTCTTAATCTCATGTCCAATACTGTCATTACTAAGTTGAAGATACATTTTTCTGTCCATGATAGTCTGCACAAACTCATTTCTGACAATGGTGCATAGTTTATAAGTTAGGAGTCTAAAAGATTTGCTGAAATGTGGGACTTTATTCATATTACTAGTAGTCCTAAATATCCACAATTGAATGGCCTGGCTGAACAGTTCAAAGTGTAAAACAGCTGTTGGAAAAATCTAAACATGACAATATAGATGTTTTTCTTAATCTCCTAAATGTCCTAAATCTCAGAAACATACCTTGTGACAATCTTCTTGGTTTGCCTGCCCAGAGATTAATGTTGAGACAAATCAGAACCACACTACCAATCAGTAACAATTTGTTGATTCCAAGTGCTAAAAACAACAAAGCAGTAAAAGCTCAACTGCTAAAGAAGCATTTGTCCCAAAAGTCTTACTATGATAAAATCAGCAAACTTCTGAATCCATTAAAAGAAGGAGAGATAGTGAGGATGCAGTTAGCAAAAGGATTTGACTGAACTAGACTTGTGAAACCCTTGATGGTGCAGTGGTACAGCGGTAAACATTGTTGCCTCACAGCAAGAGATTCTCTGGTTCAATTCTTGGCTGGGGTGCCTTCTGTGTGGAGTCAGCATGTCCTCTCTGCATTTATGTGGGTTTTCTCCAAGCACTCCAGTTTCATCCCACATTACAAAGACATGTATCTTGAGCATTTCTCCCTGGGCCTCCACTGAAAATTGTTTTGTTCCAAGTCGGACTTTGGCGGTAAACAAAATAATAAATAAATAAAATTGAGTGAAGAACCGAGATTGTACATCATTGAGTTGTAAGGTATGGAATTCAGGTGGAATCAGAAACATTTACTACCAATGTCCTAGCCAGTGGTGCAACATTTTGCTTGCAACAAAGACTCTAATTCTCAGAGTGACTTGCATAATGATTTCATCATCTGTTTTTGTTCCTGAAAGTATCCCTGAAAATCCTGAAGAAGAACATTACCCAGTGGCTTTCCCTGTTGCTAAACCCACTTTTAGTTATTACATTATAAGGTCAAGTCATATCTCAAGACCTAATCTTAAATACACAGCAACTTGGACATGATTGTTATTTGTATATATCTGAATAATTTGCATCCCCTTATGATTGTCATTGTTGTTTGCATGACCAACTAGTCAAAGAGGGAGGACGTAGCTCAGAGTCTGTATGTTCCTTTAAGAGCTATTCCTGTCTGTGAGCATGTGCATATAAGTACTGAGCATGTGCAAGCAAGAGTCACATTTTGTAGTGAACAGCCGAGGTGTAAGCATGCATGTGTGTACTAGTCAGTTAGTTCATTTAAGTTTACTGTTACCGTTATCCATCCTGATATGTTTGTGTGCAATAAACTACTTAAACATACACTCAGCCTCACTGTCTAATTGAATATAGATAAGACGAGCAACAGTGTCTTCCCATTCGATTATCTTTCCCTCTCTAGTTATTTGCTCCCAGTACCTTGGTTCCTTTGGCAGTTTTCTCCAATAAATTCCAGCCCCTCTTGCCTATTGTCTATATCCCTAATTGCAGTCAACTCTATCAGCAGAATCTCCTTTCTCCATTCCTGTGTTGACATAGTTCTTAGGATACTTTCTGCTTCTTTATGGATATAATATTCTGTATGGTTATTGCTATTCTCCTTAAATGCCTACATCCACAATCCCAATCTCTCCTTGTTTCTTGAGCTTCCCCCATTTCATCATCATCACTTTCCACTTTGAGTTAAAGTTTTGTGCTTGTGATAGAGTTATTCTTATTCCTAATATAGATTTAGACTCTTCCACCTTGTGTCCCAGTCTGTGCAGCTTTTGGTCTAAATGTGTGGAAGGCACTGAAGCTTTGCTGGAGTACTTTCTATGGATTTAAACCATGTCTTGCTAACTGCACATATGTCTACATTCTCCAGTGAGGATAACTTGTAGAGTGTGGAGTTTCTTGTTTAGGCTCTAGCAATGAGCAGTAGCACCTTTAGATTTCTTTAGGTTTTATTTGCTATGTTGCTGTGGTATTGTCTAAAAAAGGCTCTAAGAGAGCGATTACAGTTTTAGCCAATATTTGGGAGCCTAGGTACATACCATCTCATCCTTTGCAAAGCAACATGCTTTGTTAACCATGTACTGCATGCTGACATATATTGAATGCCCTGGAAAAACACCAGAAACTAAACCAATTATGGAAGTCAATCATCTTTTTTGTTCTGTGGCATCATCCTTGGTGAAAGTAGAATGTTGCTCAATGCAAGGCAGATACCTGCCTGAAACACATATTCAGAGAGATCAACAATGTTTCCTTTATATAATCCAGGAAAGTGGTCTTGGGTTATTAACTCCCACATAGACTATGATAGAATCATATCGGTACATGTGGTGTAGGGACTTGAATACATGCATGATATTGAGGATCCTGGCTCCAGATAAGAATCTGTTATCCGATCCTTGTTCTGTCTGGAGAGTACAGCATCTGTGTGTGGTACAATGGAGTCCCCTAGGACAAAAGTCATGGGTAATGTGTTTACTTGTCCTATGGGCTTAGATCCTGGGGCTGTATTGGGTACAGGTGTATGTCTGGTGTTTGATATTGCTTTTGCTGAGTGCTTTAGAGACTGCTGAGATTGGCATCACTGTTTATAGGATTAGGAGGTCTTTGAGATTGGGAAAGATTGCTTTTTACGGCCTCAGCATATCTTAGTCTATGTGTGTGGTAGACACTATGTGTGGCAGATGTAGTGTACATTCTTGGTAACCTTCTTTGTATGTATGATTTTTGCCTCCAGTGAAAATGCCTATGTGCATCTCTGGCACATTGCATTTGTTTCTTTAAGGATTAAATGTCAATCCTTGAACATGACACACTTGTAAATTGTCTCATGATGCCCATATCTGCCAAGCTGGCTATGGAGACATTTGGAGATTGCATATCCATGCTGTCCGCACCGGTGTTTGTAGGGGCTACTGTAAGTTGTGGACTGGGTTAAACAAAGCTCTCAGGTTTGACACTAGACTAGGTTAGATTGTGTTAAGATTTGATAGTAGTGCTGTATAATGTGCAAATTAGCAGTCCTAAGCAGGGAGGGGGAATTGCTGTTTTTAATATGGAGGATTATGTTGATTAAATGCTGATCATGCTTAGTGATGTTAATATATGTAAACAAGTTAACTTAACTGATATAGAATTATGTTGTAGCTCTGTGTATAAATCATTATATGACTGCTTTTTGAGTAATTTGATTTCAAAATCATTGTTTGATTTTCTGATTATCACAAACCCTGTTGTTCCTATCATTCAAGACCTTCCAAAATTACATAAAGACAGATATAACCCACCTTTTAGACCGATAGTTTCTGGTCAGGGGTGGGTCACACATTCACTATCTAAGTATATTGAAAGAAATGTAAGGTCCATAGTTAATACTTCGCCTTTTGTATTGAAGTACACCAAACAACTTTTGTTTGACATATGCAGGGCATTTTGTAACCCCCATGAACAGGTAGGTGGATGTTTTTTGGTCTCTATGGACATAAATTTGCTTTTTACAGTGATACCTCACGCTTATGGATTAGAGGCTGTTAGCACCTATTTGAGATTACATAGCTCTTATGATGTGAAGAGAATAGATTTTCTATGTATGTTATTAGAGTTGATACTAGAGAACAATATTTTCTTATTTGGTCAAACATATTACCTTCAACTGTTTAGCATAGCTATGGGCACATCTTGTGCCAATAGCTATGCCAACATGGTACTTGCTTATTGGGAGGAGGAATGTATTTTGTCCAATGAGACGTTTGCTAGTAAAATTCTCTTTTACAGGAGGTTTGTAGATGACCTTCTATTGGTTTGGGAGGTACAAGGGGGGAATTAGAAGAATTGTTATATTTTTAGACACTACTACAATTTATTTGAGTTTTACTCATTCAGTCTGTCATACTGAAATCTCATTTCTAGATGTTTCAATATTTAAAGATACTAATGGGAAGCTAATCTCGTGGCTTTATAGGAAAGAATGTAGAGGGAATAATGTTCTAAGTAGAGAAAGCATGCATCCTACTTACGTTTACAGGAACATTATAAAAGGTCAAGCTATGCACATATCCAGACTAGACATGGAGCAAGAACAGTTTGATAAGGATATGGGAATTTCTAGTAATGAGTTATTACAAAGGAGGTATAAGAAAGGTGAAATAGATGTAGGTTTTAACCAAGTTAGGACAATGAGGGGAAGCAAGGCGAAGCCATATATATGTGGTGATGACCACATTTCCTCCCAACATTATAGGGAAAGACCTATTAATGAGACTTTACCCATTCATCTTGAGTTTGCAGGGAATATTAAGAAGGTACATCAGGTAGTTTATAAGAATTGGTCCATTTTACAATCGGATCCAGAGATAGCTAGGATAGTCGGTACTAAACCTAAGTTCTGTTATAAAAATAAGAAAAATCTTAACAGATTATTGTGTCAACCTAATAAGTTAACGGATGAGACTTATAATTTAAGTAAATGTGGACAATGTGGTGTCTGTGAAGTGTTGAATGAGGCTAGAGTTTTCATACATCCTATGACCAAGAAAATATATGAATTTAAAGTGAAAGCAAATTGCAAAACAAGGAATTTGGTCTATTTAGCTGTCTCTTCAATCTGTCTCTCTTTCTATGTGGGTATGACCACCCGCTCACTTAGAGAGAGGCTCAGAGAACATTTGACAGCTATTAGGAATAGACAGCCTGATAGTAGTGCCTTGTCTAAGAACATCATTTGTAAAGGTACAACAAATCATTTTCAGTTTAAAGTTGCTGAATGTGTCCACCAAGATTTAAGGTTGGGGGATATGAAAAATAAGTTAGAATAGAGTGAATTGAAATGGATAATTGAGTTGCAGGCTGAAAAGGAACCAAGGTTGAATAACAGGACATCAATCAAACCCTATTTAAAAATGTAGTGTTTATAATGGGCAGGATTCACGAAGCCTCCGTGTAAGAGTTATAACTCTTACACGGAGGCTGCAGTTAAACGGAGTGATGTCAGCATGCTCTGCATATTCATGAGAGCATGCTGAATCACACCTAAGGCTAACACGGTCCATGTAAGACAGTAGGGGCCGTGTCCGTAGGCCGAGCCCTGCAAGCGGACACGCCCCCAGAAGAGTAAAAGTGCCCAAAGTAAACACCCATGACAGAGTCCATGGAAATGTGAATAAACACAACACAACGCATGCCCCCACAGACTACGAACATAAAATGTACAAATGAACATCTTAGAATTTTTTTTAAATTGTAAAGATGTTTGCCGTGAGTGCACTCGTTTGCGCAGGCATGCCCGTAGCGCAGCCACAGTTAGCAGTCAGTGGGAAAGCATATAAGATCTAAATATGCAAAGTAAGCCAAGAAGCAATAACGTAGCGGTAGAGACGTCGGCTGAAGAGCAGGCATCCATGGTTCGAGCCCCCACAACATCAATTTTATTTTTAGTACAATAAGCACGAAAGAAGTCCCTGACAAATATGTGCACATATAAAACAAAAGTTTATGTAAAATGTAATGAAATAGTCCATTTATTTTGAAGAAATGTGAGGTAAAAAAACAATAGAAAATGCCAGATGTGCCTATAGCTGAGATACAGTTTAACAAGGTGAGTGCATCTGCCCATAGCTGAGCAGTGGTTTAACAGGTGCAAAATGAGTGCCCGTAGCTGAGCATTGGTTTAACAGGTGCAAAATGAGTGCCCGTAGCTGAGCAGTGGTTTAACAGGTGCAAAATGAGTGCCCGTAGCTGAGCAGTGGTTTAAAATGCTAAAACTGTGTGACCCTAGCTGAGCTGAGCGTTATATGCATGCTGACAGCCAAATGAGGCGTAAACCAGCACCCGTTTGCGGAGCTGCGACCGCTAACAAGCTAACCGGCGGGCAACGCGTTGAGCAAGCTGTAACAAAGCTGCCTTTACACAGACACACCCCCCAGCCTGTCTAGACAGTCGTGGCCAGGTTCAAACCCAGGATACCATGCACCATAGTCAAGGTACTGAACCACTAAGCCACGACAGCTGTACTCAGAAATGCAGCAATAGCAAATATATAGGAATGAATAGAAAGTGGAGCATGACAAAGCAGGTTTTGTGAAGTGGATACAATTCCACAATGGCCAATCACAGATAAGTGCGGGAAAAATGGCATATATAAGCCCCATAGGTGGGAATACACAGCATAAACGATTGTAGAACTGACTTGCAGCCAGAATGTCAGGTGTAGGTGAGGGTAGTTGCTTTCTAGCACAGAGGTGGGGCATTGAGGAGTCCAGATACATGGTCTGGCTCCTAGTCCACAATCATGAGGCCCAACTCATGCAGGGCCAGGTCCTGTGGGGAGCATATAGGGCTGAGGCGTGGGACCGGTTGGCTCATGATCTCACCAGTGCCACAGGGATTCCAAGGACTGGTGAGCAGGTCCATCACCACCATGCGGACCTGAAGAGACGCAAGCAGGACCAATTGAACCTTTGGATACAGGAGGCCCGGCAAATGCCCAACGCCCCACTACTGAGTAAGTTACATTTAATTATGTATGTAAGAAATTAAATTAGCTGATATTATGGAGATGTGTATTCCAATATTACTTCATTTATATTACAGCTGCAGGTGTCCGTTCTGCGAACCGCAGAGCCTATGGCGATAGGTTGGTGAGGTTACGCCACCAGGCAGGTCAGTAATCCACTCCCAGTAACTGCAAAGAAATATCAAAGTATGACAGTTAGCAAAAGAGTGCAGTGTAGTCACTAAGTAATAAAATGCGCAAGTAACAGTGTAAAAGTGTTTGCAAGTATTGCTTGATTAGAAAAGTGTGTTGCAGTCTGTAATCCAAATAGAAAAATGAAAATGTCTGAAATAAAGTCTGAAATAAAGATGCCCCACCTGTAATATAATAGTACACAACCTGCAGCAGGCTGAAAAGTACAGCAGCAGAAGATGAGCAAATCACATGTGTGAAATATATCCCTGTTGAAATACTGAAACATGACAGAAGTGAGACTGCTGGAAAGGATTGTAATAACTACCGGTAAAACATGTCAATAAAGCCTAGAAGTAAGTACCATCCTGAATAGTAAAATGAAAACAAGTGAGAGAGTGTGAGAAAGAGTTATGAATCCACCAATACAGTAGTAATAACCCATGAATAAAGTATACTGCAGTCAGTACAGAATGAAATGAATGTGACAAGTAGAACCAAACTGCGAAATGTATCCAAAGTGTTTCTGCAGCTGGAATGTGTATCCTAAAATCTGGATATGTTGCTCTCAGTCTGCAATATGCAGATAGTATGATTGTTTGAAATATCAAACATCCACAGTTGTCTATAGCTATATAAAGCAAATGTAGCAGGATGATGTAGCTGAACAAAGCCAGACATGAATGTATATGAATAACAATAAAATGTATATTGATGTAGCAGTAACAGTCCTATCGTTTTTTTGCCCATACTGAAATCTCATTTCTAGATGTTTCAATATTTAAAGATACTAATGGGAAGCTAATCTCGTGGCTTTATAGGAAAGAATGTAGAGGGAATAATGTTCTAAGTAGAGAAAGCATGCATCCTACTTACGTTTACAGGAACATTATAAAAGGTCAAGCTATGCACATATCCAGACTAGACATGGAGCAAGAACAGTTTGATAAGGATATGGGAATTTCTAGTAATGAGTTATTACAAAGGAGGTATAAGAAAGGTGAAATAGATGTAGGTTTTAACCAAGTTAGGACAATGAGGGGAAGCAAGGCGAAGCCATATATATGTGGTGATGACCACATTTCCTCCCAACATTATAGGGAAAGACCTATTAATGAGACTTTACCCATTCATCTTGAGTTTGCAGGGAATATTAAGAAGGTACATCAGGTAGTTTATAAGAATTGGTCCATTTTACAATCGGATCCAGAGATAGCTAGGATAGTCGGTACTAAACCTAAGTTCTGTTATAAAAATAAGAAAAATCTTAACAGATTATTGTGTCAACCTAATAAGTTAACGGATGAGACTTATAATTTAAGTAAATGTGGACAATGTGGTGTCTGTGAAGTGTTGAATGAGGCTAGAGTTTTCATACATCCTATGACCAAGAAAATATATGAATTTAAAGTGAAAGCAAATTGCAAAACAAGGAATTTGGTCTATTTAGCTGTCTCTTCAATCTGTCTCTCTTTCTATGTGGGTATGACCACCCGCTCACTTAGAGAGGCTCAGAGAACATTTGACAGCTATTAGGAATAGACAGCCTGATAGTAGTGCCTTGTCTAAGAACATCATTTGTAAAGGTACAACAAATCATTTTCAGTTTAAAGTTGCTGAATGTGTCCACCAAGATTTAAGGTTGGGGATATGAAAATAAGTTAGAATAGAGTGAATTGAAATGGATAATTGAGTTGCAGGCTGAAAAGGAACCAAGGTTGAATAACAGGACATCAATCAAACCCTATTTAAAAATGTAGTGTTTATAATGGGCAGGATTCACGAAGCCTCCGTGTAAGAGTTATAACTCTTACACGGAGGCTGCAGTTAAACGGAGTGATGTCAGCATGCTCTGCATATTCATGAGAGCATGCTGAATCACACCTAAGGCTAACACGTCCATGTAAGACAGTAGGGGCCGTGTCCGTAGGTCGAAGTCCTGCAAGCGGACACGCCCCCAGAAGAGTAAAAGTGCCCAAAGTAAACACCCATGACAGAGTCCATGGAAATGTGAATAAACACAACACAACGCATGCCCCCACAGACTACGAACATAAAATGTACAAATGAACATCTTAGAATTTTTTTTAAATTGTAAAGATGTTTGCCGTGAGTGCACTCGTTTGCGCAGGCATGCCCGTAGCGCAGCCACAGTTAGCAGTCAGTGGGAAAGCATATAAGATCTAAATATGCAAAGTAAGCCAAGAAGCAATAACGTAGCGGTAGAGACGTCGGCTGAAGAGCAGGCATCCATGGTTCGAGCCCCCACAACATCAATTTTATTTTTAGTACAATAAGCACGAAAGAAGTCCCTGACAAATATGTGCACATATAAAACAAAAGTTTATGTAAAATGTAATGAAATAGTCCATTTATTTTGAAGAAATGTGAGGTAAAAAAACAATAGAAAATGCCAGATGTGCCTATAGCTGAGATACAGTTTAACAAGGTGAGTGCATCTGCCCATAGCTGAGCAGTGGTTTAACAGGTGCAAAATGAGTGCCCGTAGCTGAGCATTGGTTTAACAGGTGCAAAATGAGTGCCCGTAGCTGAGCAGTGGTTTAACAGGTGCAAAATGAGTGCCCGTAGCTGAGCAGTGGTTTAAAATGCTAAAACTGTGTGACCCTAGCTGAGCTGAGCGTTATATGCATGCTGACAGCCAAATGAGGCGTAAACCAGCGCACCCCGTTTGCGCGGAGCTGCGCACCGCGCTAACAAGCTAACCGGCGGGCAACGTTGAGCAAGCTGTAACAAAACTGCCTTTACACAGACACACCCCCCAGCCTGTCTAGACAGTCGTGGCCAGGTTCAAACCCAGGATACCATGCACCATAGTCAAGGTACTGAACCACTAAGCCACGACAGCTGTACTCAGAAATGCAGCAATAGCAAATATATAGGAATGAATAGAAAGTGGAGCATGACAAAGCAGGTTTTGTGAAGTGGATACAATTCCACAATGGCCAATCACAGATAAGTGCGGGAAAAATGGCATATATAAGCCCCATAGGTGGGAATACACAGCATAAACGATTGTAGAACTGACTTGCAGCCAGAATGTCAGGTGTAGGTGAGGGTAGTTGCTTTCTAGCACAGAGGTGGGGCATTGAGGAGTCCAGATACATGGTCTGGCTCCTAGTCCACAATCATGAGGCCCAACTCATGCAGGGCCAGGTCCTGTGGGGAGCATATAGGGCTGAGGCGTGGGACCGGTTGGCTCATGATCTCACCAGTGCCACAGGGATTCCAAGGACTGGTGAGCAGGTCCATCACCACCATGCGGACCTGAAGAGACGCAAGCAGGACCAATTGAACCTTTGGATACAGGAGGCCGGCAAATGCCCAACGCCCCACTACTGAGTAAGTTACATTTAATTATGTATGTAAGAAATTAAATTAGCTGATATTATGGAGATGTGTATTCCAATATTACTTCATTTATATTACAGCTGCAGGTGTCCGTTCTGCGAACCGCAGAGCCTATGGCGATAGGTTGGTGAGGTTACGCCACCAGGCAGGTCAGTAATCCACTCCCAGTAACTGCAAAGAAATATCAAAGTATGACAGTTAGCAAAAGAGTGCAGTGTAGTCACTAAGTAATAAAATGCAAGTAACAGTGTAAAAGTGTTTGCAAGTATTGCTTGATTAGAAAAGTGTGTTGCAGTCTGTAATCCAAATAGAAAAATGAAAATGTCTGAAATAAAGTCTGAAATAAAGATGCCCCACCTGTAATATAATAGTACACAACCTGCAGCAGGCTGAAAAGTACAGCAGCAGAAGATGAGCAAATCACATGTGTGAAATATATCCCTGTTGAAATACTGAAACATGACAGAAGTGAGACTGCTGGAAAGGATTGTAATAACTACCGGTAAAACATGTCAATAAAGCCTAGAAGTAAGTACCATCCTGAATAGTAAAATGAAAACAAGTGAGAGAGTGTGAGAAAGAGTTATGAATCCACCAATACAGTAGTAATAACCCATGAATAAAGTATACTGCAGTCAGTACAGAATGAAATGAATGTGACAAGTAGAACCAAACTGCGAAATGTATCCAAAGTGTTTCTGCAGCTGGAATGTGTATCCTAAAATCTGGATATGTTGCTCTCAGTCTGCAATATGCAGATAGTATGATTGTTTGAAATATCAAACATCCACAGTTGTCTATAGCTATATAAAGCAAATGTAGCAGGATGATGTAGCTGAACAAAGCCAGACATGAATGTATATGAATAACAATAAAATGTATATTGATGTAGCAGTAACAGTCCTATCACCAAATTGAAGTAGTTATCATATAGGAAACTGTAGTAAGAACAGTAGTGTGTATATATCTGTAGCTATTAGAAATGTACAGCATATGTATTGGTATTCGAAGGTGTTAATAATATTTTCTTCACCCCACCCTATAACCACATATAATCCATTCCACGTGAAATTGGTATGTGCAATCACAATTAACACCCCTAGACATTTGTCCTGTTGGGTCATAAATATTTGCATGTCCATTGATGCATCTGCCCTGTTCATACATCCAAACCTGATGGCCTGTTGCCATCAATCAACCCTGCATGTTGTTGGACTGTGTATTGCTGTTCAAATTATGCATGTGTTATGCTCGCTGTTCAATGGTGTGAATATCTGGGTGTTTGGTTAATGGGAATACTAATGCATGCTGTTGCAACTAATTGCGAATGGTATTGTATGTTACTAACCCAAACTGTCATGACATAATGCAAAACATAGGACGACAGGGAAGGTGGGTTCCAGCGGACCCACCTCTCCCACCTCAGCTGGCGAGTGCACCTGGCACTAGTGCCCAGTCTGGACCCTCCTCCGGAGGCCCTGGGACACCTGCGGGTGGAAGCGCTGCAGGGGATGGGGTCCGTCCCCCCTCTGCAAGCATGGCCGGAGGAGAACCACCACTCATCCTCCGTAGCGTCCGGACTGTGATGCGTAGGGAGATCCAGGACTCTGTTCTTGGGCCCCTACGCCAGCTTGAGGCACAGGTGGCACAACTTACAGGCATGCCTGTTGCCTGGCTTACACAGCCCCCAGCACAGTCCCGTCCTGGGCAGTGAAGGAACAGTGGAAACTGCCCATGGGTGGGGATATCAGTTCCACTGTTGCCATCTGTGGGCTCATGGGCTCTGGATATCCAAACCTCCGTCCCCGTCAATTGTGTAACCCCCCCCACACGTGTCATACACCGCCCCTGTATGCGTCTTGTTTGTCTTGTCTGTTGACCTACCCCAGCTACCTCCCAAGCTATACCGACTTCCTTCACCTGACATACCACTCTCACCTGAAAAAAAAAAAAAAAAAAAAAAAAGGGCACTCTGTACCCACAAAAAAATTACGCCCCATACATAGCTGACCATTCCGCACATATGTCTGCCGGACATGGAAACTATCAATTACAATTGGCTGTACAACAAGTATTATTGTTGTCCTTACACCTCTATCAGGGGTGGAAGGTATCAAATGTCACACCAAATTACAAAAATATGCACAGCTGTTGCTGATGAAGAAATGGGCAGCTATCGGCCTTACCTACATCCCTCCTGCAAAACCCAAGCTTGTTTCCCTACTGTCTTACCCTCTTTGTGACCCCTTTTTCACCACTTTCCTGTCTCCCCATTTTCATTTCTTTCAAAGAAAATAGCGCGGGTGTGCGCAAGAGTAAGCACGTTTAAGCGGTTGTAAGTGGGTGTGCACTGAGCAAAACGCCAGTGCGCATGCGTGAGCTCCACGCAAACCAGCGCTAACCCGGTTACAACTGCTTAAAAGTGCCTTAGTCACTCTGATTGACAGGTCCTGTAGTCAGTTCAAAAGCAAAATAAAATCCCACTGTCAGTCCCAAATCCAGGACCTTGGAAACAGTAGTCTGCATGACTTACCACTAAGCCATGACTGTTATACAAGAACATTGTGCTAAAATAAATATATCATGTAATAGTAGGAATGAATGTAAAGGGAATATAGGATGTGTAGTACACAAAGCATGTCATTTAGAATTACCGTCAAAACTGTGGATTTCCATAATAGTAGTGTGTGAACAGAAACAGCCATGCTAGTTGGTAGCTAGTAGGTAATAATGTCACTGTAGTACCTTGCAAGCCACACACATACTCACAGCAGGATAATCACTGCCCATACCCCACAACCTCTTACAGGAACACATCCGGACCAAGTAATAAAATATGTGGAGCAAAGGGCCAAAACCAGGGACACATTACAAATAATGTTACAACAAACTTAGACAGTTCAGAGAGTAATAGGTTCTGCATTTTGTGGGATGTTTGGAAGGGTATGAAGTCTGAAACTTGAATGTTTGTCACTATATTCTGACTTGAGCCCAGAGTGATTTGCCAGAAAAAGCTGTGCATGAGATATTGACCAAAATATGAGGCAGAAATGTGGACAACCTGCAAATATTTGTGCACATGAGAGGTCTGACACCACCATATTTGAATAGTTAAGAGCCTAGACATGGCAACAGTGAATGAGTTACAGGGATGCCCCACAGACTCCATGTGAAATTAACAAACAGTAGGCAGAAAGGTGTTACAACACATGCAATGGTAACTATGGAGTCCTGAAAGTATGCACCACTTGCATGGCAGAAAAAGTGTAGTAATACATATGCTCATGCTATCCCACAGTCACAACTGCAGCATACCAGACAATTTAATGGGTGTACCCCACTTATATTTACCATTCCATGAGGCAGATAACAGATGCACCTGAGAGTGTCTGGGGCCTGCTCAGCAGCATACTCAAATACCCTAATAGATGCCAAGGCCCACACCATGACCAGACCACACTGCATGCTGTAACACCCTAGCAGATATAGCAAGCATTCCAAGGTGTGAATGTAAATGGAAAATAGGAAAGCCACAGCAGCACACTACAGTCAGGACACCTAGCAGGCATACAAGTAGTGACTGTAAAGGGCAAATATTGAAGCCATAGCAACAAAGTGCAAGCAAAAGTGCAAGGAAAGCACACACACACACATTAACAGTAGTAGTAGTCGTGGGTGTCAGTGTACATACACAGTTAGTACAGGAAAATGGAGAAATGAATGGAGGAATGTTAATCTACAACACAGCTGGAAATATGAGAGAGATACCAACCTTTACACTCACAGAACATTGTCCAGAGCATACCAGCATGGTCCCTGCCCTTAAAATCTGAAAGGGCTACGCTTATCTCACATACCTTTTTATAGCACTGTTCTGAAATCACAGTGAGAACTGCAATCAGTACACAACTGGCTGCATGCAATTAGCAAATGCTGGCTAACAATTGGTGCAGAGGCCATCACATGGACATATGCAGATACCTACAAAAGTATGCTGTACTCCCAGTCTACACATGCAATACTGTCATTGCACCCTGAGGAGGAAGTGAGAGACAGACAGAGAGAGAGAGACAGAGACAGAGACAGAGAAAAACGAAATTAAACATACACAAACAAAACTGTTCAGCAACAGCCACCTGAAAGCTGACAACTGGCAGGTGGATCAGCAGGACACAAAACCAGACGGCAGCACAAGCAGCTGTGACAAACACAGGTAATGTAAAGTAATACTATAAAGGTCTACATATTGTGAACCCTCCATATGTGTCATTGGTCTGTATCCATATGTATGTGAAGATGTGCAAAGGGCAGGGGACATACAGCAACTATCAGTGAAGGCTGTACATACATTTGTATGTGAGAGCATCTATGTGCACATATAAATGTAGGTTGAATGTAGGTTGTAGTGCAATGTACAAAGTAGGTTTCACAGTTATGTATGTTTAGCAGTATGTTAGTGTGTGTATACAGTATGGTAGACAAACATGTTGATATACCTGTCTATCATATGGATATGTATGTATGTCAAAATATGTATGCATGTATGTATGTATATATCTATATATATATATATATATATATATATATATATATATATATATATATACATATATATATATATATATATATATAATATGCATATATGTATACATACATAGAGAGAGATGTAGGAATATATAGACAGATGTAAATAGATAGAATATGTACAAACATATATATGTAATACACACATACAGATATAGATATATGTAGATACATATACATAGACAGACTGATCTAACTATCTACAGGTATGACTGTATATGACGACCTCAACACCCCCTGTCCCACCCCCTCTGTCACTCTCACCCCCTCTGTGTCACACCCCCCCCTCTCCATAGCTATAGCAATATATGTAAATCAATATATATATGTGTATATGTATACAGACATATATATATATATATATATATATATATAGAGAGAGAGAGAGAGAGATGTATATATATTCTGAGTGAAGCACATGTGTACAGATGTATTGCAACAGGTGCCTGGTGACAAAGGCATGGAGTGAACACCAGTGTCAAAACTGGAGTACCATACCCTATTTCAAATCACCTACACCAGTAACCACCAGATATGTGATTGGCTGCCCACCACTGCATGTGTCAGGGGTGAACAGGGTCATAAATGTGTACAATAGTCCCCCCAATGATATTCACAGTGGCACACTATTCCTGGAATACCTGCACATGGTATGTGTCAGCAGACATGGTGTGTCAGCTATGGACATGTAGGTCAGTGTACCCCTCCACACCACATAATGGCTGCCATAGTATGTACCTCACATGACAGCTACAGATATGGAGAAGGACACAATGACATGTACAACACTGTGACAATGCACTCAAACACATTACCAATGCACAGTGACTGACAACACCACAGAGTACACGCATACTACCCACATAGAGGTTACCACTCCTGGATTTACATACGTAAGTCACACCCATGACAGATGTCCAACAACCATAGTAACACCTCACACCATCCACAACCTAAATGACTGATGTGTGTCATCCATGCCACTGCAATAGAGAGCACATGTGGAGGTAAAGGTTCCTACCCACAGATAAGGCATACCCTGCAATAAACCACACAGTCGTAAGAAGCAAAACTCCCCATGAGTACATATCACACATACCCCTGCTGAATGTTAGTCAGATAGGTAATATGCCATATGAGTTACCCTGTGTAACTGTGTGACAGCAGCAGGTACCATCACACCACATGTGTCACAATGGTCAGGGTAGCAGAACAGTATGCTGCTGTAGTCCCAGGGGCAATAGCATATTGTATAGTATTGTATTGTAATGTATTGTATTGTGTTGTATTGTATTGGTATGTTGAGGTGCCCCCTTCGTGGAGTGGAACCACTCCTGCTGTGCGCCAGTGTACAGGTACATATCTTGTAGTCAGGCTAGTGTTACATAGCACTTCTATATGTGTGTTTAGCTCCTGTCAGAATTCATGTAGCATGCAACCGGGGATACCATCAGGTCCCAGTCATGTTGTGTATTCTGCTTTCCTGAGGGTGGCTCTCACCTGGACATCTGTGATGACAGGGAGGTTACAGTCAGCTGGGATAACTATGTCTTATTTTGGGGGAGAGGGAGGGGTGACACCTGCACTGAAACTGTCTGCCACAATGTTGTCAATATCTGTGGTTTCAGTGAATTATTTGTTGTTGTGTACTAACTATGAGCATAGTGGAGGGATTCTGACCAGGTTGCTAACATAACTGAAGAAGGCCTTCTGGTTATCTGTAGTGTCCCTCTTGATTTTCCTCTCAAAGTTGCCCGTGGATGTTTGTATGAGGGAAAATAGTTCCTTACTAGTGCTGCTCAGACATGCCTTCCCTTTATGGAATTATGCTCTGTCTTGCAGTAGCTTCCATCTTTTGTAATACAATCTGTCTATGGCTGGGGTCCACCAGACAGGATGCTGTCCCTTTGTGGAGAGTGTCTTGGTCATATATGGGATTGCATGATCCATGCATTCTCAGAGATGTCCGTAGAAAGCATTTGTGTAGGGGTCAGCATTGTGGGTTGTGTCTTCCACTGGCCCAGTGGGCTGAAAGGATACCATGTCACTGTTACAAAGTGTAAAGTTTGCATCTGCAATGTTATTCACTATAGTCATTTGTGCTGGTGGTGGAGTTGGGATATGTATATCCAGGGCAATTAGTTTGTGGTCAGCTCACAGTAGTTGATGATGTAGGCCATACAGTACCTAGATACAAACCCCCAGAGTGAGGAGGTGCTCTGGACCTGAATCAGTGTTCTGACTGCTGGGGTTTGGTAGTATGTCGTATGGAGTGTGCCAGGTACTGTTGCACAGTTGCTGGCTGAGCATTGATACCTGGCCATTTACATGTGTATCCACCAATAGACAGACAGATGCTATATATGTGAGATATGTTGTATCATAACAGTCGAGTAGCATGTGTAGTATGTGTGACAAATTCTGCTGACATATATTGCTGATATCAGGTTATTTTCTATTTCAGGTACATGGCTCACCCACAAAATCCAGCTTACTCCACAGCTGAGGATGAGGAGATACACCAGAGCCTGGTGCAGGATTATGCAATACTCTTTTCCCGCACCATCCAGAATCAGCAGGAGAGGGCTGCACTGTGGCAAGACCTGGTCCATCGGGTAAATGACATAGGCACACATAATAGGACATATGAGCAGGTACGACATCACTGCAGTGATTTAATCAGAAATGTCCGTCAGCGTGCATCAGATATCCACAGGCAACAGGTCGCCACAGGTGGTGGGGTGGCTACACATCCCCCACTCACCAGACTGGAGGGACTACTCATGAGTGTAGTGGCTCCAGTCCGCCAACAACAACAACAGCAGCAGACATGCATTATGATGGAGGCTGGAGCCATGCAGCAGCAAGACTATGAGCATGCAGGTAATATGCCATATGTATAGTTGACTGTTGTGTACACTGGTAGTTAATGCATGTGTGAGGTGTGTCCTTGGTTTGTAGCTGTCATCATAGTATTTAATGTGCAAGTGTGATATCCTCAATATTAGCAGCTGACCTGTGAAAGGCGACTGTTGTACTACTGACCTGTATCATACTCAGTAACAATGGCACAGTTGTGCCCACTGACATTAGTTTCCTCACTTCTGCAGGTGTAACAGCAATGCAGTCTATCCATGCTGGTGAGTGTGTATTAACAATACCTGTAATAGTCTTGATAGTAATAGTAATATTAGGCTCACTTAGTAGTGCTCTTTGTATGCATGCAGGTGTGTCTGTGTGCATGTGTCCACCTGTGCATGTGTGCATGCGTGCACCTGTGCATGTGTGCACGTGTGCATGGGTGCATGTGTGCACCTGTGCATGTGTGCATGTGTGCACGTGTGCATGTGTGCATGTGTGCATGTGTGCATGTGTGCACCTGTGCATGTGTGCATGTGTGCATGTGCGCATGTGTGCATGTGTGCATGTGTGCATGTGTGCATGTGTGCATGTGTGCATGTGCACATGTGTGCATGTGTGCATGTGTGCATGTGTGCATGTGTGCATGTCTGGACCTGTGCATGTGTGGATGTGTGCATCACTGGTAATATTGTGTAGACATTGTAAACTGTGTTTCCTGTTTCCCTCCCACAGGTTCTGGTGCTGCTCTGGTGTCATGCAGCAGGGAACCTGAATCAGGTCCCATAGGTACTTATAATAATGACATCTGTGTAATGGCACAGGAAGGTATGCCAGGGTCCATTATTGGTCTGCCGATTGACAGTACACAGCTGTCAACCTCATCAATGTGCACAGTTATCCTGCCAATATACCCTTTGTCACCAATGTCCCTAGGTGATGGACAGCATACAGTGGGCATTGACTAGGGTAATGTGGTATCTGTGGCACATGCCTCCCCACAGAGCAGCCATGGGCATGGCCCTGAGATGGTACCACACAAACAGATGTCCAGGGGTTCTCGTGGGAGCATCCATGGGCGTACTGCCCCTGTCAGACGTGCCCACAGAGGTCTTACAACCTCAGCTATGTTTCAGGCTGTCATGCAGGCACAGTCACGTATGGAACGGTACACTAGACAGGGTCTGAGGGAGCTGACAGCATGTCGCACAGCCATGACTGACAGTATGCGTGGCATTGCGGCTGCCATCTGTAATTTCACCAATGTCATAGACAGACGTTGTGGGGACATATTAGACCGGTTCCACAACTACATGTCCATGAGCCAGGGCAATGGTGGATGGTTGAGGCATCGACGTGGGCGTATGCCAGCAACAGCAGCAGCTGGCAGTTGTCACGGATGACAACAGGGCCGCGGCTGCCCCCATAGTGCCAGCAGCAGCCCCAGCAATGCTGGGTCTGCGCTGTCATCAGACCGCCCCAGGAGACCACGTGCACGTGGCTCTGGCCAGGCCCGACAGAGATCTGTGTCCAGTCAACCAACACCTGCTTCTGATGACAGTACCCAGTCTGGGTTGGTACCGGATATGGTCCGTAGCACCCCTGCAAGGCACAGGTACCGTGTCCGTGGCCAGAGACACTGATCTGTATGACCTGACAGGTACAGTCTGTGGCTGTCCACAAACACCAGTATATGGCAGCCATGAGGTGGAACTGTGTGCATCCATACACACATGTAAATTGACAACACCTAGGGCTACCGCATACACGCACACACTGCATCAATATTGCCCCACCTTATACTGCTGTCCCTCACCAACACACATACACATACATGTCAATCGGTGGTATCGGTGGCTGACTCAGGCATACCAAGTTCACACCCTGTGCATATGATGAGACTGTGCCACCTCCTGCAATCTGTAACATCAGTGCAGGTACAGGTTAACATGTTGCTGATGCACAGGGTGACTACATAGACTTGTAATAATAGTATCATGTTGTTAACAGTACTGTGTGGTGAAATAATTGTGGGTATATCACAGCATGCCTGATGCAGTAAGGGTATGATTGTCATGTACTGTTGTCTACACCCATGGTAAGTACCATAGTGTATCATCTGCACATGTTGGCATACTGGTGGTAAGGATGTCAACAGAAGGCTAAATACATAGGTAGCACAGGGGATAAGGTAATGAAAGTATTAATACACAATGATGGACATGTAAACTGCAAGTGGCATGTTGCCCACACTGGACTCTGCAATGTGAATGTTTGAGGATGTTGATATGTGTGCAGTACTACACGACTGGTACAGGACACACAGGAGCACCCTAGCACTGCAAGCTCACATCTCATACCATGCTAGACAGCCCCAACACACAAAACTAACTGTCACAGGAGGGAGAGTCCCCATACATGTCAGGGATACTGTGGTGGCAGGCCAGGTAGCATACATCCTACTAAGTATGGCTCAGTGTCTGTTATTTGACATGTGTATTACTGCAGGTATGAGCACATGGGTTTCCATCCAGTTATTGTACATCCTGACAGTACATGGTCTGTACACTTGTGTGCACTGAGACTGGACCCTAGCCATCTGACCTGTGTATTTCCATGTACATGTGCATAGTGCCTGCATATTTGCAGTGCTACCTACTGGAAGTGGTACAGCTTGTTTGTTGTACAATGAACTACATGCAGCCCTGCTTACTGTAGCTTTGTTTGCATGCATGTTTGCTTGCAATTACCCTGGAATACTGATCCCACCTGCAATGCATAGTTACAGAGCTTCTGTGGACTCCTAGTGACATCTGCATAGCTTACTATATGTATGTCCATGTCTCACTTGACAGAATGTCACTATTTGTCCTGTTCACATGTACGTTGCCTGTGACACATTGCATATGGCTTACCTGGCATTTGTCCACGTGAGCAGTCATATATGCTACTGCTAACTAGTCACAGGCACTACACCCTCACATATTCATCTTCTGTTGAGCCACCTGCTTCGCTAGGGACGGCTTGCACCTGTCACCCCTGGGCTTTCAGATATTGGCAAAGGCTCCTGCTACCCCCATAGTGCCTTTGTTAGGCAAGGCTCAAATGACAAACCCACCTTCATAGGTATCACAAGGGAGAAGAAACTAAGAGTAATGCTACCCAATGCCAGAAGTCTGAACATCAAGATGCATGCACTCGAAACTCTCCTTAGCATGGAGAACATCGATATCTGTGCAGTAACAGATGCCTGGTTCAGGGCTACTGAGAGCACCCCAGCACTACCAGGTTATACCTCATACCATGCTTTTCAGCCCCAAAACTTGGAACGAACCACAAAAGAAGGGGGAGTATTGATATTCATCAAAGATACCCACACCTCCAGGTTGGTGGCAAAGCACCAAGCATCAGAGACTATCCATGTGCAACTAACAATGGGTAAAACTGCCTTCCAGATTATAGCCTGCTACAGACCACCCTCCTAAACCCAAGAACTGCACTCGGCCTTCCTGAGAACAGTGGAAAATATGAAGGTCTCTCCAAACACCATTATATTGGGCGACGTCAACTACCCAAACATAGACTGGGAGCATGACTCTAGCTCCAACACCCTAGGCCAAAGATTCCTAGAATATATGAGCTCAAATGCTATGGAACAACTTGTTACCACTCCCACAAGAAGGGGAAACATACTGGACCTGATCATCACCAACATGGGGACTCTATGCTCCAGACCAGAAGTGTATCCCTCACTGGTAAGATCAGACCATAAACTAATCTCACTGGATATTCACATCCCGACCCAACCCCCTGCCCAGAACACCACAGTGAACAACTTCTCTAAAGCAAATTCACACTCCTCAAAACTGAGGTGGAAACCTTTAAAGCCCCCGGGCCTGTAGAAACTACAGACCAGACCGCAGATTCCCCTATAAACACATTCTATGGACACCTTCAGGAATGCATGGATCATGTGATCCCGAATAAAAACAAGACCCAATCCTCCAAAGGCAGACGTCCTGTCTGGTGGACCCTAGCCATAAACAAACTACACAATAGAAGGAGGAAGCTACTAAATGATACAGCAAAATCCCAAAAAGGGAAGGCATCACTGATCAGTATTAGCAAATAACTACAGGCACTCATAGGATTGTCTAAGGCCAGCTTCGAGAGAAATTGCACAGGACACTAAGGATAATCACAAGGCTTTCTTTAGTTATGTTAGGAACCTGGGTGGTAATTCCCAGATATGCTCAGAGGTAGTCCAAAATGTCAATACAAACACCAAACCCACAGACATTGCCAACATTCTAGCTGACAGGTTCAGCGCAAACTCCCCCCCCCCTCCACACCGAAAGGGTAAATATGTATCCCCGCAGAGTGCTGCCCTCCTGACATCTCAGATGCTCAGGTAAGAGCCACCCTCTCCAAAGCAAAATACACTGCATCAATGGGACCAGACAGTGTCCTGGGCTGTGTCCTACATGAACTCCAAGAAGAGCTACAACCAAACATAAAACTACTGTTCAATCCCAGCCTTAATACAGGATATGTGGCCAAAGAGTGGCGTACAGCAACAGTGGTCCCTCTACAGAAAGGTGGTGCCTCAATGGATCCTGGACACTATCGCCCCATAAGCCACACTAGCTCGGTCTGCAGAGCAATGGAAAGGATCATCATGGACCTCATAAATAAAGATATTGGGGACCTACAGACACTGGATCATGCCCAGTTTGGCTTTGTTAAGGGCAGATCCTGCCTCTCAAACCTGGTTGATTTCTTTGAAACAGTCAACAAGGCCATTGACGAGGGGAAGGTGGTCCACACAGCCTACCTGGACCTCGCAAAAGCCTTCGATACAATACCCCACTCGGGCATTCTAGAGAAGCTCACCAGCTTAAATATAAGCCCCTATGTCACTAGATGGATTGCACACTGGCTCAAGGACAGAACCCACATGGTTAGAATTGCTGGAGCCATGCCAGACTCCAAACCAGTTACAAGTGGTGTCCCACAAGGCTCAGTCCTGGGACCTCTCTTGTTTGGTATATATTTATCGGAGGTACAGGCCAACACGGAAGGACTGTGGCTGACCACATATACAGATGACTGCAAACTGGCCACCATAATCGACTCTCCAGCCGATACAAGCATCCTCCAAAAGGGCCTCATAGAAACAGACAACTTGTGCCAGAGCCATGGCCTCAAGCTGAATGCAAAAAAGTGTATAGTCATCCCCTTTGGCAAAAACAAAGTGCCCACAAAGTACCACATAGGTGGTAATCCATTAAGTACAGAAGAAGTATTTAGGGACCTGGGGACCCAAGTTGATAGCAATCTCTCATTTGACAACCACGTGGCCAAAGTGGTTAGAAAG
Organism: Protopterus annectens; assembly: GCF_019279795.1. Taxonomy (NCBI): domain Eukaryota; kingdom Metazoa; phylum Chordata; order Ceratodontiformes; family Protopteridae; genus Protopterus; species Protopterus annectens. Next base: position 256,353,096 of record NC_056725.1, read on the forward strand.
ACATTTTATATAGCCCACCCCATCATGAAGGGATTCACATCTAGATCAGGGGAGGACATCGTGCCTCTTTACTCATCCCTCATCAGGCCCATAATTGAGTACAATGCCCCTGTTGGGATGTACCTTACCAGACACCTGCAGCAACTGGAAAGACCCCAAAAGTACCTCACCAAGAGGATCAAAGGGCTCAAACAGATGCCATATGCTGACCGGTTAAAGAAACCCCAGCTCTACTCAGTGGCATACCGCCTGTTCAGAGGCGATCTGTGCCTGATGTATAAAGCCATGTCAAACCCAGAATTAATGGGCATGCTGCACCTGAGAATATCCAAATCCCATTGAGCTACACACTTGAGAAACTTGAACCTCAGCACTGAAATAAATAGGACATGCTGGAGGGACAGATTCATAACCCAGAGGCTCACTTCACTCTGGAATAAAATCCCAGTCCAGGTTAGGCAGAGATCCATCATTGACTCTCTTCAAGAGGAATCTTGATGAGTGGATGGGACATTGTAGGTTTACCCCGGGTATCACTTCTGTGTCACTGTTAGATAGAGGCACAGTATACTAACCTCGAAAAAGGGCATGGCAAGATATATTTACAATGGATGGCGACAGCCAAACACATTCTGGCTAGGTTTATAAATGCCCTAGGGCAGATAGCCTAGTATGAACCTATGAACCTATGACCCTATGTACCTATGTACCTTGTTCCCCATTGGCCCTATGTGCTGTTAATCACAATGGCAATCACAATACTATGGTAGCATGTGCAAAGGTCAGTTGTCTGTCACCTCTATGGTACAGTTGTGGAATATGTGGGTCATGTGGCAATGTCACAGCTGCCACATGTAAACAGTCAACCCTCTCCCCTACACATGGATGTACAACACATGTATGAGATGGAACCACATAGCCAAACTAGGGACTAAGTACTCTGAACCCAGTACTGGCATAAGCTGTCAGGTGGCATGAAATACTACAGTGACTACAATACCAGTCTGATGTAGACCTACACTGACAGCAATACAAGCACGTGAACACACTGGGCCATTCGTGGAGCCTAAGAATAGCATCCTGCCTGAGCGGCAGACACCTCTGCAGCTGGCACACAGGCATACGTTATGCCAGAACACATCACGCATAGCACATAGCACACAAATCCTGTGTGCCAAACAGTCACAGCCTGTACAGCTAGACAACACACCTGCCACAGTTGTGTTAGGTACCTTTATTGTCCAGTACAGTGAGGTCATGCTCACCAGGCTGGACAAGGTGAAGGTCACAGTGATATGTCCATGGGGCACTATGGTCCACCACATAACACAAGCATACAGGTCAGTCAGAGGCATGGACACATATGACTCAGTCATTGTCCATGCCACATACCTTCTCCTGTTGTACTTATAGGGTGCTGACATCATCAGTGTTTAGAAAGGGGAATGTGCATCCTGTAGTGTGTTCTCCTAGTTGCCAAAAGGGACATTTTCCTCACACAGAATTGCACACACACTTGCAGGATTCAAACCCCTACCTAACTATGCGATGACACTCAAGATGAACGCATTAGCAGAGCACGCTATTCGCATTACTGGGAGGTGTTTCTTCTCCCGCTGTACTTATAGGGTGCTGACATCATCAGTGTTTAGAAATGGGAATGTGCATCCTGTAGTGTGTTTTCCCAGTTGCCAAAAGGGACATTTCCCTCACACAGACACCAACCCCACTCACACGCACCCACCCACCCACACTGAGCATTTGCAAGATTCAAACCCCTACCTAACTATGTTATAGTATTCGAGACGGACGCATTAGCAGAGCGCGCTATTCGCATTACGGGGAGGTTTTCCTTCTCCTGCTGTACTTATAGGGTGCTGACATCATCAGTGTTTAGAAAGGGGAATGTGTATCCTGTACTGTGTTCTCCTAGTTGCCAAAAGGGACGTTTTCCTCACACAGAATTGCACATACACTAACCCACTTCATCCAAACACACACACTTGCAATTTGTAGGATTCAAACCCCTACCTCACTATGTTTTGACATTTAAGATGGACACATTAGCGGAGCGCACTATTCGCATTACTGGGAGGTTTCCCTTCTCCTGCTGTACTTATAGGGTGCTGACATCATCAGTGTTTAGAAAGGGGAATGTGCATCCAGTAGTGTGTTTTCCCAGTTGCCAAAAGGGACATTTCCCTCACACAGACTTGCACAGACATCAACCCCACTCACACACACCCACACACACTGAGCATTTGCAGGATTCAAACCCCTATTTAACTATGCTATGACACTGGAGATGGACGCATTAGCAGAGCACACTATCCAGACTACTGGGCATCTGTTCTGCACCTGCAGTATTTATAGGGTGCTGACATCATTATTTCTACAGAGGTATGTACATCTAGTACTACCTGTCAGGTGGGGGATAGCATATATATGCATTTACAGCCACCTACGTCAGGGTCAGATAAGCACATGGCACTGGCAGGTTATGTTTTATACCATGCTTCATGACCACAAGACCTGTAACACACAACACAACCATTGCTTCCCTGGGCACAGTGCCAAGATATGCAGGTGTTCACATACACCATTCCAGTTGTTAACGTCAGGTACAGGCATATTGTGTGTGGGAACTACTCAGGCCTCTACAACATTACCCTACAGCCACTACAATTTGTGAGTCCATGTGCTATGGCAGAACCACTCACCACAGCCACAAGGGGGAATACATATTGCACCTGACCATCTACAACATGGGTACTCACTGTTCCACACCAGAGGTAGACCACCATTGTTGATATCTGGACCATACCCACCTTTCCATGGCCACCCATATCCCATCCCCACCCCCAGGCAAGGTTGTCACTGCAAACAAACTGTATTTATCAAAAGCAGACTTTACACTTGTGAAGACTGGTATGGAAGACTTCAAAGGACCCATGCTGGGGGAGTATACAGGCCACTCTGCATAATCCTTGACAATTGCATTCTATGAGCATGTGGAAGATTTGCATTGATCATGCTATCCCAAATATACCCATGACTGCTCCACAACAGGACACCTGTCAGATGTACACCAGCCATATATGAGCTGTCCAACAGAGTGAGCTAATACATTGCAGAGCAGTAGCCCACAAAGGGAGGACATCTCTGAACAGTACCGGCACAACACTTCAATCCCTCATAATCATCAGGACACAGTGTTGACAGTGAAATTGTCCAGACAATGCAGATAAGGCTCCCCTCAGTCTGTTATTGACACCCACTTACTGTTAGAGGTCCTCAGCAACCCTCTTCCAGTACACACCAACAACATGGCTGTGGCATAGCAAATTCAAACCCTGGGATCTCCACTGTGTCCCTGCTTGACAGAGGCACAGCACACTAGCCTCACACGGTGCCTTATGTGACCTACTTTACAGTGGCACAGTAGACTACTGTACTGGGGAGGCAGACGCCAAGCACACTCTGGCTAAGCTGTCATTCCCTAGGGCAAACAGCCTAGTGTTGACCTCTACACCCATATGTTTAATTGTCAAATGCACATTATTTGTTGCTGATAGACTGTTTGCAGGTCTTTATTGCCATAGCATTCCCTGTTTGTATGAACAACTTGTGTATCTGTGGAAGATGTTTGCATATGGGAGGGATCCACTATATCACGTATGTCTCTGTAGTCATTTAACTGTGTGCACTGGGCAGATTGCTGTAATGTGGTTGGTTCCTGGAATAACACGTACAAATACCAGATATGTGTGGCCAACTGCTAAACTGAGATTTGGCCTAAGTGTGTGAGCATGCCCAGTTCAGCCTTCCCATGGCATGTTGTCTGACATATGTCTCATCAAAGTGTGTGAGCATGCCCAGTGTGAGCTTTCCATATGTTGAATTCTGCAGCCCACCACATTTGTGGATGAGTGTGAACTTCAACAAATATCCCCCGTTTATGGTTGTGTGTTGTGTGTCATGTTGTGTAGTTACTGTCCGACTGCTTTGTGTGTGAACACAACAGGAATTATACTGTGCCTGCAGGGTTTGCATGGGATACTTTGCATACAGTTGTCAACATCCTTTCATACTGACCTAACACTGTAGTACTTTATGGTGTACTGGTTCAGTACTTTGACTGTGGTGGACAGTATCCTGGGCTTTAGTCCTATCACTGCTTTACATTTCCATAGTGAGCACAACAGCCTGGTTAGGGGCCAGTTGTGCACGTCTGATCATGTTGCATTATGTTCAGATATGAACTACTTAAACCAGGCTTATCCAACATTGGTAGTGTATTCCACAACATAGGTGTACATTTGCAAACACTAGCGATGTGCCCTAGGCCATTTGTAATGCTAGTCGGAGAGTGTGTTTGTCCTTCGACACACATTGTAAGTGGAGTTTGCCATGACATATGTCATGGTTAGTATACTGTGCCTCTGTCTACCTGTGACATAACAGTGATACCCAGGGTAAACCTACCATCTCCCATCCACTCATCAAGATTCCTCTTGAGAAGAATCGATTAGTGACTCTATGGATAGCCTGTACTGGGAGTTTACTCATGAATGGGGGTGGCTTCTGTGTTATGGATCAGTACAGCTTGTCCTATGTATGTCAGTGCTGGGGTTCAGGTCTCTCATGTGCATAGCTCACTGCCATTCAGAGTGTACAAGGTGCAGCATGTTTATTGATTCCAGCTTGGACATGGCTTTATACATCAGGCACAGCTTGCCTCTGGGTGGGCAGTATGGCAGTGTGTGTAACTACAGTTTGTTTAATCAGGCAACACATGGCATCTGTGCAAGCTCTTTGATACTCCTGGTGAGGTACTGTTGGGGACTTTACAGTTGATGGAGGTGTCTGCTGAGGTACATCCCACAGGGGCTATTGTAGTCAATTGTAACGCTGATGAAGGATGACTGCAGAGCCACAATGACCTCCCCTTATCTAAATCTGACAACCTTCATGATTAGGTGGGTATATGGTATGTTTCTGTAAACACTACAGCCACATGTTTGTCCAATGCAGGATATCTATCACCTTGTGTCCCCAGGTCTCTCATTACATGTTAAGTACGTAATGGGTTAACACCTATGTGGTAATTGGTGGGCACTTACTGTATATCCACGGGGGTTGACTATACACTTTTCTGCAATTAGCTTGCTGACATGACTATGGCACCAGTTGTCTGTTTCTATGTAGCCCTTTTGTGGGATGCTTGTGTTAGCTGGAGGGTCAGATATGGTGGGCAGTTTGTAGTCCTCTGCAAACATGTTCAGACACAGTCCTTCCATGTTGGCCTGTACCTATGGGACATATATACCAATCGAGGGAGGTCCCAGGACCAAGCCTTGTGGGATGCCAGTTATATCTGGTTTGTAGTCTGACATGGCTGCAGCATGTCTGACCATGTCAGTTCTGTCCTTGGTCTGGTTTGCAACCCCTCTACTGACATAGGGGTTTATATTTAAGCTGGTGAGCATATCTATAATGAACATGTAGGGTATTGTATAGAAGCCTTTGCAAGGTCCAGCTACGCTGTGTGGACCACATTGCCCTCATCAATGACCTTAATGACTGTTTCAAATGAGTCAAACATGTTTAGGGGCAGGATCTGCACTTAAGAAAGCCACACTGGGTAGGGTCCGGTGTTAGTAGGTCCCCAATATCTTTATGTCTGCAGTACATGCTGATCCTTTCCATAGCTGTGCAGACCAAGCTTCTCAGGATTCTGGGGTGGTAGTTTTCAGTATCCATTCAGGCAACACCTTTGTTGAGAACGACCACTGTTGTTGTACACTGCTCTTTGGGTACATATCCTGTGGTAAAGCTGACATTGAGCAGTAGTGTGATTTGGCATTCCATTCTTCTTGGAGTCCATGTTGGACTCAGCCCAGGACACCATCTCATACCATTGCTGCTGTGTGTTTTGCTTTGTAGATGCTGGCTGTTACCTCAGCATCTGCAATGTCAGGGGGCCAGCAGTCTACTGGGATAGATATTTTGCATTCTGGGGGGGGGGCACTGCACCTGTCAGGATGTATGTTGGCAATATGTGTGTGTGTTTGGTATGTTGTTTGTAATATTTGTGTGATTCAGAGCATATCTGTGAATTCCCAACATGGTTCCTACCATCAGTTGTGGAAGCCTTGGGATTATCCTTAGTGTCCTGTACAATTTGAATCTTCATAGGTTCATAGGTTCATACTAGGCTATCCACCCTAGGGCATTTGTAAGCCTAGCCAGAGTGTGTGTGGCTTTCGCCACCCCTTGCTATGTGAATATTATGGCCATTTATGATTTGCTTTTCTGTGCCTCTGTCTGGACGTGACACAGTAAAGACCCCCAGTGTAAATCTACGATCATCCATCCACTTGGCAAGATTCCTGTTGAAGAGTGTCAGTGAGGGGCTCTGCCTAACATGGAGTTGGATTCTGTTCCAGGGTGTGGGGAGCCTCTGGGTTATGTATCTGTCCCTCCAGCACATCCTATTTCATTATGTGTTGAGGTTGACATCTCTCACTCTCACAGCTCCGATGGCTTTGAGTTTTCTGGGGTGGAGCATGACCATTACTCCTGTGTTGGACATGGCCTTGTACAACAGACATACAATGCCTCTGTGTAGGCAGTATGTGACTGCATTCAGCTGGGGTGTCTACAGCCAGGCAGCATATGACATATATTTGAGACCCTTTATCCTCTTGGTGAGGTACCTTTGAGGTCTTTCTAACTGCTGCAGGTGTCAGGTAAGGTACATCCCAAATGAGGCATTGTACTAGATTATGGGTCTGATAGGAGAACAGTATAGGGGCACAATGACCTCTGTTGACGTAGATGTGAATCCTTTCATGATACGGTGTCCAATATAGACAGTCTTCCTAGCCACATTGGCAATGTGAGTGTCACATAACAGGTTACTGTCCACTTGTGTCCCTAGGTCCCTGATTACTCCTTCCATGCATAATGGTTTACCACCTATGTGGTAATTTGTGAGTACCTTGTTTGGTATTTGGTGGGACATTCTTACTGTCCAGTGTCTTCAGGACGGCTGAGTGGGGTTCCTGTGTGTGAGAGTGTGGTCTGTAGCATGCTACAGACTGTACAGCAGTCTTGCCTATGGTTAGTTGCGCATGGGTGGACTCCAATGCCTTGTGCATTGTCAGTTACCTGGACGTATGGGTGTCCTTTTATGTTTCGTTCCAGGTTTTTGGGGGCATAACGCATGATATGTGGTATAACCTGGTAGTGCTGTTGTGCTGTCAGGAGGCTTGCAGCAGGTTTCTGTCACTGCACAGACATCGATGTTCTCCATACCGAGGATGGCCTCGGGAGCATGCATATTGAGGTTTACACATCTGGCATTGGTCAGCATTACCCTTATGTTTCTTTCCACTTATGTTTTGTAGGGTGGTGGGTTAGTCCTTTCAGCCTTGCCTACAAAAGGCTCTATGGAGGTGGCAAAAGCCTTATCCAATATCCAGACACCCAGGGGTAACAGGTGCAAGCCATCCCTGGAACAGCTGCGTGGCTTGTCAAGCATGACATCCCAAGCAGACAGACATTGGATCCCCTTGGAATGACAGCAGTAATTGTGCCACTTGTTATAACTGATCATTCCGTGTTTGTACTGTGGCATTCTTGGTGAGGGTAGGATGCTGCAAACGGTCAGTGTCATACCGGCCTGGACTACATAATCAGAGAGCTCATCTATGTCTCTTTTCATGTAGTCCGGGGAGGTACATCTCATGTCATTCACACCAGCATGGACTATGACTGCATCATATTTCTACTTGCTTTGGGGTAACCTGCATACTTGTGTTATGTGGCATATTGTAGCAGCCTACAGGCAGCTTACTGTACCCTTTCCCTTGTTCAGTCTGGTGTGCAGGACAGCAGCGTGTCTCACTATGGAGTCACCTATTACAACTGTATCAGGCATGTTGTTTCTCCTTCTGGCCTGTGACTGTTTGGCACACCAGCTTTGTGTACTATGTGTTGCATGGGCTATGTTTGGAGGTTGTTTGATTGGGTGTCTGCTTGGGAGGCCTCTGTTGGTGTGGTGTGTTTGTAATTTGGGCCTCCGGGAATGTTTTTCTCTGTTTATGTCTTTGGTTTGCAGTTGTGATAGGTCTATGTGGGACTGGGTTTGTGGTGTGTGTGGTTACCTTCTCCAACTGACTAGTTTTGGGAGTACTGAGTTGAGGGAGCTCAGCCTCCAGTTTGGATAGATATTGGATCTCTCACATATATTTGTATTTCTTGGTGGGAGTTGGGGGTTGTCTGTGTACTTGGGGCAGGTGTAACATTGCCTCAAGATTCACAGATTCAGCTTGTTGTAGCTGGCCTTAGTGGATTGTATGTGTGGACATATTTTATTGCCATACTACTGATCAGTGATTACTTCTTTTTTTATGTTTGCTCTATCATGTAGTAGCTTCCTCATTCTCTTGCATGGTTTGGTTATGGCTGGTGTCCACCATGCCAGATGCCTGCATGTATGGCATTGTGTCTTGTTTTAATTTAGGATTGCATAATCCAAGCATTCCTGGCAGTGTCCATGGAATGCCTGTATAACAGGTTCTGAGGTGTGGCCCATATTTTGCACCTGCACAGGACCTTTAATGGATTCTACATCAGTTTGGAGGAGTGCAAATTTTGCTTTACACATGTTTTTCACTGTGGTTTTCTGTCCAGGGACTGTGGTCAGGATGTGTATATCCAGTGTGATTACTCTATGGTCTGGTCTTACCAGTGAGGGATACACTTCTTATCTTGCCATCCAGTACCCATGTTGCTGATTATCACATCCAGTATGCTTACCCCTCTTGTGGGAGTGGTACGTTGTTCCTGGGCATTTTGGTTTATGGATTCTATGAACTTTTGTCCTACAGTGTTGGAGCTAGTATAATGCTCCCAGTCTATGTCTGGGTATTTTCAGTCACCCAATATAATGTGGTTTGGAGAACTTGATATAATCATGTATTCCAACATAGGCCAGATGCAGTTCCTGGTGTTGGGACAGTAGTCTGTAGCAGGCTATAAAATGGGGAGCAGTTTTAGCCACTGTTACTTGACCATGGCTAGTCCATGCTGCTTCTTGTTGTGGTACCAACATAGGGTTGTGGTTATCCTTGACAATTATTGCTAGTCACCCTCCTTTTGTAGCTTGTTCCATGTTTTGAGGCTGTACAGCACAGTATGAGGTGTAACCTGGTAGTGTTAGGGTGCTGTTGTGAGCCTTGAACCAGTTTTCTGTTACAGCACAGATATCAACATTCTTCATACTGGGTGAGTTTAGACTGCATGCATCTTGCTGTTTAGACTTCTGGCATTGGGTAGTATTACATCTAGGTTCTTATCCCTTCTGATACCTATGGAGGTAGGTTTGTGTTTTGAGTCCTACCTATTCAGGGCACACTGTGGGTAACAACAGCCTTTTCCAGTATCCATATGGCTTGCACTGATAGGTGCATGCCAGTCCTAGCAGGTGGAGCATCATGTCATGCTCAGCATGTCATCCCAGGCTGGCACACATTGGATCCCCTTTGACTAACTGCAATACTTCAGCCAATTATTGCACTTGATCATCTCATTGTCATATTGTGGCATTATGCTTGGTGAGGGTAGGATGTTAGTCACGGTCCTCAGGTGTGCATATAGTACATGGTGTCACATTACTTAACACATGGCATTCATGCCTCAGGTGGTGCTGCAGGGCTGCCTCTGTCGGATGCACATATTACACTCCCTGTACATGTTTGTGAGCAGGTCATGTCATTTTAGGCATCCCTGTTATTATTTGAGTGAGTCAGAGGGGGTATCATTCCCAGGGTTCCTACTGAGCCAGTGTATGTGCTATGCATTGCCTCTTTGCCAAGGCCAGGGCATACTGGGCATGCCTCCTTCTGCCTACTGGGGCAGGCTCAGGTTGTTCCTCCTCCGAGTCACGCTCTGCCTGTGATGGCCTTGGCAATGGTGGGGGGCTGTTTGGCCCAGCCCTATGCTGGTCCTGATGCAGCAGTTTTCGCAAGATTATATTATGTAGCATAGCACATACCATGACAATTTGGGTACATGTAGTTGGTGTGTACTGCAAGGCTCCACCAGATGTGTCCAGACACCAGAACCGTGACTTGAGCAGCCCAAACACACGCTCTATTACATTACGTGTTTGTGCGTGTGCCTCATTATGGCTTTCCTGTTCAGGTGTGTGTGCATTTCTGATGGGTGTCATCAGCCACGGCTCCAGTGCATAACCTGCATCCCCCACTAGGTGTCCGTGTGGGATGTCCCCATTGGCAAATGTCTGGTACAGCTGCATCAAATGCCAGATGTGAGAATCATGGTAGCTCCCAGGGCAGCCAGCACACACATTCATTATTATGCCCTGGGCATCACACATGACCTGGCAGTTGATGGAGGGGAAGCCCTTACGGTTAATGTAGGCCCTACCCCGCTCAGTGGCTGGTGCTTTGATGCATATGTGCGTGCAGTCTATTGCACCCACTACCTCAGGGTATTCCGCTATTTGCTGGAAGAGATGCATATTGCTGGCCAATACCTCACGGGCATTGGGGAAATATACATGATCACCGACATGTGCTGACATGGCATCCAGGAACTGGTGCAGTACCCTGGAGGCTGATGCCTGTGATATCCCCATCATATCACCAGTTGGTCTCTGGAAGGTACCTGTTGCTAGTATTCTTAGGCCAACACATACCTTGGTTTCCACTGGGATGGGTTCCCCTCTGTTGGTTCTGTGTGTGAGGTGTGGCCTGCATAGCTCCACTATTTGCTGCAGGAGGTCTCTGTCCACTCTATAGCGCTCTACTATCTCCAGCTCATGTAACCCATGGTAGGTGACCCTGGGCCTGTACACTCTTCTCCGTCTCCTCACTGTGGGTTGTCTGGCACCATCTGCATTGTCACCACCCTCAGCAAGTCGCCTATGTCTCATTAGGACAGCTATGGCAGCCCCTAACATTTCTGTTCTGAGTTCAGCTTTTTCAGTTTTCACTTCTAATAGCTTACTCCTGTCTTGCAGTGTCTCTTGAGAGAAACATCTTGCACTGCTGTTTGCAGAGTTTAAAGTGTTGGGCTGAGCTACTATTCTGCCTGTCTAATTGCCTGCTTCTAATTGTTTTCACCTGCTAGCTCCAGCAGTATTCCCTGCTAGCTTCCTACTAATTCTGTTGCTTCCTTTTTCTTTCTGTTTCCTCAGGGGGGAGCAGCGTGCATACTAGCATAAACACACTCACAGTGGCTTACACACGCACACACATGCTTACACGGTTCAGAATCTGCTTATTCAAGTTAAACCGCGCGCACACCCGCGCAAACAGTGTTAAACATCTACCAACATGCTCCCACATGCTCAGTCTGCCTTACACGCGCACACACTGTCTTACTTGCGCTTCATGGTGCGCGCACGTGCGCATGCACGCCCAGCAAGAAACTTTGGTGTAGGCAACAGTGTACACCTTCCATTTCTTGACTTTTCCATGCTTATGTTGCGTCACTCCTCTTTCCATGATATGTGTCTGACATCTGTCATTTAACTCTGACCTCCAATGAACTGCATTTCTTTCTGCCATTCCCCCCTGTGATGTCACCTATCTCCTACTCTGTTCCTCCCCATTATGTAACTCTTACACTACTCAGAATGTGGTCATTTGCTATGTGACAGTGGAATTCAGTATCCTAACACTCATTTGCATCAGATTGCCTACTAATGCTTAGTTACATGTCTTAGACTCAGCTTCCCCCCTTAGCAACCACTACACGGTGGCCATATTGTTTTTGGTCTGCTGGTCCCTGCATTGTAAGTCCATGTATTGCATAATACCCACATTTGTGGGTTTATAACCTTCGTTTTTATGTTTTATATAGCGCAGCCCTTTTGCGTGGGGCTGCGCTGCGTTTAAACACCGGCGATCACCGAAAAAAAAAAACATTTATTTTCCATATTTGCATTGGGGTACCTTGCCAATGGCCACATATTTGGCCATTGGCATGCTGCCTGACACATATGCACCCTTTATTTGGAGCTGACATGGCTCCGTTGTGGTTTTTGCAGAAACATACTCAGTTGTCAACTGAGTGCATTTCTGCAGCTAAAACAGCTCTTACATGGGCTGCTTTGGGCTTCCTGGATCGCTAATCAACCTCATTTGCATGCTATTCGGCTGCAAGTGAGGTGATTAGCTTATCCACGCCCACTCCGTGTAAGAGACATTTAGCTGGTCTCTTACACGGACTTTGGGCTGTTCCTGGATCGCGAAGGCTGCATGGAGTCTTACACTACTCTTAGACTCCGTGCAAGCCTTCGTGAATCCTGCCCAATGTCTTTATTATCATTTTATACACACATCAAAATGATTTTTAACAATATATGTATGTGTGTGTGTATATATATATATATATATATATATATATATATATATATATATATATATATATATATATACATATTAGTATTAGATGGAGTAGGTTTTTTTGTATGTTTGCTCCTTTAACTTGATTGTATTAATTCATTGTAATTACCTAATTAATAATGGTTTCATTGGGAGTGAAGGAGTATATAAATGATTTGAATTTGATGAGTTTTATGGTCTGATGAAGCATTTGTGATGTGAAAGCGCTAACCATATTAAAGTTTTTTACATTTTTATTTTTCCTGCTGTGTTTCTCCCTCTTGTTCATATTTTATTGGAATGCTTATTTGTTGGTATAAGAGGGAGTTAATTCAGAGTGGCTACACTGTTAAGTTTCATTATTCAGACTGATTTGCTTACCAATTAGTAGCACATTTTTTTTGCTTGTCCCCCAGGATAAATCTGAAAAAGCGCAATTTGGATTAGTGCTGTACTCCAGTTAACATATAAAACTAACTAAAATAAATATTTCACTGACAGGAATGTTTTGTTGGAATTGTCAGTTTCTAACAGAGTACTGTGAAGATAACTCCAAAAAAACATGAGATTTAATTTTACAAACAAAATGACATAAAAATGGTACATAATAATAACAGAAACAGGAGTGGTGTAGTTAACTTAGAAACATTTAAAAAATGAATAAAGTAGATACACAGTAAAATTTTAAGATACAGCACATACCAGGTAAATATGAAGCAAGAAAATTAGAACCACACACACATAGACACACACACACACACACACACACACACACACACACACACACACACACACGCACACACACACACACACACACACACACACACAAAACTTCTCATCAATCACTGAACACTCACAGTAATGAATGATAAAAACAATAATTTTAGATCATATGTAAAATTATCAAAAACAACCAAAATGAAAACTATTTTTTTTTTCTTTCCTCACTCTCATGCAATTATGGAATTATTAGTGCACTCTCCAGTTTGTCAGACAAGCAGTTGAATGCCAAAGCTTCCAAGTAACCATTCTCAACAAATGTGCAAATATGTTCAGTGCACTTTCCATAAGACTGCTCATCATTACAACCTTCCCCTTTCTTTCTTAAACTAGCTTCTCACTCAATAGCCTACCCTGTCTATATCCTGATCAACAGATCTATCCAAGAACCCACCTTCCCATATATATGGAAATCATTCTTTATCACTGTATAACACAAGGGAGACAACATCAATGAACCATCCAGCTACAGACCTATTGCTATCCTCTCTCTGATATCTAAACTCTTTGAAAACTTTTTCACAGACAGTTTATTAAATACCTTCTAGATAATTACCTCCTAACCCCTATGCAACATGGCTTCAGACCCCATCATAGTACATCTACTTCCCTACTGTTCTTTACTCAAACTGTTGCTGAATCCACTGTCAAAAATCTCCTGGTTTCTTGCCTCTTTTCTAGAGCATTCAATACCATTTCACACTCCAACCTTCTTGATAAACTATCACAGCTCAACTTATCTCCCTCTACTATTAAATGGTTCACTAGCTATCTCACTAATAGACAACAATCAGTAAGATGGCTGGCTACCTGCTCTCCTTACATAAAAATCCAAATGAGGGTGCCTCAAGGCCCAATTCTTGGCCCACTATTTAATATTTTCTCAAACCAACTGCATACTTCCTGTACAGCACCCTCCCTGACACAATATGCAAACAACTCAACCCCTAGTACTTGTTCTGACAGATTCTCTAACCTTCTCTCTACTACACAACATAGCTTCTTATCTGTAGAAAAATGGCTAACCAACAACCAACTAATTCTAAATCCCCAAAAAACACAGCTACTACTCTTTTTTTTCCAAAAACACTCTCTAACCTCAAATCACCCTTCACCATTTCTTCTCCTGACAATGCCATCACACAACCTGACCCAAATACTGAACTTCTTAGTGTTATTATTGATGACCAATTAAAATTTGATACCCATATTCAACATTGTATTAAAAAGACCAATCAAAAACTTGGCCTACTCTACAGACATAAAAAATATCTAGCCCCTAACTCTAGGCAGAAACTAGCTCAGGCCTTCCTCCTTCCATGTCTACTTCATGCCTCCCTCATCTTTTCACATCTAAAATCTAACCTTTTGGCTAAACTCTGTTAATCATACTATAGTGTTGCAAGATTTGCTAGTAATCAACCCTACAAATCTCATCACTGCCATGCACTAAAACAACTCCATTTGCTTGACTTCACCCAGCACCTGCTTCACTCCCAGCTGCAAATGACTCATACTCTACTCTTAAAACTCATTTCCTGTCCTGCTCTGTCCTGTCCTCACTAATATCATATTATACTCCTCCCAGAACTCTTCACAGCTCTGATCAGCTCCTTCTGGACACCTATAAACCAAACAAAAGCATCAGTAAACTTCTTTACAAATATAGTATTTTCCATGCATGGAACAAACTCCCCTTAACATCAGAATAATTTCTAACATAAATCTATTTAAATACAAACTTAAAAATATTCTCCGAAATGACAACATCTGTCACTGCAAAGATCCCACTTAAATTCCACCTTACCACCTTACTACCTCTCACACTTTTAACACCCACCTATTGCAAGCATCTTATCTCATTGACATCTCTTTCCGTTTTTGTTGATTAAAAACAAATTCTTACTTTTGTATTGCGTGTTATACACATTATTGTTATCATCATCGTCTTTTGGCTGTTCCCATTAGGGGTCACCACAGCGGATCATCTGTTTCCATTTCTTCCTGTCCTCTGCAACTAGCTCTGTCACACCAACCACCTGCATGTCCTCTCTCACCACATCCATAAACCTTATCTTAGGCCTTCCTCTTTTCCTGTTACCTGGTAGCTTCATCCTTAGCATCTTTTTCCCAATATACTCAGCATCCCTCCTCAGCACATGTCCAAACCAATGTAATCTTGCCTCTCTGGCTTTGTCTCCAAACCTTCCAACCTGGACTGACCCTCTAATATACTTATTCCTAATTCTGTCTACCCTCGTCAAACCCAGTGCAAATCTTAACATCTTTAACTCTTCCACATCCAGCTCAGACTCCTGCCTTTTTGTCAATGCTACTGTCTCCAACCCATATAACATAGCTGGTCTCACTACCCTCTTGTAGACCTTCCCTTTCACTCTTACTGGTACTCGTCTGTCACAAATCACTCCTGACACTCTTCTTCACCCACTCCATCCTGCCTCTACTCTCTTCTTCACCTCTCTTCCACACTCACAATTACTCTGAACTATTGATTCAAAGTATTTAAACTCATCCACCTTCCCCACCTCTACTCCTTGCATCCTCACCATTCCTCTATCCTCCCTCTCATTCACACACATATATTCTGTCTTGGTCCTGTGATCTTCATTCCTCTTCTCCCTAGAGCATATCTCCATCTCTCCAGGGTTGTCTCCACCTGTTCCCTACTCTCACTACAAATCACAATGTCATCTGCAAACATCATAGTCCACGGGGACTCCTATCTGATCTCTTCTGTCAACCTGTCCATCACCATTGCAAATAAGAAAGGGTTCAGAGCTGATCCTTGATGTAATCCGACCTCCACCTTAAACACATCTGTCACTCCCACCGCAGACCTCACAGCTATCACACTACCCTCGTACATATCCTGTACCTGTCTTACATACTTCTCTGACACTCCCGACTTCCTCATACAATACCACAACTCCTCTCTAGGCACCCTGTCATATGCTTTCTCTACGTCTACAAAAACACAATGCAATTCCTTCTGACCTTCCCTGTACTTCACTATTAACACTCTCAGAGCAAACATCACATCTGTAGTGCTCTTTCCCAGCATGAAACCATACTGCTGATCACTAATCATCATGTCCCTTCTTAACCTAGCTTCCACTACTCTTTCCCATAACTTCATGCTGTGACTCATCAATTTAATCCCTCTGTAGTTACTACAGCTCTGCACATCTCCCTTATTCTTAAAAAACGGTACCAAAACACTTCTTCTCCATTCCTCAGGCATTCTCTCATTTTCCAAGATTTCATTAAACAATCTGGTTAAAAACTCCACTGCCATTTCACCTAAACACCTACATGCATCCACAGGTATGTTGTCTGGACCAACAGCCTTTCCATTCTTCATCCTCTTCATAGCTATCCTTACTTCCTCCTTGCTAATCCATTGTACTTCATAATTCACTATCCCCACATCATCAAACCTTCTCTCCCTCTCATTCTCTTCATTCATCAACCCCTCAAAGTACTCTTTCCATCTCCTCTACACACTCTCCTCACTTGTGAGTATGTTTCCCTCATCATCCTTTATCACCTTTACCTGTTGCACATCTTTTCTAGCTCGGTCCCTCTGTCTAGCCAATTGGTGCAGGTCTTTTTCTCCCTCCTTAGTGTCCAACCTTTCATACAACTCTTCATATGCCTTATCCTTAGCCTTCGCCACCTCTCTCTTTGCCATGCACCTCATCTCCTTATACTCCTGTCTACTTTCTTCATCTCTCTGACAATCCCACTTCTTCTTTGCCTACCTCTTTCTCTGTATACTCTCCTTGTACTTGTATGTGTGTTATGTACATTATTGTAATGTTCATGTAAACTTTACTCTCAGGCCTTTTGTAAATTTCTAATTTTCTCAAGTAAAGCACATTATTGCATTGTTTGCATACAACTTCATTATTAGATGTTTTTCTTTATGTAACTTTGTAATAACTGTTTGGAGCTTTTCTCCTTGTGTCTCCACTGAAAACAGGCCACTGACTCAGTTGGAATAACCCAGTTAACAAATGACAAATAAATAAATAAATAAATAAATATATTACAGACATTTGATACATACTAGGGGTTTATGAATTTTGATATCCTGAGTGGAGCATACTGCAAATTAAGGGCAATCTTTCAGATTCCTATATAATTTTTGGGGGAGGTATAAGGGGATCCCCCTACAGAGATTGTATAGTGCTTGCTCCAACATAGGGAATATAGTTTAGGTAACATTTGTGTTCATTTAGGGTGAAATTAATGAGGACCTGAATGTGTTGTGTGTTTCTGTATAACATATTCAGGTCTCCACTGCATGTAAGTGTTTTATGGTATAACTGTGAAGAACATGCATTGCTAGGAGACACTTGTGAGGCTGTTTTGTTAAGTGATTTTATTTTTTTAGTCTGTCTGTCTGCACGTGTGTGTGTGTGTGTGTGTGTGTGTGTGTGTGTGTGTGTGTGTGTGTGTGTGTGTGTGTGTGTGTGTGTGTGTGTGTGTGTGCAGGATATGTGGGTGTCTGTAAAATGCATGACTGTGGAATAGGTTTGTTTATTAGGTGTTAAGACGTTTGGTTGTGTTATGTAGGTGAGCATGCTTGAGTGTGGATTGGTTGTGTCTACCAGTTGTCAACAAGTGAGTATTAGGTACATGAATGGCATGTTGAGCTGTGTTGTGTTTGATGCATTTTTTTGGGAGGGGCATGAAGGTAGTAGGATGAGTGAGTCTGTTTATATACACATACAGAAAGACAGAGAGGTTAGAGTTGCAGATTGTGTGCATGGGTATGAGTGTATATGTTTGCTCTAAGAATACACAGGATAATCCTTATTTGGACACCCATTTTCCTATACTACCCATACCAATACCAGCACCAAATGATCATTGTGAACCAACTCAATAGGTACATTATGCAGAAATATAAAATGCTAGAACCATAGTAATTATACATTGCCTACTTCACCAGCAAGACTATTTTCATTTCTCTCTCTCTCTCGCTTTTATTTTCTTTACTACCATGACCACAAATAATAAATATTTGACCAGAAGTATGATTAACACAAAAGTTCAGAAAATTGATACTTCGCACTCATATTTTTCAGTTGATTTTTTAATATATTGCCCTCTACACTCTTATATATTACTTTCTTTAATTTATTTCATAATCTTTATTAACCTGCTGCATGACTAATAACAACTGTTACCAGTTCACAAAATGTCTTTATGAAAAACGAGAAATGTAAATTAAATAAGTCAAATCCAGTGTCACATAAATGCATGGCATCAGTGCAAGACCATACTGGATCTCTGTTAGCAAACTGAGAAGCCCAAAAGAGTTGCCATCTTGTTCACTCTGTAATTGATTAACCTCTATGCTGAGTCTGGTTTAGCTGTTTTCACTGGTCTGACACACTGCAGCCTTGGAACAATGGAAGACCAAATCACGATCATACCTAGAAAATGTCAGTGCAGCATAATGAAGTCTCTGAATATTCTGGATAACAAATGTACTTTGCAACAAAACCAATATTTTTCCCCAATAAATAAAGCATGGGAAGGCCTATCTGCGTATAAATGCTGACCACGACTGATCCCAAAGAAGTCTTGGAAAACCCGCAAATGAATATCAAACTAAGGGATCAAGTCCTGGGTTTGAGTCACTCAGCCACAGTAACAGTCTCTTTGATGCCAGGGTAGTGAATAAGCGCCCTAGAATGATTATACACCTGGCATCTGAAACAAAATAAAGAAGCTTAGCTCAGAACAATGTTTGCTAGAGCAATCCTTTCTAATGTAAGACAGAAATGCCCTAAAGGACCCCTTGCCTGTCCACTTAAAGATTTAAACAGACTGACCTACACTAGCCAGGTCAGTAGCCTTCCTTATTCAAACTGAGTTAAAACAGTAACATTGAATGGGCAACACCAACACTATCATGACCTCTAAAGCAGTGAATCTTAATCCTTATGGGTAATCTGGTGACCAGAAGAACGTTTAAACACAAGATCATGAGAAGTGAAAATAACAGCTACCTTACATAGGGTCAATACCCATTGAACAAAGCAAATGAACAGACATAATGACCTACTCTCCAGTAAACAGTCATAGACTTGGGAATCCACAGCAAAACAAATTACCATTCACTGAGACATCTGACTAGCATAGTGACTGCAAGAGCTCTCTTACTCTAAATGCTACGCATATAAACAAGAAAACAATGTATCTCATACCACATAAGTAAGGTAATCACTCATCATGGAGTGTACTCCTTGAATAATAGAGCACAACAGGGCCCTGCCAAAGGTCCACCACCTATCCCTTTTTGGTACGTTTACACTCTCCCACCCTTCCAATATCCTGCTAATGGTTCAGTGCTTTCAATAACCTGGCAGATCTGGACACCAGCCAAGGGCTGACAATTGAATTTGAATGGTCCTAACTGCTTCATTCAATAAGTACCTAGACGCAATATAAC